>NW_027508713.1:1217500-1495000 GCF_051911475.1 Siphateles boraxobius | reverse complement strand
TACATTGTATGGGTCAAAATCATAGATTTTTCTTTTATGCCAAAAATCATTAGGATATAATATAAAGATCATGTTCCATGAAGATATTTTGTAAATATTCCTACCATAAATATATAAAACATTCATTTCTGTGAGTGAGTGCAGCACAATCGCGAACATATATTAACAACTTAAAGTCGATTTTCTCAATGTTTAGATTTGTTTGCACCCTCAGATTCCAGATTTTCATAGTTGTATCTCGGCCAAATATTGTCCTACCGTAACAAACCATAAATCAATGGACAGCCTATTTATTTTATTAAAATGTAATTAAATTTTTTGTAAAAATGTGCCCTTATGATTGGTTATGTGGTCCAGGGTCACCAATACTGACTGTTTTCAAACAGGTTTCCCAAAGACTGATGTTTAGAAGCGTTTACGCTTTAAGGAAATCAGCTGATAAATGACTTCTGCATGATACACTGGGAAAAGAAGTATTTTTACCAGCAAGAACACCAAACCGCTGAGAAAGCAAAACACATAAATAATACCTATTTATTCAGCGCTATAAATCTGACCACAAACGTTAGCGGATAAACGAATGACCACCAGCTCAGGGGTCAATGTCAATGTATTTATCTATTTATGAGTTATGAGTTCATTTCACACAGTGTTTCTTTATCACATGCAGAATCCACAGATATACTGCATTTCACAATTTTTCTTTTACCAATAAACAAACAAGAGAAGTGACATATGAGATCATTTCCTGCTTTGACTAGTAGCCAGTGTTTTTGCATGTGTTTGTGTATCGAGTCTTTGCTCGCTCAACCACCCGTGGATCTTCACAAGATCATTAAGTGTGTCTTTATAAACACACTCTTTCTTCTCTATATCTGTCTATTAAACACAAACACGTTTACTTACATAACCAAGAACAAATGAGGACTAAAACCAACCTTAAACGTCTAATTTTTTAGCATTAGCATAATATTTTCGCTCCCTGATGTCCCAGTTTCATCAGATTTAGCTCACTTCTGTAGACAAATTTATCCTCAAAATATAGGCAAGTATCCCAGAACACACACACTTATACAGTCGAGCCAAAATCTTTTCAGACACCTTCAACATTTCTCACATTATCACAGTTTATTCGCTATAGTTTAGAAAATGCTAATAAAATATGACAAGAACTCAGTTGATATTTGACTGGTTTTGTCCGTCCTTCTGTTAGACTCTCACACATGAATTATGTTGAATATCTGTCAGCTGTTAAATTTAACTACACAATTAGATAATACCAGTTTAGCTCAACCAATCACCAAGCAATGCTTCATGAATACATAAATGAACTATAGTGTCCTGCACACACTAGTAAAACAAAAAAATCTAAAATTATATCTCTGGTGTCTGAATAACTTTTGGTTTGATTGTATCTAAAATGGCCATACAGTACTATAGACCTTATATGACTAACGCAATTTGTGAAACAATATTGACCATATTTTTTAACCAATTTTTCCCAATTAAAGACAAACAAAGGGGGAGTTTTTTCAGATTTAGCTCACTTATAAGCAATCATATTTTGCCCCTAAATCAGGCACACACACACACACACACCATAGCTGTCAACATTGAACATTGAAAATAAGGGAGATTTCCCGGAATCCATCCCCAAAATAAGGGATTTTTTTACACGATTCTTACCCACAAACTTTAAAAAAAAAAGCACTAATCATTAACAATCTAAAGAGTTTATAACTACATATAGGCCTACATATGTAAGAGAGAGAAAGAGACAGTGTGTGTGTGTGTGTATGAGAGAGAGAAAGAGACAGTGGGTGTGTGTGAGAGAGAGAGAGAGAGAGAGAGAGGTAGAGAGAGACAGTGTGTGTGTGTGTGTGTGTGTGTGTGTGTGTGTTAGGGGTGTGACCGTAACCGTGAGACCGACGGTTATAGTTGAACACCGTCATTAGAACTCTATAACCGCCAAAATCGTGTTATTAAAATATTTGTTAAATTTTTTATCATAGAGAATGTTTAAATACTAATATCAGCTTACGAGGGAAACGGAGGCGGAGTTAGTGGTGCTTCGGAAGTTCGGAGGATGCTGCAGGAGATGATTTGGTAGAGGTCTGTGCCCCTTTACAGATCAGAGCGCACGCTGACACGGAGTTAGGGTTAAGCTTTGTTTATACCATGGTTTATACTCGACGCGTCCGCATGAGCGCGAAGGTGCGCGCGGCAAAAATGACCAGTTGGGTGCGCAAGACCACATTTCGCTTTGCTGTGTGCACGGCTTTTTTTGTAACAGCGATTGCGGCGCCGCATCCGAGGATGAACAACTTCAAGCCGAATCTGCCCGAGCTTGTACGTCTCACACAATCAGAGCGTAAAAATACGGGATATTTTACGGGAAAATACTAAAACGGGAAGACAGCGGGAAAAGAGCTAAAATACGTGAGAAACCCGGAAAAAACGGGAGGGTTGACAGCTATGACACACACCTCTACTCAAAAGCATTGCTCAGATGCAGTGTGTGCGTGTGCTTGTGTGTACGTGCGTGTGTGTGAGTGTGTGTGTGTGTGTGTGTGTGTGTGTGTGATGGAGGAGATGTTGGGTGGGGAGAGATGGAGGTCTGTCAGAATGCACCAGCAGACACTGGCGCCAGCACATTTACACACCACTCACGATCCGCAGCGTTCAGCGCGCCTTTGGCCTGTAACTCAATTTACATCCAATGAAAAATGACCACAACGCGTGCGTGCCTGCGTGTGTGTATGAGATATAGGTCTGTGCATGGAGAATGTGTGCCTAAGTGTGTGCATACAGTGATATGTGTATGCAATGATATGTTTTATATACGTGTGTGTACTATACTTTAGGGATGGGGTTTGTCCTCAGATGTAGCTAATTGTTACTCAGATGTAATATAAATGTAATTTTGTTAATAAAATTTGTATGGGGGGGGGGGGGGGGGCATTCAGTTTCTAGTTATATGTATGCGAGTCATACATTAAATTATTATACGTGTGTGTGTGTGTGTGTGTGTGTGTGTATACTATACTTTAGGGATGGGGTTGTCCTCAGATGTTAAATATAAATGTAATTTTGTTAATAAATTTGTACTGGGGGGGGCATTCAGTTTCTAGTTGTAGGCTATGTATGTTATATGTATGTGAGTCATACATTAAATTATTTACATGTGTGTACTACAAACACACACACACACACACACACACACACACACATACAAATACTACAATGCAATAGAAAAAACTAGAATCATGTGAAGGACATGTAGATGTGGAATAAACACACAAACACACAAATAATAAAATGCAATAGAGAAACACTAGAATTATGATATATTAAGTGACGTGTAGATGTGGAATATATATATATATATATATATATATATATATATATATATATATATATATATATATATATATATATATATATGTGTGTGTGTACTACAAACACACACACACAAACACACACACATTCCAAAATGCAATAGAAAAAACACCAGAATTATGATATATCCTCATTAACATAAATGTGTATGAAGTGACGTGAGATGTGGAATATAGACAGTGATGTATAGAGATGTGTGTGTTTTGGAGTTAACTGAACACCCGTTCGTTCGTTCGTTCATTCATTCATTCGTACCTTTTGGCGTTCCGTATCCACCCTACATCCTCTCCTCTCTCCTCTCCTCCCCGATTCACTCGCTTCTCCTCTTCTCCTCCCGTGTCGCCAGAATGCATCAAGATTAAAATTTAATCAGCTGCCATCTTCCAGACGGTAATGGACCAAAAACATGGTATTTAAAATCCACCTTACAGAGTGTCTTCAGTCATAAACACGCAGGAGGAATAATACACACGGGGAATGATATAATCCAATATGAATACAGACAGTCTCCTGACGCTGTCGATAAGACAAATTACCAAATAGCATCAAAAGCATCCATGAGTGAAAATGAGAAACGTTTTGGTTTGTTACTCATTATGAGCACAGCAGAAATTCTTCGATTCGACGTCGAAACGCTCTAGTCGCGCGTATTTCGAGGCATGTCGCTTTTACGCGATGAACTGTTGATCGTCAAGGGTATTGCAATGAGACGAAGAGCTGAGGGTGATCCTCTTCTGGTGCACAGGTGATTTTCATCAAGAATTAAACACTTAAAAACAATATTAACGATGAGGAATCGAGCTGAAGTAAAAAAATATATTGTATGTTATACGTCGTAAAATCCCGCCTGGCGCCGCTCCCCGTCCACGACCGAACAGAAGGTGATCCTTGTCTAGTAGACAGGCGATTTTCATCGAAAAACAAAAATAAGCATTATAATAAAAAGGAGAAATTGAGTTCAGTCAAAAATAAAAGCGTCGTTTGCTGCGGACGCAAATTCGCGCCTCGCGCCGCTCCCCATTCACGAGGATTTAAAAAACGGTTTAAATCCGCAATAAATAACACCGATAATCAACAACATTCGCGACATTTAGCGCAGAAACCAATCGTGTAGATCCGTGACTAAAACCACGGCCTGCACGGAACGATGGCTGAATCTAAATCACGAAAACACGACGACTAGAAAAACACTGTTTTGCTTATATGAATAAAAAGGCTGCGTTCACATCTACATTCACCGTGTTCAACAAAAAAAAAATGTCTTCATCAAAACAGGATTCTCGGTGTAATATCAAAGAGAAGAGCCTGTGATCGTGTCCAGATGTTGAGCTCGTAGTAAACGACAGCAGTGAAGAAGATCCCAGATATCAACAGATCAATGGAAGATGCGGCTGTCATGGATTCTGCATACAATAGAAACACACGGCGAGAAAAGCACAGGCCTCGGTGTTTCGGGCAAATAACTGACCGAACCCTAACTATTGACTCTAATGTGGAAGCGTGTCGGTGCCTGACGGGAGAGAAATGCTATTCCCGTTTGTTCTGGATGCGGCAGGCGTGACCAGGCGAACATAACGCGAACGCTTTGACAGAGAGAACGCGAACGCCCTGCTTCATTCCCTAGCGCTCTCTCTCTCTCTCTCTCTCTCTCTCTCTCTCTCTCTCTCTCTCTCTCTCTCTCTCTCTGCGCGTGCTTCTCTACATCATATATAGTTCATGACAGTGGACATGGACATGAATGAATTCTGACATGAGTTCTGTAATGCTTGTCCTTTTTAGACAGTCATAAATTAGGCTACATGTATGCTACATTTTTCTAAATGTCATTATCATTTGCTAACAAACAAGTATTTATTACTTCAATGAGCTCATTGTTGTGCCTTAAATTAGGCTGCTACATTGTTTAAATTAATACGTTTAGCTAACTGTGATTTTGATGTATTTCTGAAATGCATAACTCAGACAGTTACTTCTGATAACAGATCACTCTAAATTGTAATGTGGACTTTGAAACAACGTGTATTGTGTAAAACGCTATACAAATAAATGTGAATTGAATCCCAAAATATGAGTTGTGATAAATACATTGTTTGACATCATTCAGAATTAAGTTACTTTGTCTACTTTCTTGTGTAGCATTTTGTATATTCAAAATATGCATAACATTGAACTACATTAAGCAATATTTTCTTTTTGCAGTTTGATAAATTGGTGCTAAAAATATTCTGCTTATATTCTGACATTTGACACATCATCATGTCTCATGTTTCATCTTTAGCCCTCATTGACACTGATGTCTTCTTGGTGAACAAATAGTTTAATAAAAATTGCATTCATCATATTTTAAACATGTAATAATTAAAACATTTTGTGGATTTAATTGTCCAAGATTGACAATAAAATCTATAAAATCAATCAAATATACCTAACAGAAATTTGAAAAAAAAAAAAAAAAAAAATCCAGCAAAAATAAACTGAAATGTGAAAAGAAGAAGATAAAAAATATGTCTATCAGTCTACAGGTATCAAGGCAAGGATGAATAATTTCTCTGCCATAATCCCAGTGTCATCATTTATCATTTGCATGAGGAGGGGTTGCATTGCTTCATGTAAATCTCTCTAAATTCCTCCGGTGCTTCAGTGGTCTACTGGATGATTTTATTTTTGCATGTTGACAAACATTTGCATATGCCTAGTCCACTTAAATAGAATATGTGTATCAATATAGATCAACCGCAGAGCCACAGAGGGGGAGACACTTATGATGACTTACCTCACTTAAGTTATATAAATGACAATTACCACTACAGTTTTACACAAAACACAAGAGACAATAAAGAAAATAAACAGATAAAAAAAATCAAACAGAAGCTACCCACATTGTGCTGTTGATTAATTGATAATGACTAGTTCCAGTTATTCACTTGATACACACACACACACACACACACACACACACACACACACACACACACACACACACACACACACACACACACACACACACACACACACACACACACAACAAAGGCTAACCCAACCACTAAACCAACACACAAAACTTTCTGCATTTTCAAAAACAACAACACTTAGCATGATTTATAAACTGTTTTCCTAATGGGGACCAAAAAATGACAGAATTTTTCCCAGATTTACAGCTTATACGTGTGTGTGGTTGAGACGAAATGTCCCCACAAAGATGGCAATGTCTGAAATCCTTGTGGGGACATTTTGTCTCCATAACATGTGTTTACCTGAACCACACACACGTATAAGCTGTAAATCTGGGAATGCATCTGTCAAGTTATACCTTACTGCATGAAAGTATACTGTTGCATAAAAGCCTTGTTGGTGACTTACAGTATATAAAACTATTATGTCCAAGACACACTGTTACATTTCCTGCATGGCTTGGTGTAGACCTGGCTAACTAAAAACCATGATATTAAATATTTGACCAAAATATAATGGTAAAATATTGGAAATGGGGTGGTGATGGTGCAGTGGATAAGACACATGCCTTTGGTGTGAGAGACCCGGGTTCGAATCCACTGTGAGACACCAATGTGTCCCTGAGCAAGACACTTAACCCCTAGTTGCTCCAGAGGCGTGCGACCTCTGACATATATAGCAATTGTAAGTCGCTTTGGGTAAAAGCGTCAGCTAAATGTAAAACATACATCAATTTAGTTGAGAGATTAGATTATATGATCTTTCAACAGTCAACATTTTTAACACTGCACATTATTTCACTTTTAAATTAATATGCCCAGGGACTGAGATGAAGTGAAACAGGTTAAGAAAAATCACACCCTGGTCGAAATGAAGGTTTGATTGATTTTTCTAATGGCTTTTAGGCCTATATTAAAGTCAAATAAATAAGTCCATAACTCTGCCGCCTCTCCTCTGCTGCTACAGGTGTTTCTCACTGATGTGATGACAGAAATCCACCTCTAGATGGAGGTATTCTAAACTTTCTCTGTCAGGTTTGTCTGCAGTTGACTGTGGTTTCATATATTGACATTTACATTTAATCATTTCGTCTTACAAATGAGGAGAGCAATAGAAGCCATTAAACTAACAATAGGGCGACAATATGCAAGTGCTGTGACCCTTCCCAGTTCAGTCTAACGCAGTATGTGTAATAAAAAAATAAAATATATAGAATAGAAAAGAAAGCAAAGTGTTAGTATTTATGGATCAAGTGTTGCCAAAAAAGATGCGTTTTCAGCCATTTCTTGACAAGGTCTACGGCCTCATCAGCTCGGGTTGAGTTATTCGGGCAGGTCATTCCTCCAGCAGGGAACAGTCAGGTGAAGGTCCATGAAAGTGGTTTTGTGCCTCTTTGGGATGATGCAGTGGGGATTTCTTTAAGACTGCAAGGGAAGCTCAGCTTCCCCTATAGTGTCAAAAAATTAATGGTCAAATATGTACTATTGTGTTAACATTTTATTGACTAAAAATGCGTTAGAACATGTTCATCTCGAAGAGGAGTTTGTTCAGAATCAGCTACATAGCAGATCGGCTGACTCGATTTCCTCCTCATACATTCCCGTTGCGTCACAGTGCATTTCCCTGTTGAAGCCCTGCGTCCATTGACTTTAATGGGGCTGCTTTGAACAGTTTTTTTTCTGTGCTTCAAAACTAGACGGTCATTGGATAAATGCTGCGATGGACTCCGGTCTGGACTCCGGGCTTCTGCGTGATGATTGGAGGGTCTGTCCAAAGACTGCATCTCCTTTTGATTGACAGCTATTTTGTACTATAAAAAGTCGCTGACGCTGAAGCTATTCAAGCTCAGTCCCATGGCGGATTTTACAAGTGTAGTCGAAACACATTCCTTGTTTCAGTTTAACCTAATTCCCACATTTCCTCCGTTGAGTTTAATATCTTTTTTTTTTTTTAGATCTTTTGTTCATTCATTCATTCATACAGTAGGCTAGGCTATAAATAAATGGACAATTTTTATGATGTAGCCCGAAAATGAGCTTCCCCTCTTTGAAAGACCAGCAGTCACCACTGCTGGCACCACAAGGCGATGTTCCACTGAACAGCTGCTATACTGTAAGTTTAAGTTCTAATTGCATTAATGAACATCTACAATATTACACTGAAAACATATCAAGTGAAGATTACCTCTACAGAACATTGTGTGAGATTTCTTTTGAAACCAGTGACCAGAATGAAAGAAAAAAAAACATTTACTGGGCAGCATCATGAAAATAACTTTATACATGAGTACTATTCAATCTATTTTACATAAAATGTTAATGTTTTGCAAAAATAATGGTAACACTTTACAACAAGGTTCATTAGTTAGCATTAGATAATGTATTAACTAAAATGAACTAACAATGAACAAAACATTTGTTACAGTATTTATTAATCTTTGTTAATGTTAGTTAATAAAAACCCAGCTGTTCATTGCTAGTTCATGTTAGTTCACAGTGCATTAACTAATGTTAAAAAATACAACCTTTGATTTTAATAATGTATTAGTAAATGTTGAAATTAATATTAACTAAGATCAATAAATGCTGTAGAAGTATTGTTCATTCTTAGTTCAGTTTTATCTAATGAAACTTATTGTAAAGTGTTACCAAAATAAAGGCCATACATGCACCAATGCTATGCAAAATCAACATCAGGTCATCAAGGAAAACACAATCACCATCTATAATCTCTCATTGCGCGTTCACGGTATTATTTAGGCGTGTTTAACTTTACAGCTGCTTTCTGACCTACTCACAATCATTTGTGCACCATTTTTCCAAACACAAAAAACAAAACTCTGTTATTTGTTAAATTCTCCATTGCACGTGGAATGTTATCAATTAGCCCCAAATAAATATATGCTGAGTTAGTAATACACACAACACAAGAAAATGCAAATTTCCTAATTGCTTACACAGCTCAATTACAAAAACTATAAAAAGGCGGGGAAAAAAGAAGAATGGGAAAAGTAAGAGTGAGAGGTTTTGGAGAGGATAGAGGAAGGGTAATTGTCACGGATACACCAGCTTCAGCGCCAGACTTCTACACTCCGCCCACTCGTTCAGCCTCACCCGAATTCTAATCATCCGCACCTGTCATCACCACCTGTCTGCAATCCGCACTTACTTCACCCACACCTTAAAAGCCACACCAGTTCACAGTTGTCTGGTCTCGTCGATTCATACAACTACCTGACTTTCCACTGTGAAATACCGTTATCCCCTTCCTCTGGTCCCAGCCGCATTGGAACAACTCCATGGTGCTCGCATCTTCACTAAACTTGACCTACGTAGTGCCTACAATTTAATTCGGATCAGAAAAGGAGATGAGTGGAAAACGGCGTTCATAACACCAGCTGGCCACTATGAATACAGGGTCATGCCCTTCAGACTGTCCAACGCTCCCGCTGTCTTCCAAGGGTTTATGAACGAGATATTCAGAGACTTCCTTCATCAATTCGTCATCATCTATATCGATGATATTCTCACATACTCAGCCAATCTATCCAAGCACCATCGCCATGTCCAATCCGTTCTCCAGCATCTACGAGATCATCAACTCTATCTGAAGTTAGAGAAATGTGAGTTTCATCAGGAAACAATCCACTTCCTGGGTTACGTAATCACACCACACGGCATCACCATGGACCAGAGGAAGGTGGAAGCTGTCTCCAACTGGCCACAACCCACCAATATCAAAGAGCTTCAACGTTTCCTGGGCTTCGCAAACTTCTATCGCCGTTTCATCAAAGGATTCAGTCAAATCAGTGCACCTATCACTTCACTCCTAAAGAAAGGGGCCAAGTCTCTGTCCTGGACCACCGAAGCCACCAATGCCTTCGAGAAGCTCAAGGCCTCCATCAGTTCCGCTCCTACCCTAGTCCATCCCAATCCTGCTCTTCCGTTTCTCGTCGAGGTGGACGCTTCCACCACCGGGGTAGGAGCGGTTCTCTCGCAGCGGCAGGGGACACCACTCCGGCTCCATCCATGTGCCTTCTTCTCCAAAAAGCTGTCCCCGGCAGAGCAGAACTATGACATCGGCAACCGGGAACTGCTGGCAATTAAACTCGCCCTGGAGGATTGGAGACACTGGCTGGAGGGAGCAAAACAACCATTTGACGTCATCACCGATCACCGTAATCTAGAATACCTCCGAGATGCAAAAAGACTCAACACCCGTCAAGCCCACTGGTCACTATTCTTCACCCGATTCAATTTCAAGGTCACTTACCGTCCAGGAGACAAGAACATCAAGGCCGACTTACTGTCCTGTCTATAACAACCTGATACCATCACCTCCAACCCGGAATCCATACTCCCTCCAGCCTTGGTTGTCAGTCCCATACAGTGGAGTCTAGATGATCACATCGCCGATGCCACCTGGACAGAACCTGCCACGCCGGGAGGTCCTGAGGGATGGACTTAAGTTCCCACTCGTTTGCGTCTGTCCCTCATGGACTCAGTCCATACATCTCCGGGCTCTGGACACCCAGGCAGCCAACAAACCCTCTCGCTCATCCAACAACGCTACTGGTGGCCCGATATGACCCAGGATGTCTCCCGATATGTGAAGAGCGGAAAATACAGGAGATCGGGAGATACCTGCGGTCATATTGCCACGACCATCAGGACTGCTGGAGCCGTTACCTTCCCTGGGCCGAGTATGCACAAAACTCTCTACAGCAATCCACCACAGGACTCACGCCCTTCCAGTGCATACTCGGCTTCCAGCCGCCCCTGTTTCCCTGGTCAGGAGAGCCTTCCAACGTTTCAACAGTCCACCACTGGTTCCAGGTGAGCGGGAGGGTCTGGGACTCAGCACACGTCCATCTGCAAAGGGCTGTTCGGAGACACGAGCCAGGCCGACGGAAGACGATCTGCTACACCTTTATATCAACCTGGGCAAATGGTCTAGCTCTCCACCAGGGACATCCGTCTCCGGCAGCCCTGTCGCAAGCTGAGTCCCAGGTACATCGGTCCGTTCGTCATACAGAGGCAGATCAACAAAGTCACCTACCGGTTGTCACTCCCTGCTCACTACCGTGTCTCACCTTCATTTTACGTGTCCCTACTCAAACCCTACACTAATCCTCTCACTCCTTCTTCCCCAGGGTCTGGTGCTGAGGACGTACCTTCTCCTCCTCCCGTGGATCCCGAGGACGAGAACATCTACCGGGACCACGACATCCTAGACTCCAGAAGACGGGGCGGCCACCTGGAGTACCTTGTCGATTGGGAGGGATTTGGTCCCGAAGAAAGCTGCTGGGTCCACCGAGTGGATATTCAGGACCCCACTCTCCTACAGGAGTTCCACTCTGAACATCCCAATCGTCCAGCGCCAAGAGGTCGTGGTCGCCCCCGTCGTCGGTCCGTTCCGCCATCAGGAGCTGGCCGTGGAGGGGGGGTGCTGTCATGGATACACCAGCTTCAGCGCCAGACTTCTACACTCCGCCCACTCGTTCAGCCTCACCCGAATTCTAACCATCCGCACCTGTCATCACCACCTGTCTGCAATCCGCACTCACTTCATCCTCACCTTAAAAGTCACACCAGTTCACCTTCACAGTTGTCTGGTCTCGTCGATTCATACGACTACCTGACTCTCTATCGTGGATCTCTACAAACCTGCTAATTACTACCTACTGTGATACTTACCCGTCTGCTCGCAAGATCCAGTCATCTGCTCCAGTCCGGTCCGTCTGCAGCCAGGCTTCCATCTGCCTTCCTCTGCATCATCACCACCCTGCATCAGATAAGAGACTCAGTCAACTCTATGCTACTATCCACATTCATATCAAACTTCAATCCAGCTACTCACCTGCCGTATCTGTCCCTGAGTGCCTATAAATAAACCTCTTATTTACTTTACCTGTTTGTGTCATTCTGATTTGTGACAGTAATATTGAGAGGGAGATGCACAGTGGAAGAGGTAAAAAGAAAGAGAAGGTATAGGAAGAGGAGATGGAGCAAGAATATATAAGTTGAATATGTAGGAGAAGCAAGAAGAGCTGAGGATGTAGAAAAAGGAGTAGAGGGAGAAAAGATGGTAGAGTGGAAGGCAATGGTATTAGTGGAAAGAGCAAGAGAAGAAAATATAAGAAGACATAGACAGGGGGAATGGGAGAGCAAGGTGTAAGAGAAGGGAAGAGAGGTAGAAGGATAGGTTATAGATGGGTTTAAATGAAATCCGAGCCACCCTAATTGACCATGTCATAAATTATGGTCTTTTCTTGAGGGAAACTGGACAGAGATATAAACATTGTGCCACAGTCAATGTCCCTGGACAACAAATGCTGCAATTCACTGGTGTTGTTGTGGCACACAAGGCTGTCTTGGGGCAGAACAAAATGAGCAAAATTCTGTAGTTGTTTGGAACAATGTCCAATTTCACCATTCAGCAATGGTGCAAGAGTGGTTTGAGCATCAGCATGGTGTTCCTTACAGAATTTTCTCCTCTTGGAGATGTAAAGTATGTGATCACAACCCTTAGAACCAAGTAAGTCTTCTTCAAGCAATGGAGGAAGCCTGTTGAGAAGTTGAGGCACAAGAATGGATCCAGCATTCACAGCTTTTTTTTCTCACACAATCTATGACTCATGAAAATATATGCTGAGATGTTGATGGAATTATTTGAACAGATGTAAATGAGAGGAAATATCAATACATTTCATTGATTCGATGATTGCAGAACATTTATTTATTTACTTATTCCATTTTTTTGCATGAAAAACTCATTGTTATACAACTAAACTCGTCATTAAAGAACTTTTAAGAACATGAGTAAAGAACACCAAAAACATGTATTTTCATTCATGTATTTTTGTATCTACAGCTGAATTTATCATCAAATCAACTTAGAACACATGTGTAGTTTTTATGTTACTATTTATTTTTAAAAATTCATTACTAGAATAAAATACAGTGCTTCATTATGCAGTGAATACTGAAATGTTTTGCCAACATAATAATAATAGTTTGCTGTGTTAATTGTTTTGAGAGCAACTACATTCATTTGAAGAAATGTGTCAAATAGATTGAGAAAAACTGTAATACATTAACTAATGTTAATGACTGAGAGCTTATTGTAAAGTGTTACCAGTGTATTAAAAGTGTATGAACACTGCAACAAGCTTCTAAACAGAAAATAAATAAGTTGTCTGTACAGAACTAAAAAAAAATGAGTCTTCATTCATATGAGACATACATTTCACTTGTTGTGTGAGAAACATTATTTGCTTTTTCTCTGCTGTAGATTGTTAAATCTGACAGAGATACACTGAGCTGTTGGAATAAAAAACCCCAATACCAGCATAGAGGGGTTCAGTGAATGTGGTGTTGAATGTGTGCAAGTGTGTGAGTGTGTGTGTGTCAGAGACACTGTAGAAGGACAGGGTGCCGGCTAACACGTCAACATACACTCCTACTCTAGTAGATCCTGTTAAAGATACAGGCATATCAATGCTGATTTTATCATACCAGACTGTGAACCTGCCTTTAATACAGGTCAAACTCCAGGACTTTCCATTGAGTCCATAATCACAGTCATCACTTCTTCCTTTCCTGCTGATTCCTTTATATGTCACTGCTATATCAACCCAGCCGCTCCATTCAGCCTCCCAGTAACAGCGTCCAGTCAGACTCTCTCGAGACAGAACCTGTTCATAGTTCTCAAACCTCTCTGGATGATCCGGATACGGCTGCGGCTCTTCCACAAGAGTCGCCTTTCTATTGTCATCAGACAGAATGAGCTTAGCATTTGCTGTGTTTGGATCCAGTGTGAGATCACAGGCATCTGAAAACAAGAAGAGAGATTAGAACTGTATCATGGACAGTGTTTAATCTATGTTGATACATGTGGTGTTTGTAGACCTACATTTTAGCAGTCCTGGTGAGATTCTTAAATTTCCTCCATGATTCAAACTAAAAAATACACACAACAAATTTAAAAACTGTCAGGGGAACAGTAAAACCTCATTAATACTAACACAAACAAATCACAGACTTTCATGTTGATCTAATGACAAATTTATCAATATCCACAAAACCAAACCTATTAATATCTAGCTATAGTATTTTTACTTTGTCATGTCCATATTTAGCACCTTTCACAATTGCTTTTCAGTGCAAATTGTATTGTAAAGTGTGTTTTACATTCAAACAAAAAGACAATCAAAACCTAATTTTGAGCCCTAGTCAATCATTCGGGGGTCAAAAATGATTGATAATGTATGTTAAAAAAGGAAACATTAAAGTGTTTATCTTAACAATAAAGAATCAAATCAATCCCTGCTATATATAAGCGCACGTACGCACGCACACGCACACACACAAATGTATCAGACTGCCAAACATACTTGAGTATCTGAAGTGAGCAGTTTGGATCCTTCCGTTTGTCAGAGAGCAGCCTGACTGCTGAATCTCCTGGGTGATTGTAGCTCAGATCCAGCTCTCTAAGGTGCGAGGGGTTTGAACTCAGAGCTGAAGACACATAACCACAGCCTTTCTCTGTCACCATACAGCCCGACAACCTATAGAGAGATATGTATTATGTTGCATTAGAATTACACATTAAAATTTAGAAATCTATTTACATTCTATGGTGACTGTTGAAGTCACATACAAAATAAGACTGAATAAATTTAAGTCAATAATAATATTAATAAAAATAATATTAAATCATAAAATTAAGTTCACAGTTCTATGATGTCAGTTAAATGTCATGACATGCAGGTAAATAAATTAAAAAAAATATTTTTTTTAAATGATTTATTTAATTATTTAATTTTTATGATTTAATTAATAGCTTCTCATTAAACTCACAAACCCCTGCAGTTTCATCACAAACCCCAGTCTGGGAAATCATGATGAAATGTAATATTTAAAGGTGCAATGTGTAATATGTATGATGATCTATTGACAGAAATGCAATATAAGATCCATAAATATGTTTTCAGTGGTGTATAAAGTCTTGCATAATGAACCGTTATGTTTTTATTACCTTAGAATGAGACATTTATATCTCCATAACCGCGGGCACCCCCTTCTATGGAGGTCGACATATTGTGTCGTCATGTTTCTATCATAGCCGACAGCGGATAAACAGCGCAACAGAGCGCGTTTCGTCACTACCTTGAAAAAGAAGTTTTCAGTGGTGTATAAAGACCTTACTTAATGAACCGTTATATTTGTATTACCTTAGAATGAGCCGTTTCTATGTACATACACCGCGGGTTCCCTTACATTGAAATGCGCCAACTTGTTTCTACAGTAGCCCTAAACGAACAAACGCGTTTCGTTACTATGTTGCTCTTCGTGCAAGGAAGCAAGCTTAGTTCAGCGAATAAAACACTGACACAATGATGAACAAGTAACAATAATATTCGCAATAACATATAGTTTTACTGAATAATTAAGTAAACATGATTTCTTAATTTATCCTTGTAAAGAAACCTCATTGCTAAACTGGCTACTCTCTGCTGTCTCAGACGATGACATATTTTCCTGTCGGCCACCATAACTTTTGTAGGTTGCAATTCGTAACCTCACCACTAGATGCCGCTAAAAATCACACACTGCACCTTTAATGCACTTCATTTAGTTGATGATAAAGAATATAATATATTTTCTTTCTCTTTGTATTTTTATAACAATATATGATACAAGATTATCCTATTCAAATCAATGATAGACAAGTTAGGCCAAAAATAATCTAATAGTAATCAAAAAGTAGTCAGATCATATTACCTTAAATGTGTTATGTAATGCATTAAGTTACTAACTACAGTTTTTGTCATGTAGTTTGGTACCAGTAAATGACTACAACTTGTAAGTAATCTAACCAGCACTGCCCACTCTGGTCACAAACCTAAGTATCTCCAGCTGACAATTTGGACTCTTCAATCCATCAGAGAGCAGCATCACTCCTGAATCCTGCAGGTCATTGTTACTCAGATCCAGCTCTCTCAGGACAGAGTTTGAGGATTGAAGAGCTGATGATATAATTTCACAGCACTGACCAGTGAGATTACAACCAGCAAAACTGAAAGAGAGTACAACATTACTTTTCAAATTATTACATTTCAAAATTCAATATGATTTTATTTCTTGCGGACATCAAAAAATATAATTTCTTACAGAGATGATAATACTGCTATGCTAAAACATTTTCTTCATTGTAACACTCACAGAGCCTTTGTGCAGTTGATCACAGCTGGTATTAGTCTTCTTCTACACTCATCTGATGTGTTGTATTTTTTCAGGTCCAGCTCATCCAACACCTCCTCTGATATCTGAAGCATGTAGGTGATTGTTGAGCAGTGAGCAGGAGAGAGTTTCTTCTCTGATTGTTTGTCTGATTTCACAAACTCCTGAATCTCTCTGGACAGAGTCTGATCTTTGACTTCCAACAGACAGAGGAAAAGATTGATGGACCTTTCAGTTGAGAGTCCATATCCATCTTTGATCTTCTCTTTAATGTACTGAGTGGTTTTCCTGATGCTCTCTGAGCTGTTCTCTGTGTGTGTCAGTAGATCCTGTAAGAGTCTCTGATTAGACTCCAGTGATATGCCCAGGAGGAACCGCAGGAATAGATCTAGCTGTCCATTCTCAGTCTCAAGGGCTTTATCTACTGCACATTTAAGCAAATTATGCACCACATCGATAAACTGCAATGTGTCAACATTTTTCATTACATAATGGTAATACACATAGAAAGCAGCGAGAAACTCCTGAACGCTCAAATGAATGAAGCTGTAGACTTTTCTCTGATGAATCACAGATTCCTCCTTAAATATCTCAGTACAAATCCCATAATGCACTGAGGCGTCAGTGACGTCTATGCCGCTCTCAATCAGGTCCTCTTCATAGAACATCACATTGCCCTTCATCAGCTGTTTGAAAGCCACTTCAGCAAGTTTCACAATCACTTCTCTGTTTGACTGCAGGAGTTTCTCTGGATCTTTCTCTTCATACTTATGATTCCTCATGTTGATCTGAATCAGTAGGAAGTGGGTGTACATTTCAGTCAGAGTTTGGGGGATTTCTGCACTCAGATCTTCTTCCAGGAGCTTCTGAAGCACAGTTGATGAGATCCAGCAGAAGACGGGTATGTGGCACATGATGTGGAGGCTTCTTGCTTTTCTGATGTGTGAGATGATTTTGCTGGCTTGATGCTCATCACTGATTCTCTTCCTGAAATATTCCTCCTTCTGAGGCTCATTGAATCCCTGAATTTCTGTCAGACGGTTGATGTATTTGGAAGGGATCTGATTGGCTGCTGCTGGTCTGGAGGTGATCCAGATGAGAGCCGAGGGAAGCAGATCTCCTTTAATGAGGTTAGACATCAACACACCAACTGATGAAGTCTTAGTCACATCAGAAACTTTCTGAGCATCTGAAAGCATCAGTGTGATTCTGCTTTCATCCAGACCATCAAAGATGAACACAACTTTACGCTCCTTATAAAAGTCCAGATCTTGAAGTTCAGGATGAAAGTCCATTAAAAGTCTATGAAGACTGTACTGATGATCTCGGATCAAGTTCAGCTCTCGAAATGGAAGCACAAACATGAAATCTACATCCTGATTGGCCTTTCCCTCGGCCCAGTCCAGAATGAACTTTTGCACAGAGACAGTTTTTCCGATTCCAGCGATGCCTTTAGTAAGAACAGTCTTGATTTGGTCTTTCTCCTCACATCCTCGTTCAGTTGAGGTTTTAAAGATGTCATTGCAGTAGATTGGAGTGTCTTGTGAGTGTTGTGTTCTGGCTGTTTTCTCCATATGTAAAACCTCATGTTCTTCATTCACGCCTTCTCTCTCTCCCTCTATGACGTAGAGCTGTGTGTAGATCCTGTTCAGAAGGGTTTGATTCCCTTGGAGTTTGTTTCCCTCAAAACATCTCTCATACTTGTTCTTCATGCTGGTTTTGTGCTGGTCTTTGGCTCTCTGTTCATCATTTTCTGTTTTCTGCAGGTCTCCAGTCTCCTCTTGCTGTGTGATGTGGGTCTGACAAGAGTTCAGAACATCTTTCTCCATTCTTCAGAGAAATTAAGAAACAGACAAAGAAAAAATGTCAATGAAAAACTCAAAACATTCAAGTGCAAATTAATTTTCTTCTGGGAAACAGTAAAGAAAATATTTTTCAATGCATCATGCCGTATTCAAACCTGGCCAACACTGGCATTTTGTTCTTAAATGTAAAATGTTAAACTGTTAATTCAATCTTTATGGTTTATTTGTGAACACCCCCTCACTCTGACATTTGTGAACACCCCCTCACTCTGACAGTGAAATCTGTGTATGAGACACTGTATGTGATATATCTTAATATTGGTATATATATATTAGTTTTAATATTTTTGAAGCTATGGTTTTAAATACAAATCTACATTGCATATACAAATCTACTATAAATATTCTAAAAATTCCAATCAATTAAATCTTCATTGCATCTCTATGTTACTGTCTTTGTTATATACCATCTTACTTTGGGTCAGAGGTCACTGTACCATCACTCAATACAGGAGGTTCCCTCATAGAGTTATTACTCTTCAAAGACACACAGCTGGATACTGCAGATGCTGCTGTCTGTGTCTGATCCTCTCTCTTCTCATGGAGACTCATTTTAGAGGCAGTGTCTCCCTCTGTCCTCTCCAGAATCAGTGATCTGTTTGAGGAAACAAAATACATAAAACATACAGATTTTTTCAGTGCGTTAAAATTCATTGTAAATAAAAAAATAAAATTTTTGGATGAACAATGTCTTTAATGATTATTTCACTTAATTACCTTTAAGTTCCTAACTATTGGCTTATTACTCTACATGCTTAATATATCAGATATTTTAACCCCTACTGGTGAATGTCATAACCGGGTTAAGGATAATATGTGGATCTAGCGGGATCTAACCCGAAGACTCGAGACTCGTGAAAGATTGACTAATAATTTCAGTCGTGACTTCATGTACCTTATGCGATGTTGCGCGCATTCGCGGTCAACACAAAATGAACGAATCACTCTCTGAGACAACTCGGTAGTCCCGAATCATATTAATGATTCTTTCAAAATGAACGAATCGTTCATGAACGACACATCACTATTGCGTATCCTGTGCGCTTTCGTCATTGGCGGAGCAGTCGGTCAATCCCACCTTTCTAGTAAATACGACTTGTGATTGGACTGTACATCAGCAGACAGCAAAGCATTGGCCAAGAGCAGAAGGCCCTCCCTCCAGGCTTTTTTTTAAGTTGCGAGGTTGCGATGCTTCATTTTCGTTCAGACTGAGTTTCAGAGTTTCACAGCAGAGAGCGTGACAACGCTGCCACAAATCACGTGAGTCGCAAGCTCGCAACTGTGTGGGTGTATCTCCGCAAAGTGGGTGTTGTAAACTCAGCTCTGAAAAATAGTCTGCAATAGGAGTGCAAATGTAATGTAATGTGATAAGTTTCGCCCTTTCGAACCTCAGTTTTCAGAGTTTCAAAACTTTTTTCCACCTATTCGCACACCAGTTTTCAGATCACCATTTACAAGGTTTCAAATCTGGAAAACAAACAAAACACTGGGAGAACAGTGACAAATTCGAAACTCTGAAAAAATGATTGCACAACACCGTAAAAAAGAGTGTTGCACTTCTGAAGAAGGAAAACTCAAAAACAAAATTATGTTTGCAGAGATTTAATTTTTTTTAACACTTTGCAAGCCTGCAAAACTCTGTTTTCAGAGTTTCAAAACTTTTTTTCACACATTCGCACACCGGTTTTCAGATCACCATTTACAAGGTTTCAAACCTGGAAAACAAACTAATACAGTGGGAGAACACTGACAAATTTGAAACTCTGAAAAAATTGTTTGCGCAACATTGTAAAAAAATGTTGCAGTTCTGAAGAAGGAAATCTCAAAAACAACATAATGTTTGCAGAGATATTTTTAATTTTTTACGTTTCGATCTTGCAAAACTTTTTTTTGTAAGATTTTGAGTTTTCGAACACTTAGTTTCAACCCTTCAGAACTTTATTTTCAGTTTTGAATCATGGCAGGATATTAATCCCATATTAACACAGCAAAAGCCATGCTAACCCCACTTCTAAATTACAAGTATGAAATGCCCCTTTACCCAGGTTTAAAAGCAGTGTTTAGAAAGACGATAACCTGGGGTTAAACGCAATGTGAAAGGCCCTTGAAAGTAAACAGATGCCCTGTTCTATTTCTGACGTACTTCATGTACTTCCGCTACATAAATTTTAACTACATAAATTGCCTCATCCAGTAATTACAAATCTTAAGTTGAAATGTCATGAGTCAAATGAGATTGAATTTAAAAAACAATTTGATTTTTCCACCTACTGATGATTATATCTTGTAAAGTGTCAAGTTTCTTGTTGATTTGTTTGTTTGTGTTTTGGTAAAAAATGTATTCATGGCTTGCGAATGTGAATCACATAACCAGATTTTGATGATGCAGAATGTTTGTGTTGTTATCCTAAATAATATTGTGTCTTTCTGTTAATTTGTAATCTTTTATGACAGTATCCGTTTGATTCATTTTCTGCATTTGAACAGGTATCTTTTTTACACATCTAACAATCCAAATAAAGGACTTTTAAAGTGTCATAGCCTGGTCTTTCACACCCTAAGAGCTGAAAAGCAAGAAATCAAGAAATTACGACACATGTGTCTGAAGAACAACAATGCAGCTGAACAGGCAAATATGAAACCAGGAAAATAAAATAATAAAAAGTTACGTTGAGACGTAAAAATACCTGGAGAACACACTTCAGCATCAGTCTCAGAGTGAAAACATAACATGCTGCGATAGTCTGTTACCAGTGTTACACGGTGTTCAGCTACACATCACTTGCCCACCACAGCACTGCCCCCACTTTTGTTTTGATTTTTTTAATAGTAACAAAAATAATTTAGTTAATAATAATAATGAATAGCTAGGGCTGGCAATATATCAATATAAAAAATATATCAATATATTTTTAAATGTGATATGGAATTAGCCCGTATCGCATATATCGATATAGTTCAAATTTGCGCTGTGATCCTTGCTCCAAGCAAGCTGTTGACTGCTTTTGTAGAAATATGTTTATGCATTCTATCAGTTGCAGTTCTGGCGCCTCCGTCTCAACAGCCTAGTGTACAACGCGACAAGTACTCACATCAAATGTTAACGCAGAGGAACGGGACACAGCAGTTCAGTAAGTTCACAAAAGTTCATTATTTGCATGTGATTAAAGCCTCGCCGGTTAAACATGTCATTCACTGCTGATGCGCTGTTCTAACATGCGCTTTAGCCTACTGAGCGCGAACACGCACTAAAAGCCTGTCTAAAACAGCGCCTGATTACTGGACTAAGTTATCTTTCGAGTCTTATTTCGCTAATACTCTCAAATACACACAAGGTTCACATAAAGAAAGTTGGTTCTGTCTAAACTGAAAGCAAACCGAGAAAATTGAGAGAAATCTGCTTGTCAAATGCGTGTATATTAGACGCGTCGCGTACAGGTCTTAAAGAGACAGTAGCCCTAATAGTAAACATGCAACCGCTTGTCCTTAAAGGTATAGTTCACCCAAAAATATACATTCTTTCATTATTTATTCACTGTAATGTTGTTCCAAACCTGTATTAATTTATTTCTTGTGTTGAACACAAAAGAAGATATTTTGAAGAATGTGGGTAATCAGACAGTTGCTGGTCCCCATTGACTTCCATAGGAAAAAATATACTATGGAAATCACTGGGGTACATCAACTGTTTGGTTACCCACATTCTTCCAAATAACTTAGACAGAAGAAAGAAACTTATTCAGGTTTAAAACAACTTGAGAACTTTAATAGTAGCTTTAATAAGAATCAATGTATAATTTATACACTGAAGTCTATATTTGGCTTTGACTTTGACTGAACATTTGCTCTCACTTTGCGGAAAAAATATCGGGATATATCGTATATCGATATTCAGCCAAAATATATCGGGATATGACTTTTGGTCCATATCGCCCAGCCCTATGAATAGCCACTAATTCTAATGTGCACAGCCGCACGAGCATTCGGGATGGTGCGTGTCCACTGGCGCGGAGCAGAGCGAGCGTTTTCAGTTAATTCCTAATGGACGCACTGTAGGCTATTTAAAAGTGAGGTGGAAAATACTCCAACTTTATGTAGCATCTTACTTTGGGTCAGAGGTCACTGTACCATCACTCAATACAGGAGGTTCCCTCATAGAGTTATTACTCTTCAAAGACACACAGCTGGATACTGCAGATGCTGCTGTCTGTGTCTGATCCTCTCTCTTCTCATGGAGACTCATTTTAGAGGCAGTGTCTCCCTCTGTCCTCTCCAGAATCAGTGATCTGAGGAAACAAAATACATAAAAGATTTTACAACACTGGGTGGAAAATCTGTAAATTGAAAATTACATTTTTGTATGAACACAAGGTACTCCATGGAATCAACTTCACTTTCTGACAGAAACTACACAATATGCACAAATGTTTTCTACAAAACTAAACAGAATATGACATCTGACATACTGGAGTAAATGACTTCTTATTTGAAGAACACGGTGTTTTAGCAGCTCTGCAGTGTTTGTTTATCTGTCTCTCCATCACTAAACGTATATACTCACCTTTAATTTATCTTTCTTAATTACTTGTGCAATTAAAAGTCTATTACTTAAATTATTTATTTTTTGCTTACATTAATTTGCTTTCTTATTACTCTGCACTGGAACCTTATTTTAATGTTATTCTATTTTTATTTCATTTTGCACTACTATTGTATTTTATTTGTTAATGTTACTTCCTTATTAGTACTATTGTTATTTGACTCCACTGAACATGTAGGCCTACATCGCACTGTCTCATACGCAGCTGTTGTAAACATGTAAGGTTAAAATGAAAGCTGAGATCAAGAGATTTTAAAGCTGAGATCAATATAAAACCAAAACAATGTACCAAAATATGAATGAGTGCTCCAAAATATAATTAAGTGTTTCAATTTAATTTCTAAATTAGATTGAAATTTGTAATTTCCCTTCTAGAGAAAATCAACTTTTCTAAACATTAACTAAAATGTATCCAAACATGTGTCCACATTCAGGAAATAACGATATTTTGTCATGTTATGTCTGTATTTTGATATAAATGTATTTCTAAACCAAGTATCTCTCTTGACTATTCTGCTTCCATAAAAAATACAACTTTTTAAATAACTTACACAATGTTTTTTTTAGGTTCTGGTTAATCTTAAAAAGATCGTCTGTCGAGGATTCCACTTCCTCTTTCGGTTTGATGAAGTGTATTAAACCCCGCCCACAGAGAGTGTCTGCTGCTTTCATTGTTTTCTGGAACCCGTTCAAGCCTCGCAGCAAATTTACTCGGATAAACACGCAGTCACCTGTCAAGAAAAGTTCAGAATTTAGAAAAATGCGTGTTTAGTTCGTGACAAAAGTGTCCTCTGATTTATTGTTTTATTTTATTTTTACAGTTTAAATAGCTAGAATTCTGCCTCTGATATATTACAAAACGATCAGAATTATCTTTAAGGTATATATATATATTATTTAAAAATAAAAAATTAAATGTATCTCCTTAGTGAATGTGCTGAGAATGTCACCTGATAAACGTGCAAAAAAACAAATACATACATAAATTAATTATTATGCCACAAAACGTTATTTTTATAGTAAATCACAGCTGTAGTGCCTACAAAGTCTACGACCTCTGAAGTTTAATTTGTTCATAATCTTTCGCTCTGCCATATTCTCTTACCTCAAAGATAAAGTCGTCTCCAGTCTGCAGTTTTTCTCAGTTCCCAGTCCAGAATAAACTTCTGCACAGAGATGGTTTTCCTGATTCCAGCGATGCCTTTAGTAAGAACAGTCTTGATTTGGTCTTTCTCCTCAGATCCTCGTTTAGGTGAGGGTTTAAAGATGTCATTGCAGGAGATTGGAGTGTCTTGTGAGTGTTGTGTTCTGGCTGTTTTCTCCATCTGTAAAACCTCATGTTCTTCATTCACTCCTTCACTCTCTCCCTCTATGATGTAGAGCTGTGTGGATCCTTTATAGGAGGGTTTCATTCACCTGTAGTTTGGTTCCCTCAAATAATCTCTCATACTTGACCTTCATGCTGGTTTTGTGCTGGTCTTTGGCTCTCTGTAGTTCTTCATCTACTGGTCTCTGCAAGTCTCCTTGTGTGTAACTGCTGTAATGTATTGTGTTGCCACTAGAGCGCGCTGTTACGTTGGCTGGGCCAGTGCTTTTCGTGTAAACACCAGCAACGCAGAAGTTCCGCGTTCTTCAGTAAAAGCAGTTATTGTGCAGTCACACTCGTTGTGTTTATTGTCTCCAGTATCTTACATGGTGTCAGAAGTGTAGCATGGCTACCCCACAGTTTGAGCACCCGAAGATTGACTGGGAGGCTGCGGATTTATATCAGGAATTTGACCGTTTTCGGAGCCACGTTATGTTTGTTTTTGATGGACCACTTTCAGAACTAACTGCAAAGCAGCAAGCCGGCTGGCTGGGTACATGGATAGGCGGACAAGGCAGAGAAATTTACAAAACGCTCACCTGGGCTGAAGGTGAGAAAGAGGATCCTGAGAAAGTGCTAGAAAAGTTTGAGAAGTATATCAGACCAAGGAAGAACAAGAGGATAGCTCGCCATCGTTTCAAGCAGAGGAAACAAGACGTAAGTGAGAGCTTCAACCATTTCGTTAAAGATTTACGACTACTGTTAATGGATTGCGCATATCCCGACCCTGACGACATGTTGGTTGACGCGATTATCGCGGGCGTGCGTGAAAAACGAGTGCAAGAGAGACTGTTAGACAAAGGTGAGGAATTAACACTAGTCAAAGCCATTGAAATCCCTCAGCAATATGAGATGTCTCAGAAACAATTGAAAATAGTCCGAGATGATGTTACATGCTCTCAGGTGTCCACTGTAGCAGAAAGTGTTCAACCTAAATTTTCTGGCCAAAGCAGAAAAACTCGCTATCCAGATCGCAAGTTCACTCAGTCAAAGCCCTCAGCTTTCTGTACTAGCTGCGGTAAACATCCCGATCACAAATGGAACGAGGGAAAGTGCCCAGCCAAGGGCTCAACGTGCTCTTACTGTCACAGACCCAACCACTGGATGGCGGTGTGTCGTAAACGTGCTGTCCACACACTGAATGTAGAGGCGCTGGAGGAGACTGATGATGAAATACTGAACATTAGCCTAACAGACATTGTGCTTCCAGCAGCTGCATTAACTGTGGACAAATGGACTGTGCATTTGATAATACTTTCACAGAGAGTCCAGTTCAAGATAGATACTGGTGCCAAGTGTAACACTTTGACTCTTGATAGCTACCAGCAACTCGGGCACACTGGTGAATTGAAGCGTTCTAACAAGCTGTTGCGCTCCTACTCTAATCATAAGCTCAAACCAGTCGCTGCCGTAGATTTATCAGTGTACTACAAACAGTGTGCCACCGATGCAGAGTTTGAAATTGTGGATATTGCACAGGAAAGTGTGCTCAGCGGAGCCACGGCTGAAGCTTTAGGTTTGATAACAAGGCTGAACTCTGTACAAAATGCTGCTGAAGCTGAGGCTGACTCGCCTGTGGAGGGCATTCTCGAACAAGACATTGTTCCTCAAGGCCTTCGTGACTTTCCTGAGCTAATACGCACTACAGGGACTCTGCCAGGGAAGTACACAATCAAAATAGAGACCAATGCTAAAGGTGTTGTCCACCCTGTGCGCAGACAGCCAGCTGCACTCAAGGGACAGATTGTCCAGAAACTGCATGAAATGGAGGAAAATGGCTATATAAAAAAAGTCGAGCAGCCCACTGAGTGGGTCAGTTCAATGGTGGCGGTCTCTCGGGGAGACAAGTTAAGAATTTGCATAGACCCCAGCAACTTAAATAAGGTAATAAAAAGAGAACATTACCCCATGCGCACTGTTGAAGAAGTCGTGTCATCTTTGCCTGGAGCACGAATATTCTCAGTCCTTGATGCCAAGTCAGGATTCCTCCAGATTGAGTTAGATGAAGAATCATCATTCCTTACAACCTTCAACACACCCATTGGTAGGTTTAGGTGGCTGAGGCTACCGTTTGGAATAAAATGTGCCCCCGAGATCTATCAGCGGATCATGGATGGCATGCTAGAGGGTATTATGGGAGCAGTGGCCATTATGGATGACATCCTGATTGCGGCCCCCACTGTGAAGATGCACGATGAAATCCTACACTAAGTCATCGAGAGAGCAACAAGCTACAACTTAAAGCTTAACTTCAATAAGTGTCACATTCGGCAGAGCAAAGTCCCATATATTGGCCATTTACTGACTGCAGATGGTCTGAAGCCTGACCCAGCCAAGGTCCAAGCAGTAAGGTGCATGCCGGAACCTGTTGACAAGGAAGGGGTTCGCCGTTTTTTGGGGTTTGTGACTTATTTGTCAAAATTCATACCGAATCTCAGTGAGGAAGATGCACCACTGCGTCAGCTCCTGAAAAGCAATGTTGAGTTTGCGTGGCAACCAGCTCAGAAAAGAGCCTTTGCGAGGCTCAAAGAACTTTGTTCACATCTCCCTGTACTGAAGTACTATGACCCATCAGAGCCAGTTGAAATTTTCTGTGATGCAAGCAGCAGTGGATTAGGTGCTGTGCTTTTGCAGGACAATCACCCTATTGCATTCTCCTCCAGGTCTCTGACCGATGCTGAGACCCGCTATGCACAGATAGAAAAGGAGATGCTTTCTATCGTCCATGCATGCACTAAATTTCATCACTATATCTTTGGAAAGTCAGTCACTGTGTATAATGACCACAAACCACTGGAGGACATTTTTAAGAAATCACTTCTTTCAACCCCCATGCGCATACAGAGGATGCGCCTGCGTATCCAATGGTATGATCTGACTGTCAGGTATAGGAAAGGAAAGAATATGGAGCTGCCTGATACACTATCCAGGGCGCAACTGTCCCACAAGACTCCAGAATTGGAACATTTGGAATGTGTATCCATGCTGAACTATGTGGCTGTAAGTGAAGAGAAGTACGCTGAGCTACAGGAATGCACAAGAAAAGAACTGAGCTCCTTACAACACATCATCCAGCAAGGTTGGGCGGAGCACAGGAGAGATGCCCCAACTACTGTTCAGCCATATTGGGACTCAAAAAGTCAACTGACCATATGTGATGGAGTAGTGTACAAAAGACTGCGTATAGTTATACCACCCACTATGAGACAGCACATGTTAAAACTCATACACCAGTCTCATTTAGGGATTGTAAAAAGCAAGCAGAGAGCACGTGAAGTGCTCTACTGGCCGGGCATGAGTGCAGAGATAGAGGAGGTAGTGAAGAATTGCAGCAAATGTGCCGAGTTCCAAAACAAACTACCAAAATTGCCTCTAAAGCCAACTGAAACCCCAGAACTGCCATTTGAGCTAGTGGCCTCGGATATCTTTGAATTTGATGGCAAGCACTTTATTCTTCTCGTGGATTACTTTTCAAAATTCATTGAAGTGGACGAGCTTAAAGATCAGTGAAGCCGTACTGCCATTGAAATACTGAAATCACAGTTCAGTCGTCATGGGATTCCTACTGTCCTACGAACAGACAATGGGCCCCAGTATGCGTCAGAGGAGTTCAGAGACTTTTGTGAGAGCTATGGCATATCACATCTTACATCATCACCTCACACACCTCACTCAAACGGAGAGGCTGAGCGTGCAGTACAAACAGTGAAAAGACTTTGGAACAAAGCTTCAGACAGACATTTGGCATTGCTGGACTACAGAACAACCCCGCTGGAGGCGGTTGAGTTGTCCCCAGCGCAGTTGCTCATGGGCAGAAGACCCAGAAACAAACTCCCTGCAGCTCAACAACTGCTTGTCCCAAAGGCTTACAACTCTTTGAAAGTCAGGCACCTGCTCAATAGGTCCAAAGCTTCCCAGAAGTACTACTACGACAAAGGCAGGACGATGCACTCTCGCCCTGCGCTGGTGCCAGGTGAAGAAGTCAGAATGCAGCCCTACCCCGGCCACTCCAAATGGTCTCCAGCTGTTGTCATCAAGCAACATAGCCGCACACCCAGGTCTTACATCGTAAACTCTGGTGGCATGGAGTTCCGCAGGAACTGTCAGCACCTTCGCAAAAGCACTGCAAGAGCGAATCAGTCCTGTCACCTCATGCAAGATGAGCCTTGGGAGGAGTTTCCCGATGTCCGCCCAGAACAAGAGGAACTGATTCCTCCCCTAGTTGGGACTACAGCATCACCTGCCAAGGAACCCCTGAATGTGGGTCAACCACAGCCTACTCTGCCCTACACCACTAAGATTGGCAGAGTGGTTAAGCCCCCTGAAAGACTGGATTTGTAGTTGCTACCTGTCAGGAGTCAGATGAGTCCAGTAGTTAAACAATCCAGTAGGCCTACTGTTTGTTGATAGCTTTCAATAGTTGGTAATGATCTCAAGTTTCTCCTGAATAGTTAAAGAAATATGTCAAGTGTGGTGCCTCTGTATAATGTCATTAATAAGTTTGAAGGTACCTTGAGGATTGTTTATTTTTGCCTTTAAATTTTGCTTAAGAAACCTTCAGTTGTATTAGTTTACTATATATTGTATCCCCACAAATAGGCAGAAGAAGGGGAGATGTAATGTATTGTGTTGCCACTAGAGCGCGCTGTTACGTTGGCTGGGCCAGTGCTTTTCGTGTAAACACCAGCAACGCAGAAGTTCCGCGTTCTTCAGTAAAAGCAGTTATTGTGCAGTCACACTTGTTGTGTTTATTGTCTCCAGTATCTTACAACTGCCAGTAACGGAATACATGTACCGACGTAACGTATTCAGAATACAAATTATGATTAACTGTATTCCGTTACAGTTACAATTTAAATAATTGGTATTTAGAATACAGTTATATTGTTAAAATCAATGGATTACATAACGATACTTTTACGATTTTTTTCACTTTCTAAATGCAACTCCATGCATTTCCCAGAAGCCCCAATATGAAAACGAAAAAATGTGCGGTTTGCGTCATCAGTCACAATGGAGTCGGAAGAGGAGCGGGGAGTGGTAGAGATGGAGCCGGGGCAACAGAGCCAGGGCAAGAATGCGTTTCTATCTTGGAAATTCAAACAGCATTTCACATTAAAGAGAAGGGAGCAGGGCCGGAGTGGGACTAGTTTTCAGCCCTGGAGCTTCAAACCTTAGACCGGCCCACTTTAGTTCCCGACCGACTATATTAAAATAATGTAGGCTAATTAAACCCTCAGTATATAAGTCTGCAATAGTGCACTGTTCTGTACAGCCTTGTAATTCATTGTATTTTTCAAAAATATAATTGTCTATTCAGTGCAATAGCCGTACATAAATACAAAGGTCCCAAAAGTGATCTGGGTTCGGGGGCATATTATTTTTCCACTGTCATTGGCAAAGAACATGTATATCTGTGTTAAATAGGAATCCATTGTAATAAAGTTATTCTCCTTCTGGGCACAGTATGCAATAGGCTATTGCTCTTCCTGCTCTCCTCTCTCATCTCCATCTCCTTCTCTCATTCTTCTTCTCTCAGTCTCTTTATCTTTAGGTTACCTGTAAATCTCCCCTTCCCGAAGCTGAGCTTTGATTGATACAGTCTTTGCAAACTGATTATTTATTTCGGTCGTTTAAAACTTCTATCGTAAAACAGCTTAAGTTTAGTTCCACTTGCTAATCTCTTGAAGCGTCGCGTTGGGATTCGCGCGCGGCCACGGCTCGAGCTTCTGTTAACATAAATCCCGCTTGCTTTGATCGGTCATCTCAAACATTTAGCCATTGCCGACGAGCGGTGTTGAGTAGCTACTGAAGCAGCTCAGATTATGAGGTCGGTTATCGTCGCGATATGCAAATCATTGCAGCATCAAATTAGAGTATTAGGCAATTATTTCACAAAGTTCATTATACACTCAGAAAAATGACCGAGGTCCGGACCTCGGAGACCACAATGGTGGGTACGGCCCTGATGCTATTTGGCCGCTTGAGTTTCTAGATCAGCGCTGCCTTTGCGCCTATTATCCATGTTTTGCATCTCTTATTCTTTGTTCGCACATCTCTAACAACTGACTCTTTTTTTTTTGTGGGGCTGCGAGAAAATTATAATAAAAAAATAGTGGTGCTGCGCTGAGACTGGAGCATCCAACCCAGTGCCATGTAGGGTTGTAACGGTATGAGATTTTCACGGTATGATAATCGTCTCAGAAAATATCATGGTTTCATGGTATACGGTATTAAAGAATCATTATTATTATAATCATCAGCTACAATGACCCTAAAATGAATGAAAACAGATAGGGTTTTTTGGTTGAACATGGTTTATTAAAACAAACTTTAATGAAATTTTTTAATGAGTCTATGAACTTTTATTTTGACAGGTTGTACTAAACTCCTATGAGTTTCAGTCAAGAGTGGCTTTGACGATGATTCTTTTAAATAAAATTATGAAATGCTCATTTATTTCTCTCAGAGCAGCTCTGGATATGTTCATGCGTTCACGTCCTCATATAGTGAGTGAGACGGCAGACGCTTTAAACACCATGAGCGTCACACATACTACAGAATATAGATTTACAGTATAGCAGTTTTTTGACACACACTCATATATTGATTTGATTTATTGCACAGCTATATTTTAGATTTATTCATCCATCTATCAAATCGCGCATTTTTCGTGACATCTGCGTCAAAATGGAAATTATACGGCCTTGAGTTATAAATGGAACTTTATCTGCAGGGAGGGATGGTGTTCGCGAATATGGGAGAACATGTTCGACGTATCCTCCTTTTGCAGCCACTCTTCGTCCACATTTCTGGACACAACTGGATATCCACCTTCAAGGAAAACCCCGCGTTCATTTTTCGGATACCCAAAGTATTCCCACACTGCAGATTTCTACTTTTTTTCGGCGGGGGAAAGAGATTAGAATTCGCAACCTCTGTCTCAGACATTTTCTCCGCTTTACATGTATGGGTGGAGTCTAAGCTCAAGTGGAAAGAAGTTGCATATGCGCTGGTGAGATCTGTTTTAATTTTTTTTCCAAAACCTTGGATAAGCAAATGTTCACGATATGATAATCATACATGTCAATATCGTGATAAACCGCCATACCGGTATACCGTTACAACCCTTGTGCCATGACAACATCGGCCCTCCTGGCCAATAAAACAGACAGGCCCACCGGGAATTCTCCCGGTGCTCCCGATAGCCAATCCGGGCCTGGAAGGGAGAAACGAACTATAACTACAGTGCAACCTCTGCTTGCAAGCAACCAACCTCCTTTCAGCGTCCAAAGACTCCACCTCCTCCTGAAGAAGCATCTTAAAGTTTTTTTTTTAAATTAGCCAGTCGTCTGCTGTAGTTGTACTGGTCACCTTGCTATTTTATAGTTGTATCAGGTAGCTACCAGGGCTGTAACGATATGCGATATGAAACCAAAATCCACTCAGATCCACGAAATTGTGTCGCGGTGTGAGAAGGCAGAATCGCAACACACCCCTCCCAAAGTTATCCTACCCGTTGTGGTGGAAATTTTAGACTGTATATTAAACTAACCATGTTTCTAACATCTAACCTTATTCAACATCTAATATTTGAATTTGAAATGTATGTTTCCCCTTTAGTTGAAAACTCATGACTTTGGTTGTGTGTGCATATGTATAAATAGCATATATGGGAAATGAAACCAGAAAGAAGTCTAGGTTTGAAAACTTGTGATTATGAAGTAATGAAGAAACAATCAAATTGTAGAGAAATTATGTAATGTATCATGTTATTTTGCCATACCCCCATACTATAAAAACTGTTGTAGGCCTATTAGTGATTACTGGCGGGATTCTCAATGGAATTTGTCTAAAACCCTCTGGCCTAGCTTAAAGCTTCTTCTTGGCAGAGATGCTCTGAGAACTGCTCGAGTACCACTAGCGGGCCGTGCATTTCACACCTAGGCCTTCAGTGGTGTCCAACCTGAATTAATAACTTTTAATAGTGTAGCAGCACACAGACTCTCTATAATTGTTGTGAAATTGCTGTTTTTATGTTGCATTGGCTGTTATTGGGTTAACGCGGTGAGTTGGGAGAAGGCCCAACGGGTAGAGAGAAACGAGCGAGTGAGTTCGGCGTGTGTGTTTGTGTTCAGTTGTTCTTGCGCCCTGATTATAAGTTCAGAAGCGGAGCCTCTCTTGTCTTGTCCTTCAAGGGTTACAGTCCCTTGTCAGACATTACAATAGTATTAATGTATGAAAAAAATATAATGAAGTTTTGATCATAAATTTCCAAGAAAAATTAAGAAAAAATCAGATTCACCTGCACGGGATAACCTGAAATCTGTGCGTTTCAGTCCCAGCAACCAAATCGCCATCGAGGCTAATGCTGAAAGTCGAGTCTGTCCCGTCGCATTTCTAGCATCAGTTTTACTTGGTTTTAGTGCTGAGAGTGTCCGCTAGACAGAAGCAGTGAACACAGGGACAGTCACCGCAACACATGACTATGTGTACTGACCCATGCTCTCACACAGAGTTTTGAAGGAAATCAATGCGGGACTTTTGCCTTCAAAATCAGACCTGGCATACATTACAGTCAGTCAGTTCTGTTATTACCCGGACAGATCGAACAGTGTGCCGTGACTCTGCGTTAAACTAGATAAGGCTGAATAAGGGATTGTTTCCAGTAGGTTTGAACCTGCTGGGGGTCAAGGAGGGGAAAGAAACATTAATTTGTGGGTTGAAAAACTATTAAATCTACAGGAATATATTTTAGTTCATGCAGTCCGCTACAGATGCGGTTAGCTAGCTTTGAATACAGTAATACACGTACTGGGCTCTGACCATCCAATCAAAGCATGAGAAAATGCAGACGTTATTGTACACCTGCTAGATGGCCCCGTTGCAGTCAAAGCGAAATCTGATTGGCTGATTAAATCTGACTGATTATCTGATTGGTTAAAGCAACAGTTTCATTGCCATTCATTGAAGACGCAGACGCCCGCCCGCACTATCGATTTTGAAGGCCTCAAGGCAGATTTCTTTAACCCTGACAACACGATGGCTGAAATATGATTGGATAAAAGCTCTAACATAAACATACACTACTGGAAGCAGCACAACCAAGAGGAAAGCTATGAAATTAAGAGAATGGACTATTGGGAATAATTTAATACTCATTCATGGAAAAAATATATTAAAGGGGTGATGAACTGAGAAATCAAATTTTCCTTGAGCTTTTGACGTACAGGAGGTCTTCATACTATAAGAATATCCTGTAAGTTTCAGAACTGAAAACTTCATTGTTAGTCCAATAAAAGTTTTTATTTGACACCAGGCTCAGCGAACGACAGGTTTTTCAAAGTGGGGATCTATGACGTCAAAGAGGATAAAACCCCTCCTCTGCAAAAGAAGATCAACGCCTACTTCAACATGGCCTGTTTAGCCCCGCCCACCGACTCGCGCATTACATGCTATAACATAGGCCTACGACGAGGTAATTTTGCTAAACTGGGTCGAGCTACCAAGCAATAAACATTTATGAAATATTGTGCAGTACCTGGTTGTGGAAGAAGACAGTTGCTGCATAAGCTTCCTTCGGATTCCCCAATATTAGGAATGCGTGGTTAAGCTTTATTAAATCAACAGAAAATCAGTCACAATTTCCAACACAGGCTCTGCAAACAGACTTTTACGACACGGCAACGCCACAAACATGTAAGTAACCATGTTTATTTGCCTGATCTGTGAGCAGTGATTTCTGATGTGTAATTATTCAAGTTCAGTATCTTTCTCTCAAAATCATTCAATACTGTTTATGCATCAGTGACTAAACGATCAACTTCACATCGTTTCTCTTAAGATGAAATACTATTAAAACTGTGATTAAGTTATAGAAAGAAAGCAACCAAAGAACGCTCCCTTTCCAATCGCCAAAGCTGTCAGTCAATCAATCACACAGCGCGCAAATCTCGTTATGTAATCAATGACGCTGTTACACTGCACGACGAAGCTCTACCTGTATTTACGTCATGTTTGCATTGTTATTTGGTGAAAAAGCATTCGTGAGTGTACAAAAACTGCGTTGCAATAATGAGATCTTTATTCACGCGATCACCAGACTGTATGTCATCTGCTCAGCTCATCACTGCAACCTTTCATGTGATAGAATAGATTTAAATATAATGCTTTAAACAATACATTTAAAGAATTGTTAATCTTCTCGATAGCTGTAATAGTAAAAACGTAGTAGTTTCCGAGAGTTTAACATGTAATACTAGCTATTTTATATGCAAACATGTCAGCCAATCACAGCAGTGGGCGTTTACACTGAAGTCTCACAGCAGACACACCCCTTCAAACAGAGCGTTCAAATCAGAGGCTAAAATCAGGCTAGGAAAAATGCCTTTTATTTCTTAATTACCATGTTTGATGTAAAAATCATACCAACATTATAAGGGCACCCCAGGCAACATTATAAAATAATAAAATAATCCAGTTCATGACCCCTTTAAAGTGCAAGTCAGTGATTCTGATAGTGTTTAGGCCAGCAGAGAAGGCCTTGCTGGCCCTGACGGCCCACCACTGTCGAGTACTCTCCCGGCCGTGATTAAAGCATTTAAAGGACATTTGCTGGAGTCTGTCTGATATTACTGCTGCGCAGCAGGTCAGTTTAGGGAAGTAAGTTAGTTAGAAAGTAAGAACGAAAACTAGTAAATTTGAATTATAGGATTAGACTCGGCCGTAGTGTGGACTCAGCTAACGTCAATGTATCGGCGCGTTGGAGTATAAGTTGTTAGGTTAGGTTTCGGGAAAAATCTACAACACCGTCCAGATCCAATGCTACCACATCTTTAAATAACTATTATTAATATTATTTGAAGTTAACATTATAAAATACGTAGACCTACACCACAAAACTAGTTGAGGAATAATTATCTAAAATTGAGCAATTCCAGCGTTATGGACGTGGCAGTCAAAACTTTAAATATAAATTCTCTGAAAATGCATTTAATACCATATATTTCATATATTGAAATGTCTGTTTATATATCCATACTCCCTTAATAAATGAATCCAGACATTAGAAAAATATCTGTTTACACATGCGTTTTATATTTAATATGAGGGAAATAAACATGCGTGACACAAAAAACTTTTAGGTGGCAAAATATTTTTAGTCATTCTATGAAAATTGTGGCTTTTTGAACAGACAACTTTTAAAAAATGTAATTCTTTTTTTTTCCCCATAACTTATAGTCAGATAATAGTTAACCTCTTAACATTATAAATCAACTTAAATGACAGCTTAGTGTATTTTTATATTTTTACTACATTACATTAAAAAATGCCTGAGCTGCCTTTTTGTCAGTGGTGTTACCTATATTTTAGATGACAATTCAGGTTTTTCAGAATGTAATTTGACTATTCAATTTGCATACATAATCAAAGACAGAAAATGTTATGTAATATTAAGAAATTGTCTTGATTAGTAATAATTTACTTTAAACAGGTATGTGTAAAGTTCTATTGTGTGACATTTTTCTATTTCTACCATTGTGTTTTTTGTTTTAACATTAGAAATAATTGAGGTTGAGTGATCAAAATTGAATGATCATATCCTTAAAATGCTTACTAATGAATACAGCAACAGTTAGGTAGATACAAAAACCATATTCTATGAAACTGGGCAACTCCGATGCCAGAAAACCAATTTGCCATGCAGTAACACCAGTGACGCAATGTGAAACCAATGACATAACATAAGATTATTTCAACAACAAAAAAATCAATTTATTAGTAATATTTTACATTACAAATAATTTCAGATTTCATTAAATGTGTCAATTTAATATGAACAATACAATAGAGGTTATTGGTCAGATTAAGACCGAAAGATGAAGCCTATTGACTAAAATGTGTCTTTCATAACACAACATTGTCATACAAATATAAAACATGTCCACTAGAACATTAGAAATACTAACATTGACTAACAGCTTGTTAAAACAGTATATATCAATTCTCGTGCCATGTTACAAATATTGTGTAGGCCTACTTAAAAGGATAGTTCACCCAAATTACAAATTGACATATTGATTTCCTTACTGTGTAAGCAGTCTATGGAGAAGGTATGTCTCATGCTTTGGTTTTGTGACACAAATGCTAAAAAGTTAGCATTTGAAATAGTGGGCAGGTAAACAAAAGGCTGTCATACCTTTGTCCATACACTTTCACTCGCTTTCTTTTTTGACTCTCTAAATCCTTTAAGTAAGTCTTGTGTTTCTGTTTAAGGCTGCTCTGAGGTCTGGGTCAGCATCCCTGCACTGTCTGTAGAGTCTTTGCTTTTCAGCAGCACTTAATTTCGCCATATCTGTCAAAAGGAAAGCTATATTATGTGTTTACAATATTGAAACAGTAATAAAATGCTAATAAGTCTTTATTAATATAATTGTTGAGGCTTTTATGAGACCTTATGTTGAGAAAAGCATTAGTGGTGTAATTGATTGTCACTGGTGTTATCTTCATGTCACTGGCAGCAACAGTAACACTAGTGATGATAACACCTGGGTTACGTTATGTGTATTGGTTTTCATGTCTTTATAATGTTTGTGTATGTTTGTGATGTTTTCTTTGGGTTTCAGATTATCGTTGATTTGCTAACAGCCTGCCAGCGGTAATTGGATGATCAGCTGGCGGCGGTAATTGGACGATCAGGTGGCGGTCCTCTTTAAAAACTCCTCCTCCATTTGATTGGACAGAGGGGTTGCTGCTTCAGGTCGGTCGCAATGGTTCAGACCGCCAGATCAAAATATTCTTGTTATGATCCTTTTGGTTATGTGTTTTATTTAGAAAGTGGTAATGTAGGAGAGGCCTGCTCTTTTGTTTGGGGAATTATCCTTTTCCTATGTTTGTTTGAATTGCGCAGTTAGGTAAGCGTTATTGTAGTTTATTTTCTTTCTTTTGTGTTAGGTTAATTACGTTGCTGTTTGTTTTGTTAGATTGGGGTTTTTGTTTGTTATTTTGGGCCTTGGGTCTCTCTGACGAAAATACCCCTTTCTTTTGTTTGATTTATTATATTTTAGTTTTTTTCGTTGGGCCATGGGTCCTTCTGATGAATGTTAATTGGTTTGTTATCTACTTTTGTGGTAACTCTTAAATTACAATAAATGTGTTACCATTTATGGTATTCACCTTCTTTGGTATTCGTTCTTTGTTTTTTTTTTGGTCTGACGGCCTGCTGGAAGCCTGCTGTATCTTTATTTATTTATTTTAATTTATTGCATCTTACCCCTAGTGGACGTAATACCTGTGACAAATCTGGCATATCAAAGATAGCGGCCACAGTAGCTCAAACCACACTCCTTAAATTGTAAATAAATCACTTAATCATGCAATTTGAACAATTATTTTAATCAAATTTCCTTTCTCCTTACTATAAACTGTAAAACACCAGTGACACATCTTAAGTCCTCGCATGAAATTATCAAATTATTTATCAAATTGCTAAAAGATGAAGAGAGAGTGCACACTCACAATGTGCTGTTCAAAACAGCCCATCCTCCAATTAACCTTTGACCCAAGAAGAAGATCAGTCCAGACCATCTGAACACTTTGACTGTCCTCAGTGCAGAAATAGATCCTGAACATGTCCTGCTGGTTCTGCTCGCTGTTACCAGTGTTGGGAAAGATACTATCAAAACGTATTTCGTTACAGAATACAGAATACATGCCCAAAACATTTAATTTGTAATGTATTCCGTTACATTACTCAATCTGATTAACGTATTCTGAATACTTGGATTACTTCCACATTGAATTGCATTTTATAAGTGTAGGAATGCGGCCATCAAATCCTGCTTACTAAACAGGCCTATTCTGGTGTGTTTTTCTGTTCCAACTGGCTGAATGTGTTAGGCCCATGTCTCCCTTGCCCATGTCTTTATTGCACAAATTATAATTTGCTAAAAAAGGACAAAGGATATAAGGGTATGTTGCGGTCACCGGTGCGGTGATGCGATGGTGACGTGTTCATGTAACACTATGAATATGTTTAATATAGTTAGGAGATATTTTAATTGTTTATTAATAAACAAGTGTTTTCTTTGTCAGTGTCGGCTGCAAAGATTAAGTTGACGATGCTGACTCGCAATCATCGCAGTAGCCTGAACGCACCAGAGAGAAGTGCACATTTCATACGGATTACATAAGCAGAGATCAGTCTGTTTTCTTTTGTTTTGAATTTTTCTGTTTAAAAGTAGACATGTCTGTGAGGCAAGTAGGCTACCCTATAGCTACGCTAAGTTTCGGTTCTTTTCATTTATAAGACGAGCTCCAGTTCACGCGCCGGCGCCTCCATGTCATGATATTGTCTGCTACATTTACTTCTTATTTATTAAATCCAGGCAATTGGTTGATGAAACATTGATTAAAAGTAAGATACAATTAATACAAAACAAAATTCCATTCACTTTAAAGAAAGGCTTTGTGCTTCTGTTTGAGGTCTCTGTGAAAGTTTTAAAGCAGTCTTATAGTGCCACTTTCTGAGCGGTAACGTCAGTAACATTGTTTTTTCCTCATAAATGCGAACATTATTATATTTTATGTTCTGTGGAGAGCCAACCCTTCTTCATCCAGTGGGTAGGATTACTTTTGGTTTGCGCACTGTAATTCACAGGTCATTCTACGAAAATGGTGGCTTTCCTGTCCCGGCCTTAACCACGAGGAAAAACACTTAAAAGTGTCAGATAATGGCACATAATATATATTTTTTGTTTTGATTTAAGTGTTTTATTGTTAATAATTGCAGTTATATTGCAAACCATTTTTATATATATTGTAGAACACGGTCAGTACCATGAAATTGGCTTGTCCCTCTGGTTAGGAGTCGTGGTTTAGTGACATATTTTGAGTTAAAAAATATATTTTTCTCCCCCTTTAAATGTCATAATACAAAGGAAAGTAGTATAGTTATTAAGTGGACTACTTAAAAAACTAAAAAATTTCAACTAAATATTACAAATTATTTACAGGGAATAGCTGTCCCTCAATTTCGTGTCATTGATGTTAAAAATTATAAAAACCACCGCTTTGAAAAAATGCAACATCCTTGCATAAACTGTAACAGGTATTTACATAGACCAAATCTCTACTCTCAGTCAACATCTGGACTAAACCTGAATCAACAATGAAAAATGGAAAACATACTATATGTCCATTTACTCATAAATGCACAACAGCGCTGAATTTATAGTATCATTCAGAACTCAGAAATATCACTTTAAATGTCTTCAAATAACTTTTTAAAAACCTCATTGAAATAAACATTACAGTGAAACAATTAAGTATGACATCACATGCAATTTAAAACATCATGTGATCAACTGGAAACATCTTCGTCTATGTATTATGTTAGAATACAAAATATCAAGATTTTTAATTAAGATATTAATTTCATTTTTAAAATTATGTAAAATGAACATATGTTGAAACCTTGTCTGAATCATATCCATATAACTGTAGCTGGAAAAGAATAACCTTGAAACTTACCTTGAAATATATTGATAATAGCATTGTCCGTGTCTGTAACTGTTTGAAAGATACTTCTGTGTGTTTTACTGTCAGTTCCAGTTTATGGTTCTGTTCCTGTTTCATTGAAAAGCCAACATAAGGAGTGTCATTAACCCTTAAACAGGCAAGAGTGGAAAATGCTAAGCAAAAAATAATTTCATTTCATTTTTTTATATCATCTGGACTTAAATAAAACATATCCAAAATATTTTTTTAAAAATTTGATATATTTTGGATTTTATGAGTTGTGTCTCCTGAGATACGTTGCCTGATTAGGGTATAAAAAAAGGACCAAGTCATTAATCTGTTAACTGTTACTGCCACTGTATGTTTAAAACAATTATATCTCATACTTCACCTGATCTAATGTTGACAAATTATATATCATTCGAAAGCTTACAAACTAAAGATTCAGCCCGTGAAACCGGTTTTGAAATTGGACGTTGTGTTACCATAGAAACGGTACTCTAAATTCTTTTAATGGGCTCCTCCCCTTTTGGGCATCGTCATGTTTCATAATTTATGATCAAAACCTTTTCTAATCTTGACAAAACACATATTGTCAGAAAGGTCTGAGTCTCAAGGTTCCATATTTTGTGACAGAAGTGATATTTGGACAGAAATTTATTAATTTGTTATGGCAGAATGCATACAATTAAATTCAATGGAATGTAAGTCACCCGGTGGCCATTTTTGGTATTATGCCTAAACAAAATCTCATGGGAACTTCAATTTTTGTGATATCAACTTCAAATTTGGAACACAACTTGGTTAGATATATGGCTTTGATTTTATATTTTGTAAAATATATATTTTATAAAAAAGAATAAATATTAAGTACAGTATATTTGATTTAATGTAAGTTTTAAACTTCCTTAACTTTTTCATACTTTCATTTTTTGAAGTGCTTTCACTTCAGCAATAATCTGCTGACTGTTTTCTTTAAAACAAGACCAAACTTAGGTCTATATTCCAAAGCATTCTTGAATTACAATCATTTAAGTTTGAATAGTGCATTTTAAATAGAGCTAGTTTAATCCCCTTTTTATACCCTAAACAGGCAACGTGTCTCAGGAGACACATACATTTCAAAACGTGCTAAATAACAACATGAACAACATATTACTTAATTTTCTCCTTCAGCACCTTAAGACAATGTTCACAATTAATGTTAGCTGTATTCTTTTTTTTCAGAAGAAAAGTAAGTTGAATATATATTTACTTATCTCAAAATCTGAATGTTCTGCACCACTGGCAGCCATGTTGGATTTAGGTCAGGCTGACTAATTGATCACAAAAAATTTGAAGCAAATCATGTGACCAGCATACTCAAGACAGACCAGGCTGTCATAAGTGATAAAAGAATTTGATGAAAAAATCGTTCTTATGCCCCAAAAAAGACAATAAAAACTATGTATCTCGTGAGACACGTTGCATGTTTTAGGGTTAAAAAGAAATGAATGGTATGTGCAAAAGCACAATAGAAATGTCATTGTGCAATAAATGATCATCACATCGTCTAATCCCAATTGAGTAAATGTAAATGCTTCTGTGTGCTAAAACAGTGTTATGACCTCTTATCTCTAACGTTGACATTCATATTGTTGTCAGTTATTTATTCATTTAATAAGCAAATGCATTAACCTGCATTCTATCTACTACAGTTATTAAATCAATGATTAAACTGACAGTAGAAACAAGACTGTGTTGTTTTAGACTGATCATTTCAATAGGTAAACACTTGACCTTCTTGTAAGAACATTTCTAGTAAAAATAAACAGGCCGAATCTTTAACAGTAAACATAGGCATCTAGAGGAACCGGTTTATTGCTTTTACATTCGCATTCCACAAACCAGTTCTCATGATAATATGGTTCCACCGCCCTCCTGTTACGTTTTATAACTCCTCTGAATCTTCAAGAGATCTTTTCTGATTTCATAAACTGAGATCAACACTAAAAAGCTGTAGCACAGATCACAAAACACCGTTCTGTATTTCCGTGTCTTATAAAGTAATTCTTCTCCTCTCTGACAGTCAAGAGACGAAAGCTAGTCATATACAGAAAGTTCCAGTCCTAGTCAGTGTCTGTAACCGCTAATCGATTTCCACACCATTTAAGCATTTCTTACAGAGCAATTTACAGTAAATAAACATCATACAGTGAGATTTGTTACTTTTTTATTCTGAGAATAGGCCAACAGTGTATTCAATGCCACATTTCAATAAAAAGAAAAGGGTATACAAAAAATGCTTAAAAGGGATGCTTTACCAACAAAAGTGGTGGTGTAACCAAAAATCCCAAATTCATGTAAATGTGCAACACTCACTCTTGAAGAAATCCAACTTTATTGATTAAAAAAACGTGACGTTTCGGCCATTGTCAAGACCATCATCAGATATCAAGAACAACAATATCACATATTACTTTACACACTCTAGCAATCAGCAACAGGTGTACTACTCTACTAACTGTGGGAGTGGTTACCTAACAAGATTTGGGGAGAAAGCAAGGAGAAAGAAAATGGGAGAAAATGGGAGGGAGGAAAATAGAGGAGGAAGAGAAAAGAAGGCAAAAGACCAATAAAACATATTATAATCTATTTCCTGATTCAGATCTTTGGGAAACAATGTATTTAAAGTAAAAGTCCAAAAGGTTTCTTTGGATTTACACTTCACATCAATATCTCCATCCCGACCTAGTGAACAAAGTTATTCAATGCCAAAATGAATAAATAAAAGACTCACAAATAAAAACAACAGGAACATAAAACGAAACAAACTGCACATCTAAAACTGTATGTAAAATAACAAAGCATTACAAGTTAACTTGAGTTGCGTAATCAGATTACTTTTAAAAGTAACTAGTACAGTAATGCATTATTTTTACATTTACAACAAAATATCTTAGTTACTTTTTCAAATAAGTAACTTTGTTTTACCATTTACTGACTGACAGCTCTCTTCTTTTGTGTTGAGAAGACGTGTTAAGACTAAATGTGAGCATGCATATACTAATCTCACTTGCACAAAAAAAGATTCAGTATTCCTCAAAATGAATAAAATCAAAAGTGAAATGCAAAATCAGAATACTATGCAAACCTCCAATGATTAAATGTCAAATAAAACAAATATTAGTATGCATTTAATTTAAATTTCTTGACCAATGTACTTACTGCTAACCTTTGATGATTCAGTTAAACCATAAGCAAAAAAGAATTTTTGTTTTTATTGAAGTGTTAAACTTTTTTTCTCCTGCATCATATTCTTCTGCAATCAAGAACAGCAGCTGAAAGGTTTGTTTGAGCTGTACCCTCTACTTTACATGTGTGAATTTACATTTCCTTCAGCTTGAGGCTTATTTCAATTTTGGTGTAAAAGGGTCTTTACATTTGCCCAAAATAAAAAAGAATTATATAAAAAAAAAAAACAAGCCTAGCCCAGGTGAGAAAAAGTAACACAAATGTAACAATGCATTACTTTTCTTAAAAAAGTAATTTTGTAACACAATTATTAACTTTTTAAGGGAGCAACGCAACATTTTCAAAGTAACATTACTTTTCAAAGTAACTTTCCCCAACACGGTCAACAAGAGAATCCAGAACGACCACCTGACCACCTCGACTGAGACTATTCAGAGGAACTTCACAAAGTGAAATATGACTCAGATTCTATATTTTTTGATGACTCATTGATAACTAAGTTCAGTATTTTAAGCGCATCTCAATAAAGACGTCACATTTGTCTTCATATGATTAACTCTGTTTAATGCTTTAACACATTCATGTTTTACAGCATGTTTTTCTCAATGTAACATTTGCTAAATATGTAGTTGAATAGTATATTTACATTATCTACTGTATATAGTGATTTTCACAAGTTTCATCTAACTTTCCAACTTATAGCCATTTTACCAAGATTATAATGGAGGTAGAAGCGTTGTCAATGGTGTCTCTGTTGTTAATTCTGACACAGACACAGTTCAGACTCAAAAACCTTAAATCCAGCATAGAGTGGTTCAGTGAATAGGGTGTTGAATGTGTGTAAGTGTGTGAGTGTGTGTGTGTCAGAGACGCTGTAGAAGGAAAGAGTGCCGGCCGACACGTCCAGATACACTCCTACTCTCTTAGATTTTGGTACATGGGTTATGTTATTGCTCACATTATTGTGCCAGACAGTGAATCCTTTACTATTGCAGAAAATACACCAGGATTTGTCATTGTATCCAAACTTACAGATAGTCCCTCCAATCCTGCTGATTCCTTTATAGGCCACTGCTATACGAGCCCATGAACCCCGTTCATCGTCCCCAAGGCCCCATTCAGCCTCCCAGTAACAGCGTCCAGTCAGACTCTCTCGACACAGAACCTGAGGAATATCAGCAAATCTCTCTGGATGATCAGGGTACGGCTGACGCTCTTCCACATATTTGACCTTTCTGTTCTCTTCAGACAGGATGAGTTGAGTGTTTGCTGTGTTTGGATCCAGTGTTAAATCACAGGCATCTGAACACAAGATGACAGATATTAAAAATAATTAGTTAATCACATTTGTTTCATGTGCAAGAGTGTGTCAGAGGAAGGACCTACATTTGCGTAGTGCTGGTTTGATACAGAAGGGGCTTCCGTGATCCAAACTAAAACACAAACATACAGACAAAATGAACCGTTAGTACATTAAACAGTTAAATATAGTGTTGTCAAATTTGTGTGTATAGCGTTTTTCTAGCTTCACATGTGTGTACAAATGTCCTAGTAAGAACCATTCACTGATCGTCAATCACAGAAAGCAGTATCTGCCGATACCAATATATTTTGTTGCACAACAGCACAAGCACATTTACATTTATCTGACACTTTTATCCAAAGCGACTTACAATTGCTATATGTCAGAGGTCGCACAAATCTGGAGCAACTAGGGGTTAAGTGTCTTGCTCAGGGACACATTGGTGTCTCACAGTGGATTCGAACCCAGGTCTCTCACACCAAAGGCATGTGTCTTATCCACTGCGCCATCACCACCCAGGCACAAGCACAGCACAGCCAAGCGCGTCTTTACACATTGTCAGAATGACTGACCGGTTTATGAAAACAGGAAATTGAGAGATCAGCGATCAAATCTTTAGAAGTGATTATCAGCCGATAGCGATCGGTGGCCGATCAAGCATTGCAAACATTAAGGTTTATTTCCATGGTGATGCATCAAGCTTGTCAGTCATGTGACAATGCAGCCACAATATAACTTATGTAAAGTGTAACTTATGTATCGGTTTTGTTTAATTTTTCCATTTTTTCCCCCCAAAATATCTGATATTCTGATTCTTAAATACATGTAAGGGAATTGGTGTTGTTGTTCAAACACCTAATGATCATGTTAGTTGATCTATAATGCCTGACGGGCGGTGCCATGTTAGTTTGCACTGCAATGCTGAGAATCGGTGCCCGGTTGCATGAAAGCCCTAAGTTATAAAAACTATAGTTATAAGGTTAAGGGTACTCTTAGTGAAATATGGGTTGCAAGAAAAAAAACTAGATGTCCACTTAAGGAACCTTAAGGCTGTCATGAAGTGTTTTTCCTTAATTAATTGATATCCCTTAAGTTCTGTTATGCATTGCAACAAAGTCCATTTAGTCCTAAAAAAATGAAGGGTCCCAAATTAAGTCATCTGCTGAACTTAAATGTGATGGATGATTTCAAGTTAATTGAGGAGGAGGAAGTGCCAATGTGAAATTTTAGTGATCAAAACAAGCCTGTTGAAAGTATGACATGAAACAGGGTTTATTGTCAAAAATAAAATTGAATAAACAGTTTTCATTTTTTTTCCATCACTTCCACTGTGTGCTTGGATTATTTATCTTATGCCAGGTGTAGCGGCAACAACATCCACGTCCGGTGTGGAGACCGTGTTAAAGCCCATTCTGCCTTTAACGCTATATTACAACATCAAGCAATATTCCAATAATTTATACAATTATAACACTTTATATAGGGCCATTTTGCATAAAAGTTTAGTACATTTTGCTGACTACTTATTTAAATTATTATTTAAGTAAAAGTACTGTACTTATGTAATTAAACATGTTTTAATTATGGTATTATTAATTTTACTATAGTAAAAGATCTGAGTACTTGCTTCCTTCACTGGTAATAGAAGATAAGGTTTTGTCAGTGACACTTTTGATATATTTATTCTATTACATTTGTGTGATCATTGCAAAAAATGCGAGATTCCGCTCGCTCCGTCCGCTCAGTGCCGCTCGCTCTACTCAGAATGCCCTATTGTGATTTGGTAGTTCGAGAATCGGTGAATAAGCTAAAGCAATAGTGGGTTGGTTATGGTCAAATATTGTTTTAAAGCTACACTGTGTGATTTTTACCCCCATCTAGCGGTGAAAAGGTATATGACCATCCAGTGAATATTAGTTTATGTTCCTCTCAATTCCGATTTCGTTTTAACTCCTACGGTGGCCAATGTAGTCCAAGATTAACATGGCTTCCAGTTCGACCTCGTCCATGAGTGAAAGGTGAAGCTTGAATTAACCGTATGTCCCTCTTTGGCTAATGTACTTTCAAGATGGAGGGGCAACATGGCGACCGACATTAGAACCCCCCACCCGTATGTATTTTCAATGGCATATTATACACTCACGAGAATACTTTATTACTTGAACGAAGTAAATATACATTAATGAGCACATATATTTTTGAAAGAACTTAGTGTTTTTAGCTAAGAATAAACTAAAAAAGTTACACAGTGTAGCTTTAAGGAAGTTGCGAGCCTTATGCATAACATGCATCTTGTTTATGTGTGTGTGCGTGCGTGCGTGCGTGCGCGCGCGCGTTTTAATATGCCTGTTTTGCAACTGCAGTTATGTTCACGGAAATAAAATAACAAAAATCAAATATAACTTTTCAGTTATTGCATTTAATAACCAAGTTTGCCAAAGGGCTAGACATGTTTTTTAATTAAGTTCATTTAATGCATTTAAATGAATAACAAGAACAGACTTTTATTCAGAATCACCCCGAAATAACTTCTATTTACAATCCTAGCTACTGTAAATGATACATTTATTCCAGATATTCATTACAAAGTACAAACAGAAAGCAAGTAGCCTACAGAGACATTTTATGTCTGAGCGGGATCTGAGCGGGATTTGTTTTACCGGTGAGCGTGAGCGATTCATCTGTGGAGCGTTCACTTGGGACGCGAGCAACTGAGTGGAGCACACGCGCATAGAGCGGAATATTGAGCTGAGCGTCACACCGCTCCGCTCACATGCTCTGATATATATATATATATATATATATATATATATATATATATATAGTGCTGTCAAACGATTAAAATATTTAATCGCGATTAATCGCATTAATGCCATAGTTAACTCGCAATTAATCGCACATTTTTATCTATTCTAAATGTCCCTTGATTTCTATTAGTCTAATTATTTTTCTAATTGTAATGCTCTTATCAACATGGAAAAGTGGACCGGCAGTAAGTTTTTTCTTAGCTGTGGTATCCATGTGCTTCTGTCTGAGGTCATCCATTGTAGAGCTTAGATCGGGCCCAAAAAAAATCAAGCCCGACCCAACCCGAGCCCGTGCACATTGTGTCCGAGCCCGGCTGACACATTAACTGTAATTATGAGCCCGAGCCCGATTTAAACCCGACCATTATTTTAATACGTGGGTTGTTATAACTGACGTTCTCAACTACTTTCTATGTTACTTTCTCCCGCCCGCAACATTTTTGTCCTGCTCCAGCCCGCAAATAGACTTTTTTTTGTAGGCTACCTCCAAATATCGCCTACGTGTCGCACCATACACATCAGCATAAATAATCCTGATAAATTATTTGTTATTAAAGCATTAACACACAAACCACTGTTATAACATAAAAGCTAGCAGGCTGCGTGCATGGTTTGGCATGACTGAATGAGCACAAAGTGTGCTCCCTTAAAAATTCCTAAAAAGCTGACATCAGTTCATCGCAATCTCACACTCTGTTATTATCAAATAAGCTGACTGCACAATGAATCTTTCATAATGTATACACTTTGTTTGTTATAATTAGAGGATTTGCCAGCATAGAGAATTCAGCACTGAACAAAAAGTCAGTTTTGAGCGGTGAGGGAGTCTATTTTAAATGCATCTGATTGGTCATTGCGTTCAAGAAATAAACACATATGTCTGTGATTGGCTACATCGCTCAACTCTGCAAACATGTTATAAAAAGAAACTCTGGCCTGTAAATCATTTCTATTTTGTTTTAGTTGTTAATGTTGCTTTACTGCAACATGAATAAAAATGTATTAGTTTTTATGTTTTATTCATCGATATTTCTAAGTTGTGGGAGTCCCGCGAATCGTTTTATTCTCCCGTACCCGTACACACAGAGTGAGTGCATTACCGCCCGCGCCCGGGACTTAAATCTAGTCCCGCGCCGCACTCTATTGCGTTGAGAGTGCACGTCTCTAGATCAGCGTCTCGCGCTCGCGCCATCCACTCAAAACGTAACGCTAGCCTACTACTCTTTGGCCGGCGCGCAAGCCCAAACAAGTGTGTGCGGCGTGCCTGTTGTTTTGTTTCCGGTCTAGCTATCCGGTGTGATGTTGTAGTTTTTCTAACGTTACTAGTTGTTGCAACAGCATGTGAAAAAAGTTTGCTAGGCCAAAAATAGCGTTAATCTCGCAACAAACAAATTGACGCCGTTAAAATGGGTTTGCGTTAACGGCGTTAATAACGCTTTTAACTGACAGCACTAATATATATATATTCTGTTTATGTATACTGTATTCTATATACAGTACCAGTCAAAAGTTTGTACACACGAATGGGAAAGTGTGTCCAATCGTTTGACTGGTTCTGTCCTATAATATACACAAAAATAATATTGCTACTGTATTATAATGTACACATAAATAATATTTGCCGATATATCGATATCAGACTTTTTTTACTCCCTAATATCTGTTTCGGCCCCCAAAAATCTATATTGGTCGGGCTCTAATCTTGATGTGAATAAAATTATGTTTGAAAAGGATTATTATTGCCGCTTCCACAGACATCAGTATGTTTTATAAATTTGAAAATTGAAAACACTAAACCGTTGTGATACATAAGGGCATCCATTCTTTCCTTATGCATCCATTCTAGCTCAGCGCCAGCCAAAGTGAGAAAGCAGATTTGAATTTAGCATTTGATCACATGATATACTTGAAAGTTCTAGTCACATCGGTGTGATTGTACACATCAAAGGGATAATTGTCCTTAACTTACTTGAGTATCTGCAGTGAGCAGTTGTTATCCATCAATTTGTCGTTGAGCAGCTTGACTCCTGAATCTCCTGGGTGATTGTAGCTCAGATCCAGCTCTCTCAGGTGTGATGGGTTTGAACTCAGAGCTGAAGACACATAACCACAGCCTTCCTCTGTCACCATACAGCCAGACAACCTACAGAGAGAGGGGATCTGAATTCTATTCTTGTTTTTTGTCCTTTTTGGTACTTGACAGCAACTTAGTCATTGCGCAAATTCTCTCCTTTTGTGTTCCAAAGAATAAAGCAAATCTCATATGCTTGAAACAACATGAGGATGATTAAATTGCACAATTTTCATGTTTAAGCAAAATCAATGCTTTAATGTTATAGTAACTTGTACATGTAACCAATGTAACTGCTGTATTTCTCATATGTTTCCACATTTGTTTTATTCCACTGGACTATACCTGTAATCTCTCATTTCTCTCTTTAAATCATCTCTCACCTTTTCTTCACTACTTCTCCCTGATATAATTTACTGTGGGAATGTTTGTAACTAAGAGAAATACAGTAGACCAGATACCTTGTTTTTTTTTATCTGTCAAAATTATGGAAACATTTGGAATTTCTTTTAATTCAGCAAATGGCATTAAATAATAACTGAACATTAAATAAATAATAATAATAATAACAATAATAATAATAATAATAATAATAATAATTCATTTCATTTATATAGCGCTTTTCTCGACACTCAAAGCGCTTTACATTGAAGAGGGAATCTCCTCAACCACCACCAATGTGCAGCATCCACCTGGATGATGCAACGGCAGCCATATGTCGCCAGAACGCCCACCACACACCAGCTTACTGGTGGAGAGGAGAGTGATGAAGCCAATTATTTATTGGGATGAATCCCCATAAATAATTTAAGGGTCAAGAGCTGCCGGAGGATATGAGGACATAACAGGATGACGTGCGTACAGATTTTTTCCTTCCTTTCCAAGTATCAACAAGGAGGTAATTGCGTTCAGTTTGTTCCCCTGCTCAATTTCGTACCTCAGTCGCTCTCACGCTACAGTGGGTATCGTTGTCAGTTGACAAGAACATCGCCGTTAGGCCACTAGTAGGGCCGGGCGATATATCGATACAAAAAATATATCGATATATTTTTAAATGTGATATGGAATTAGACCATATCGATATAGTTCAAATTTGCGCTATGATCCTTGCTCCAAACAAGCTGCTGACTGCTTTTGTAGAAATATGTATATCGTTCATTCTATCAGTTGCAGTTCTGGCGCCTCTGTCTCAACAGCATTAGTGTACAACGTGACAAATACTCACATCAAATGTTAACGCAGAGGAACGGGACACATCAGTTCAGTGAGTTCAGAAATGTTCATTATTTGTATGTGCTTTAAATCCTTGCTGGTTAAACAGGTCATTCCCTGCTGATGCGCTTTACTGAGCGCGAACACCCGACGCGCACATGCACTAAAAGCCTGTCTACAGCGCCTGGTTACTGGACTAAGTTATCCTTCGAGTCTTATTTCGCTAATACTCTCAAATACACACAAGGTTTACATAAGGAAAGTTGGTTATGTCAGACTGAAATCAAAGCGAGAAAACTGAGAGAAATCTGCTTGTCAAATGCGTGTAGATTAGACGCGTCGAGTACAGGTCTCAAAGAGACAGTAGCCCTAATAATAAACATGCAGCCGCTTGTCCTTAAAGGGATAGTTCAGCCAAAAATAAAAATTATGAGATTATTTATTCCCTGTAATGTTGTTCCAAACCTGTATTAATTTATTTCTTGTGCTGAACACAAAAGAAGATATTTTGAAGAATGTGGGTAACCAAACAGTTGCTGGCCCGCATTGACTTCCATATGGAAAAATATACTATGGAAATCACTTGGGTACATCAACTGTTTGGTTACCCACATTCTTCCAAATAATTTCAACAGAAGAAAGAAACTTATTCAGGTTTAAAACAACTTGAGAGAGTAAATGATGACAATTAAAATTTTTGGGAGAACTATCCATTTAATGTTAATAAAACAACAAAACACAAAGGAACTCACTCGCTGCTCATGACTGAGAACTTTAATAGTAGCTTTAATAAGAATCAATGTATACTTTATACAGTGAAGACTATATTTGGCTTTGACTTTGACTGAACATTTGCTCTCACTTTGCGGAAAAAATATCGGGATATATATCGTATATCAATATACAGCCCAAATATATCGGGATATGACTTTTGGTCCATATCGCCCAGCCCTAACCACCAGGTCTTAAATAGTCGACAACCTTTACTGCTGTCTCTTATTCATTAAAAATAATCTAATAACTTTAAGGTTAGGCTACACAGCTAGAGTAGCACTCTTTAAAGCTGATGATACACAAGGGCAACTTTTTGCCAGCTTCTTGCCCAGCAACATTGCTGGCAGGGGGGGGTGGGGGGCCTCGGTATATTTTCCTGCTTTTTTGTCCTTAGCCAATCACATGCCTGATCAATGGTAGATCTAAATCTATATGGCTTTGTTTACCGGTGGCCTCGTGCCTGCGCTGAATCAAAGCCATCCCACAAGGGCAATGGTGAAGTGAGCTACTCTTCTTATCAAAAGCTATTTAATGTAATCTGCTAATTAAAAACATACATAGCATCCAAAGTATATGGCCTCTTATCAGAGATTACTCGTGGCTAAGTATTATTACTACACACCTGAGTATCTCCAGCTGACAGTTTGGGTTTTTCAGTGCATCAGAGAGCAGCATCACTCCTGAATCCTGCAGGTCATTGTTACTCAGATCTAGTTCTCTCAGGACAGAGTTTGAGGATTTTAGAGTTGATGACAGAATTTCACAGCACGGAGCAGTGAGGTTACAGCCAGCAAGACTGAAAAGGAGTAACATTTTTTACTGTGAGTGCAAAATCTGTAATTGTGAAAATACACATCCTTCAAGTAATGTAAAGAGGTCATAGGTTTATAAGTACCAATCACTCACAGTGCTTTTGTGCAGTTGATCACGGCTGGTATCAGTCTTCTTCTACCCTGATCTGATGTGTTGTATTTCTTGAGTTCCAGCTCATCCAGCACCTCATCTGACATTTGAAGCATGTAGGCGATTGTTGAGCAGTGAGCAGGAGAGAGTTTCTTCTCTGAGAGTTTGTCTGATTTCACAAACACTTGTATCTCTCTGGACAGAGTCTGATCCTTGACTTCCAACAGACAGAGGAAGAGATTAATGGATCTTTCAGCGGAGAGTCCATGTCCATCTTTGATCTTCTCTTTAATGTACTGTGTGGTTCTCCTGATGCTTTCTGAGCTGTTCTCTGTGTGCATCAGTAGATCCTGTAAGAGTCTCTGATTGGACTCCAGTGAGACGCCCAGCAGGAACCGCAGGAACAGATCCAGGTGTCCATTCTTACTCTCAAGAGCTTTATCTACTGCTCCTCTAAGCAAATTATGCATCGAATCAAAAACTTTAAGGGTCTCCACTGTGCTTCTTAAATAGCAGTAAAACACATGGAAAGCAGCAAGAAACTCCTGAACGCTCAGATGAATGAAGCTGTAGACTTTCCTCTGATGAATCATTGATTCCTCCTTGAAGATCTCAGTGCAAATCCCAGAATACACTGAGGCACCAGTGACGTCTATGCCACTCTCATACAGGTCCTCCTCATAGAACATCACATTGCCCTTCATCAGCTGTTTGAAAGCCACTTCAGCAAGTTTCACAATCACTTCTCTGTTGGACTGCAGGAGTTTCTCTGGATCTCTCTCTTCATACTTCTGATTCCTCATGTTGATTTGAATCAGCAGGAAGAGGATGTACATTTCAGTCAGAGTTTGAGGGATTTCTGCACTCAGATCTTCTTTAAGAAGCTTTTGAAGCACAGTGGATGAGATCCAGCAGAAGACGGGTATGTGGCACATGATGTGGAGGCTTCTTGCTCTTCTGATGTGTGAGATGATTCTGCTGGCTTGATGCTCGTCACTGATTCTCTTCCTGAAATATTCCTCCTTCTGAGGGTCATTGAATCCCTGAATTTCTGTCAGGCGGTTGATGTATTTTAAGGGGATCTGATTGGCTGCTGCTGGTCTGGAGGTGATCCAGATGAGAGCAGAGGGAAGCAGCTCTCCTTTCATGAGGTTTGACATCAACACACCCACTGATGAAGTCTCAGTCACATCAGAAACTTCCTGAGCGTCTGAAAACATCAGTGTCATTCTGCTTTCATCCAGACCATCCAAGATGAACACAACTTTACACTCCTCATAAATCTTTGAGTCCAGATCTTGAAGTTCAGGATGAAAGTCTAGCAAAAGTCTGGGAAGACTGTACTGATGATCTCGAATCAAGTTCAGCTCTCGAAATGGAAGCACAAACATGAAATCTACATCCTGATTGGCTTTCCCCTCGGCCCAGTCCAGAATGAACTTCTGCACAGAGACGGTTTTTCCGATTCCAGCGATGCCTTTAGTAAGAACAGTCTTGATCTGCTCTCTCTCCTCGCGTCCTGGTTCAGGAGAGGCTTTAAAGATGTCATTGCAGGAGATTGGAGTGTCATGTGAGTGTTGTGTTCTGGCTGTTTTCTCCATCTGTAAAACCTCATGTTCTTCATTAACGCCTTCACTCTCTCCCTTTATGATGTAGAGAGGTGTGTAGATCCTGTTCAGGAGGGTTTCCTGCTCTTGGAGTTTGTTTCCCTCAAATAATCTCTCATACTTGTTTTTCATGCTGGTTTTGAGCCGGTCTTTGAATCTTTGTAGTTTATCACTCACTGGTTTCTGTAAATTTGCAGTCTCCTGCAGCGGGGGTGCTTCTGCATTGTGCTGCCTAAGTTCAGAAGTCACTGCTCCATTACTAAAATCAGGAGTTTGAGTAATGGATCTCTCACTCTTTATAGACACACAGCTGGGTTCTGGTGACGCTGTTCTTATACTCCTATTTATAATCGGCATATACAGAAAAAAAAATCAAACTATATTTCTTGTGTCTTGGTTTCTGCTTAAGTTATTTTTAAGTCTATTGCTTGTATCAAGTAACTCACCTTAAGTCAGATGTCACTGCTCCATCACTGACTTCAGGGGGCTGAGTTATAGATCGGTTACTTTTCATAGACACACAGCTGGGTTCTACAGATTCTGTTCCCTGTGTTCTCTTCTCCTCTCTTTCCTTATGGAGACTCATTTTGAGGCAGTACTGCTTTTCTTGTAAAATTACTCCTGCAAACACATTTATCACCTAACATCACTCAATGGCAGTTACATTTTTTACATTTTTTTTGATGGGTGCCTTTAGCCATTCTGTTGACTAAGTAACGTTACACCTACATGTTAGTAGAAAAAAGTTGACATGTACAAGTGCAAGCCTTAGTGCTCAATTATGATTCATTTCTCAGATCATATATTTTTTATTTGGCTGTTCACATTAATAAATCTGACCAATATAAGATTTTAGTGTGAACTGATCACAGTCCTGGGCTGCGTTTCTCAAAAGTATTGTAAGCTAAGTTTATCGTAGAGACCATCTGTGGTATTGGTTTTACAACTTATTTAGGCTTACGATGCTTTTATGGAATATGTGCGAACGAACAATAACAAGATGGTGCACAGCACACTGTCATATGGATATAAATGAATGTGTAAAAGCTGACTTCAGTAAACTCCATGTTTACAAGCTGATGTCACAGGAGGAAGATGAACACAAGGAGAAAAAGAGCAAAGTTTTTCTAGTTTTTCCTCAACATTTGCTTGTATAGATTGTGCTGTTTACGTTGTTATGGGGGAAAAAACGGATATGAGTCTCATTCGAGCAAAGAAATTGGATTTGGACAACTTATCCTGCTGTCTGAATGTAGCCTTTTAGTCAGATGAAAGTCTGTTGGGGGACCATCAAAATAAAATGTTACCAAAATGACTTTACAGCATCATAATACCTTACTATTACCTTACCTTACTAATACCTTACTAGAAGAAAAGAGCATTATGGAGATATTTCCACCAAATATTTAACAATGTCAGGATAATTTCTTTTGTATTACCTACTCATTAGTTAAAAAATATGGCTGATATCTGAAGTCATGCATTTTTGGTCCAGTAGTTGAATAATTAAAACTTGTCAATAGTTGAAAATATTCAATAATTTTTGCTCATACATAATTTAAGTAAAATTGTTTTTTCTTTGCATCACTAATGTATCATAGGCAGATATGTGTTTGCAGTGTACTGTAATTAATCACAAAATACAATACATCTTGGTTTAGTTCAAATTAACCAGTTGCTAAAACAAACACAGATTGCAACATCCTTTACTTCCTTTAACAATTCTTGATATATTGTTTATTATTAGGTGGGTAGAGTATCCAAAAACTGTACTCAAGTCAAAATAAAGTGAACCTGCAGAGTTTTACATTCAAAGGTAGGTGAAGGGAACCACGGACACAGAGAAGAAAGTGAAAACTCTTCACGTGCTCGCACTCAATGCTACTGAACATATGAACACAATCAATGATCACATATGCATTGCTGGATCTTCTACTGTCTGTTCTCCAAAATGTTATCAAATGCATTTCTGTGCTGGTAAACTGGTTAACTGTGCCTAAGCAAAGGTGTTAGTTTTGCTTTCACTTGATTGTAGGTCCACGGCCATTCCAACGGTCTTCACGTTCTTAAATTTCCGGTTACGACTCCGAGTGTGAAATCGCTTCAGATGATTCAGTGCGTGCAGGAAACTAAACAAATAATTCCAACCGATTCGCGAACCAATTCAGACAGTTTGACCAACTTGTTTGATCAAGTCTTTAAACAGAATCGACTCAAAAGAATGATTCATTTGTGAATGAGACGGCGCGCTTAGAATAAACTACGCATCTCTTAACATGCATTGTATTAAAAGTAAATGTACTTCGTTACTAACCATCTCCATTTATTTCTTATTCGATTTTAGATAAACCACATATAAATACAGGTCCTTCTCAAAAAATTAGCATATTGTGATAAAGTTCTTTATTTTCCATAATGTAATGTTAATAAAACATATTAAACTTTCATATATTTTAGATTCATTGCACAACAACTGAAATATTTCAGGTCTTTTATTGTTTTAATACTGATGATTTTGGCATACAGCTCATGAAAACCCAAAATTCCTATCTCAAAAAATTTGCATATCACGAAAAGGGTCTCTAAACGAGCTATTAACCTAATCATCTGAATCAACTAATTAACTCTAAACACCTGCAAAAGAGTCCTGAGGCTTTTAAAAACTCCCAGCCTGTTTCATTACTCAAAACCGCAATCATGGGTAAGACTACTGTCCAGAAGGCCATCATTGACACCCTCAAGCAAGAGGGTAAGACACAGAAAGAAATTTCTGAACAAATAGGCTGTTCCCAGAGTGCTGTATCAAGGCACCTCAGTGGGAAGTCTGTGGGAAGGAAAAAGTGTGGCAAAAAACGCTGCACAACGAGAAGAGGTGACCGGACCCTGAGGAAGATTGTGGAGAAGGACCGATTCCAGACCTTGGGGGACCTGCAGAAGCAGTGGACTGAGTCTGGAGTAGAAACATCCAGAGCCACCGTGCACAGGCGTGTGCAGGAAATGGGCTACAGGTGCCGCATTCCCCAGGTCAAGCCACTTTTGAACCAGAAACAGTGGCAGAAGCGCCTGACCTGGGCTACAGAGAAGCAGCACTGGACTGTTGCTCAGTGGTCCAAAGTACTTTTTTCGGATGAAAGCAAATTTTGCATGTCATTCGGAAATCAAGGTGCCAGAGTCTGGAGGAAGACTGGGGAGAAGGAAATGCCAAAATGCCTGAAGTCCATTGTCAAGTACCCACAGTCAGTGATGGTCTGGGGTGCCATGTCAGCTGCTGGTGTTGGTCCACTGTGTTTTATCAAGGGCAGGGTCAATGCAGCTAGCTATCAGGAGATTTAGGAGCACTTCATGCTTCCATCTGCTGAAAAGCTTTATGGAGATGAAGATTTCATTTTTCAGCACGACCTGGCACCTGCTCACAGTGCCAAAACCACTGGTAAATGGTTTACTGACCATGGTATTACTGTGCTCAATTGGCCTGCGAACTCTCCTGACCTGAACCCCATTAGAGAATCTGTTGGATATTGTGAAGAGAAAGTTGAGAGACGCAAGACCCAACACTCTGGATGAGCTTAAGGCCGCTATCGAAGCATCCTGGGCCTCCATAACACCTCAGCAGTACCACAGGCTGATTGCCTCCATGCCACGCCGCATTGAAGCAGTCATTTCTGCAAAAGGATTCCCGACCAAGTATTGAGTGCATAAATGAAGATAATTATTTGAAGGTTGACTTTTTTTGTATTAATACACTTCTTTTATTGGTCGGATGAAATATGCAAATTTTTTAAGATAGTTATTTTGGGTTTTCAAGATCTGTATGCCAAAATCATCAGTATTAAAACAATAAAAGACCTGAAATATTTCAGTTGGTGTGCAATGAATCTAAAATATATGAAAGTTTAATTTTTATAATTTCATTATGGAAAATAATTAACTATCACAATATGCTAATTTTTTGAGAAGGGCCTGTATAGGTTGGTTTGAATTTTTTTCTAAAGTGATTTTACGCTTAAATTAATACATTTTAAGCTAACTTTGACTTTGTATATTTACATTTCTAAAATACTCATAAAAGATCACTCTAAATTGTAATATGGACTCATGCATTTTCTTTAAAACTGCTTTGAAATGATTTGTATTGTTAAAGCACTATACAAATAAACATGAATTGAATTTATGTCTGATCTGAAATCACCATTTGACACTTTATTAGGAATTAAGTTTTTTTTTTTTACGGATTGTTATAAGTAATAGGTTTTATTTCTCCACATCATTCATATAACAGCAGAACAGGACTCTATGTTTGGAACAATTCTGAAAGTATCTAATACTGTAATCTGTCAGAATATTAAAAATTACATCAACTGATTTTACATTTGCTTATACATCTGCTTATGAAGTAATAACATACAGTATATTGCAAATTATTCTTAGTGTCTGTGATTTTAATATGAGAATACTTTCAATTCAATTAACCTTCTAAATTTTTGTCTCCCGGCATTTATTTCCCATACCATACGCTGGTCTCTCTTCAGACCAGCTGCGTTTTCAACAGTAGTTGTAGGAAAATGTGTGATGGGTAGTGCTGAATTCGAAGCCAGACCCTTGAATGTGTATAATTGAACTGAACATAGGAAGGCATTTACCCATAATTACAATAATTGGAGTTATTCATGTCATGTGACACTGGCATACTATCTTTTATAAGGTGGCTCATTAAAGTGACATGTCATAGGTCTTTAACTATTGAAAATGTATAGGATGATGCATTTATACATTTTCATAACTAAAGATAAATACTGTAAAAAGATAATAACAAAGACATATCACTTTATAAGTTTATAACCTCAAAACATAAATAAACCATAAATTTAGCTTTTATATATTTAAATATAGCCATAAAACTGCCTATACTGTAGTGCTACAAAGAAACAAAACAAAGCACATTTATTTAATGCGTTCACATCTATTTATAGTATCATAATCAGTTTACAGTGGCTTGCGAGACTAATGATGATGATACTAACATTTACAAATAGTGTGAAAAACATTTTTGTTCATTAGTGTTCCGAGGAAAATAGCATTTGACGAATCTGTCGCTGCTGCTGGAAAGCCAGGTAAAATTATTTGCGTGCACGTGCATGTCCCCAGTTTATAAACCCTTAATTGTGGGATTTTTTTTTCAGTCTCTTATGCCGCGTTCCAGGCAACTTGTAACCCGTGTTATTCCAAACTTATACCCGTGAAAGTGCAATGGAACGGCAAACCCGTGACTTCCCAACCGTGAACTCGTTCTAGATCGATGTACTCCCAGTTACAAGCTCTGACGTCACATAGCTCGAAATCATACAAAACAACAATAGCAGCCCCTACGGATGCAGTGTTTCCGCAGGCGGTACAAGGTGAGAATACAATTTAGGACAATATAACGTTTCAGTCAAATTAATAATGATATAATAATGATAATAATACACACACGATTATGTATTACAATGTTATGTGTCTCTGAAACAATAAATATGTATATTGCGCTCAGGTAGTTTGGCGTGACCGGCCTGGAACGCTACAAAGTCGTGAGTCGTGGTTTGAAGTCGTGATTTACGTGCTCAAAAACCTGCCTGGAACGCAGCATTAGATGGCATACATCCAGGTTTATTTTCCACTATGTCGTAACAACAACAACAATGCCCTTCGCGCTTGCCAAGACAGTTTCAATCGAAAAACAAAACTGTAAAACCATAAATTACAATAACCATGAATTTATAATCCAAACAAAACATTTCTAGTTGTTATATATGTACTTACGTCCAAGAATTCTCCCGCTGTTACAGCCAACTTCCCTGTCAAACTACGTCTGTGTGCTGCTTGCTTTCGTTTGACCTGTTCTTCCGGTTCCACCTGCTTTACCCAGAATCAAGGCTTTAGAACTCACACAAATATTTCGGAAACACTTTTATTTACTACACTCACATTCACTTACAGTCTCACACACACACTCAAACACAAACACACTCACACTCACAAACATTGAGTTTAATGTATGTTTAAGTTTAGTATGAATAAGTTTAGTATGAATTGATTTAATAAATTACCTTCCATTTAGAGATGTAGGATTATGTGTGCTTCACTTATTTTGTTTTAATGCCATCAGAACTGCACTGATGTACATAGACAGTAATATATGAATGAATATTGAGAATATGGCTAGAGATTAACATCCCTAAAATCGCCAAACCACTAATATAGTTGTATTTCTGATAACTGTTAGTTATCCTTTGATTTATTAGAGTGAGAGAAATCTAAAGGTAAGAATGCATGTACAGCTTTTATCACACATCTCTTATATGTTTATTTGACATACACGAGAATGACTATGACTGAGTATTGTGTTCAATATTTGATATCATGTTTATTGTGAACATCTCCCTCTAGTGTCGCACGTCATCATCACATTCTCAGATGAGTTGCTGCTGATTCTACTGTACATGTGTCATGATCCAGGTTCCTCCCTTCTCTGTCTCCCTCTTGTGGTCAAATTACACCTCTTTCTCTACACTATCACTTTAGTCTCATCAGGTTCAGCTGTTCCCGTTTACCTTAATCTCTCCTCACCTGTTCCTCCTTTCCCCTAATGCCTCTTACTATTTCTAACCCTCTCTTTGTCTGTCTCTTTGTCAGTTTATTGTAAGCTTTTCATGCAGAGTACATTCCTCTTACCTCTCTGTTCGAGTCGTGTCTTGTCTTGTCGTATCCTGTGAGATTCGTGTGGAAGCCTCTCCTCGAGCCGGTATATTTATCTGTTCTCTTACACGCTCACTGCACTCTGCCCTGCCAATTCAGACGCTGAGTTCCTGACCAGACGTGGTATCCAGTCGACGGTACCCTCGCTCTCGGCGGGTCTATTCTCCCTCTGCAGTCTCCTCTGGGACCTCAACTTCGCCTAACGCGTTGCTGCGCATCCGGAGATGCTGTGACAATCTACTCGCAGTTTATGTTCTATTTTCTACCAGCCAAGTTTTCTGTTTTGACTGTTTTCTGAGAATCCTAAGAAGATTTATGTTCCTTTTTGATTCAGTGATTCTCTCCTCATTTTCATTAAAGACAGTATTATGGTGAATCTCGCCTTTTGGTCCTCCATCTCTCTGCTCATAACAACATGAACATATTTCTCACATTCAGTGAAACGTGAAGTAACTGAACACACACTAAAAACAAAAACTCAATTTAAAAAGATGGTCCTCACTGCAGAACATGAGATACAGGGGGCGAGGAGATCCAGACCCAAGGGGTGATTGATGGGTTATTGGCTTAAGGCATGTGGAGTTGCTCGGTCAACGGGGGGGGTTGGGGTGGGTGGCACAACACGCAAGGTCTCGCGCTCTCTACCTCTCTGCCGTGTGCGCTGTTTTGAACATAGTTATTCATCGTAGTGTATAAAGTGTATACATTTCCCGGGACAGGTTGTTAAAAAAAAGAACAATCCAGGAAAAACCGGGACGGGTGGCAACACTATCGGGAATACGGGACAAACCGCGTCCCGTATTGATTCAAAACGGGACGTGCTGTTTATTTCACAAATACGGGACAATTCCGTATTTTAAGGGACGGTTGGCAACCCTACATAAATATGTAAATGTATTTGTAGCATACTTAGCCTAAAAAAAATTCAAGTACATGTTAGTATATTTATTTTTAACTAGGTTAGCCAAAGTGATACTTGAGTTACTGTTATACTGTCTTATATATTTATAAATCTACTTAAATGTGTTGTAGGACATCTGGGAAAATGCTAACTTTAGCCTGATAGCACTAAAAGCGTACGTCCCACCCTGCCTGCAAATCGCCGTCCAAAGCAACGCCTCTTGAAAGCATGAACGCGCACAGCCAAGAAGACCAAAGACAACGTTACTGCAATAGGCCCTACATCATGTGTAATTCATCACTGAGAATATTTTACAGTACAGTTGGTAACAGTACTACAAAACTGTCAGTGTGTATTAATACAGGGTAATGGCAGGGTTTCCACGATGAGAGCCTGCTTGGCTCTGTTGAAGATAGATAGACTGAGATCCTTTGTCAGTGCCACTTCTTGTTGGTTCAGAAGGAAAGTTAGGTTGTTGCTGTTTGCCTGTCATTCTCGCTCTTTCTGCACAGCGTATGTAAACGCGCTGATGACTTAATTCTGCGTGAACAGCCTGTGCGGTGGTATGCGAACACACATTGACCGACAGGGAACACATGCTATATGACCGTTCGGACCGAACGCAACGATCGAACAAACATTTTATGCTTCCACAGAGGACATATATTTATAAAAAATAAAAAAATTAGACCGCTTAACAGAGTGATGGTTATCAGGATATGAGGAGACTTTCAACCAGCATAACAAAAAATGTTTCCTCAGGGAATAGCCTGCTTTAAGTGATCCTTCATCGTCAATGAAAACTAAGGGGGCATTTACACAGGGCTCGTTTGCTGCAGTCCGAACCCGGGCGCGATTGTTCCCAGCGCCCCCCGCAGCGTTGGTCTGGTTTCACACTCAACTTGATTCTATCGAACTCTGGTGCATTTGCGTGCATCTTACGTCATTGCAAACATGCACGGCGCATGATAGAAAACACGACGTGGGTCAATATATTGTGTTTTTTTATTAATTTGGTGATATTATTCATAGCTGAGTAAACAACGCAGGTTAACTGTGTGTGTGTTTCACATAATCTGTCTTTCCGCTGCTTGCAAATGGACTCTTTTGAGGAGACAGTGGATTTCCATTAATTTGTTGCCCTGATTGCACGCACTATGCGCAAATACACTGCAGACTCTCTCTTGCTCGGATCCAGGGTAAATCTTCATCCCTTACGTGTGTTTTATTTAACTAAATACATCATAATCGGCTAAAACGCATGTGCAGGATACTTTACTTCCTGAACAAGTGCGCATCCGAGTCCGTGTTGTTTTCACATACACGCGAATCGCAGCACGGTTCGGGAGCAACCGAACTCAGACCACCTCCTCCAGGCAGTCTCGAGTTCGACACCCCAGTGCGCACCTGGGTCCCATGACACCGTTCACATTAGCGATTTTTCATGCAAACCGTTCCGAACTAAACTGCCAGTGTGAAAGTCTCTGTCCAGGAGGAGGCACTACATGATCATCAGAGGTTGAAGAGGAACTAGATATTCTTATTACAATCCAGCATGGAAAGTCTGGTCTGATACGGTTCAAACAAATGATTTTGTGTGCAAACATATTGTTGTGAACTTTACTTTATGTCTAAAGTTAACATTCTCTTTAAAGATTGGAATCAAATAAGTGATATTAAAATAAAACGAAATGAAAGCCACTTACAGTTTATTCATTAATGAGCAAACTGACAGTATAAATAGATTGAACTGGGTTTTGTCAGTTGAACTGTGTGATGGATACAGGACACAAAACTGGAGGAACCAGTTAATTCACTTTTGTCTCAACACACAATCCTGAGAAAACAGGAGGATCTCAGTGACTCTTGGCGAGATTCTTATGACTTATTATGGTTTCACCGACCTCCTGTGATGCTTACACAACACTCTCTGACATCTGAAGCATGAAGAGTAACTACAGCTGAATATCTCTATGATTTCCAAAAATCTTCTCTATATTCTGTGCTGTATTTGTGTGTCTGCTATCTGTCAGTCAATAAATGAAAGCTGCTGGAGTTTCTTCACACATCAGAGTATCTCTAGAAGAGATCTGTCATACACACGGTGTTTGGGTTGTCAGTGAAAATTGAATAGATGTCTAAACCATCGCCCAAGAATAGACTAGTCATCAGTTAGATAACATGTCAGAAATGAAACCAAACACCTTGTAATCACTGTTGGCTTTGCTTACATGATGGAATATCATGCATCTCGCAAGGTATTTTTGCAAAAACGACATGTAATGCTGGGTAAAAGGAAACAAACTGAATGTCTAAAATTGTACTGTAAATGGAAAGTACATGACAGTGCTGATTCAATAAAGACATGTTTTTTTCTTTAATTCACATTTGTTCTTTTATTATTTAATAGATATAGTGTTTTAACCATTCATGTTTTACAATAGTTTGTTTAGAATTTGTACATGTACTACATTTTTTCATTTACTAAGTCTGTAGTTACATTATTTCCTCAACATATTTTGAAAGGAGAAACAACCTATTGCTGTGAGATTCATTTGCATTATATTTTTAAGAATAATACAATAAATGTTGGTAAAGTAATTGTTGCTTTTGTGTATATTTCTAACTAATTTCCTCTCAGCTCCCTTCAAATACATAAAATATATTAAAATGAATTAATACGCATGTAAATAAATAAGACGTCCACAATTACTTGTACATAGTTTTTACAAACAAAGTGGTGGCATGATTCTTGCGGACAATTAATAAAGAAAATTCAGGTTGGAGGAAGTGGAAATGTTTAGTGACTTTAGTGACTATTCTTGTTTTTTCAGAACATCCTCCCAGGCCATTATACATTTTACAAACAAAAGTTATTAGCCATAAATAAATACAGTACAATGACATTTCAGAACATAATGAATGGACAGAGAATTAAGTTGAATAGATTGAGTACAATTGTGTTTTTTTTGCTGTCCAGCACAAATGCTGGCCAGGATAAATATGAGATTTATTGACAAAATAATTTTTTGAAGAAATGTCCCCATGCCAGTGTGAATGTGCAGAAGAGAAATATTCAGTTACAACTCTACTCCTGGAGACTGTACTAAGTCTACCTTGGCATGTAAGCCTGTGTTTGTTGTTAAATCTGACACAGAGACAGTTCGGACTGGAAAACCTTAAATCCAGCATAGAGGGGTTCAGTGAATGTGGTGTTGAATGTGTGTAAGTGTGTAAGTGTGTGTGGTTCAGAGACGCTGTAGAAAGACAGTCTGCCTGATGGCCGGTCCAGATACACTCCTACTCTATTAGATTTTGGTACATCGATTGTTATGTTATTGCTCTCATTATTGTGCCAGACAACAAATCCATTACCAGTGCAGAAAAGACACCATGATTTGTCATTGTATCCAAACTTATAGAGAGTACCTTCTTTCCTGCTAATTCCTTTATAGGCCTTGCTATACGAGCCCAGCCAATCCGTTCAACAACCCCAGAGCCCCATTCAACTTCCCAGTAACAGCGTCCAGTCAGACTCTCTCAACACAGAATTTGAGGATTATCAGCAAATCTCTCTGGATGATCCGGATATGGCTGCTTCTCTTTCACATATTTGATCTTTCTGTTCCCCTCAGACAGAATGAGATGAGTATTTGCTGTGTTTGGATCCAGTGTGAGATCACAGGCATCTGAACACAAGAGTACAAATAAAAACTGTTCATTTTTCTCATTTGTTTTCATTAATGTGCATGAATGTGCATAAATTCATAAATGTGCAAGAGTGTGTCAGAGAAAGAACCTACATTTTCGTAGTCCTGATTTCATCCTGAAGGACCCTCCATGATCCAAACTAAGAAGATACACATACATACAGACAAAACAAATTGTAAGTTTGAATAGATATTCACATACAAACTATTAATATAAAGCATATAATATATAGCACATTTCTCAATACATATTGTTCCAAAGCAACTTCACAGAGCTGCATGTCTGAATGTCTTGAGATTTTTGATATCTTGTTATGTTCAGGCCCCAGTGAATAGCTTTATGGGAAATATAGGAATGCCAAAACAGCTGATGCCACAGCAAGATGAGCGGTGGCTTATATGCTCCGGGAGTTAATTGAAAGATAAGATGGGTACACCCCATCCGAAATTAAGTTTGTGAACTTCACTTAGTTGTTAATTATTTACATTCATTAACTCTGTAACCAATAGTTCGAATTCTTAATTTGTACCCCACATACTTAAGTGTCTGCAGTGAGAACTTTGGATCCTTCAGTTTATCAGAGAGCAGCTGGTCTCCTGATTGTCCTGGGTTATTGTAGCTCAGATCCAGCTCTCTCAAGTGTGAGGGGTTTGAACTCAGAGCTGAAGACACATAAACAGAGCCTTCCTCTGTCACCATACAGCCCGACAACCTACAGACACGCAGTCAGATCATCTACAGATACACATCAACAGTAAACATGTTTTTTTAAAGCCAGTATGGAACCACCATGAATGGCTCAATGTAAAAACCTGAGTATCTTCAGCTGACAGCTTGGATTCTTCAGTCCATCAGAGAGCAGTTTCACTCCCGAATCCTGCAGGTCATTGTTACTCAGATCCAGCTCACTCAGGACACCGTTTGAGGATTGAAGAGCTGATGACAAATTCTCACAACACTGAGCAGTGAGATTACAGCAAGCAAGACTGAAAGATATGAGATTTATATTTTTAACTGCATTCTACAATTAAGATTTCAATAATGTCAGCATCTTTTTGTAAAAAGACTTCTTTTTTTAAATAATCAAAATATATTTAACACTCTGGGGTCGGCGGAATCGGCGGTGATACCAGCTCACTTTTTTTCTTATCAGTGCAAAAGAGACTCAAAATACTCTGTTGATTTTGATCTTACATATAAGTGTTATACATCATTTGATCCTGTTAAGTGTCTGTTTTTAATGCTATGCATCTTGCTATGCTGTGAGGAATAATACTATCGTAATAATCCTGGAAAAGTTACCTCAGAAGTGCTGGTATTTTAATTTTGAGGAGTAAAGGATCCAGCTGATGTAGTAAGTTATTTATTCTTAAGTGCTCTGTTCTGATCGCGATATTGAATAGTCTCTGTAAACCGCAAAAAGATTTTTTAAACATGAATTGCGTGTCTGTGTGTGAATGAATGAATGAATGAACTGCACAGACTGTTGTTGTTTACTACAGCTGTAGCCTACAGAGTGCATCTGTGCCGTTCATTCACTCTTGCATCTACATTAGTAAGCTAAACATGCTATTTTTACATGAACACATCCAAACTATATTGCTATAGCCTACTGAGATGAGTAAAAATAGACTGAAATATGTTGAAATAAAATGTCTAAAAGCAACAAACTGCAAATTAACATTTATATGCTAATATATCATAAACACGATATGTTACAGATTAAATATGAATGTTTAGACAAGATTTCGTCGATTAGTTTTGGATAGATTATAAAGTTTTTACTGTAAAAAAAGACTACTGCCAAATTAAATAAGCTTTTGTTTACCAATTTCTGCTCATATGTTAAATATATAGTATGGGATGTTTTGTCAAAAAATAAAGTAGGTATATTGAATTATCAACTAAGATGTTATTATAGTGTTTGTTCCAATATTCAAACTAATTTCACCTTTGAAATACGTATGATAAAATGTATACTTTTTACAAAGAAAGATTACACTTGAAATATTGTTACAATTGTAATTGTTGTTGTAATTGTAACCTATTTGTAATTGGTTACAATTTCTAATTGTAATATATATATATATATAAAATTTATTTTGTCCTCGCATTCTTTGGTACCCAGTGACACACCAGTGTTAATTTTGTCAGCAAATTTTGATTTAGTTTTAGTCTTAGTCTTTTGACTAAAATGCCATTTAGTTTTAGTCATATTTTAGTAATCTGAATTGTTTTAGTTTTAGTCTAGTTTTAGTCGACGAAATACAATAACATTTTAGTCGACTAAATCTACAGTAGATTTAGTCGACTAAAATATAATGGGTTTAGTTCAATTGTAATGCATTAATTTAGAATTTCTCTAAAATTTCCAAACCCATATACTCCCGGAGAAAACATCTATTAACCTATTAATATGAATGATTTTTAAGTTTGAACATGCAATACAGATACAGATTTAACTGCTGTTACTTAAAAAATAGTAAAAAAAAATATCTTAAAATGAAATAAAACCACTTTTCCTAAAGTACAACACAGTCTTCTTTACAATGAATGATATATTCATTCCTTATAACTACTTACACATCATTCTTTATTCTTTCAAGCAGACATATTTATTTGTATGAATTAAATATAATTAATCCTTATTAAAGCTATTAACAAACAGTGAATGCTTTTCTCTTTTTCTTTTGTTGCTTGATCAAAATTAAGGACACGGACCGCATTAGGATTATTGCCACTGTCACTTTAAGACGTCGGATCATGTCCAATGACAAGCGGATACAATTGCACTGATGCACATCCGACACACTCACAGTTTAAGACATAACCAACATAGTTTACATGAATACTCTCCAAAAAGGACATTTAGACATACTGTTGTGTATTTCTCCATTCAGACACGAAAGAGAGCTCAATTCAGTAGCCTACTCGCGCGCTGTAGGTGTATTGTGCATGACTGCACGCTTCGGGTTATGTGTGTGCAAAGAAAACCGCACCGAATAGAGCTCTTTTTTGCATCGTCACTCTTATTCAGAGATCTATATGTCTGCTCTACTCATTCTCCCAGACGTTCACATTTTTTAACTTTTTATGACCGCGGGGTAGATCACGTTACAGTAGCCTACAAATGTGCGCATCTACCACACACGCAGGACATCAGTTCTGACGGATCGCTTCCCAAATCGTCACTATCTAACATTTTCGTCTAGTTTTTATTCGTTGACGAAAATGTCAATAGATTTTCGTCATAGTCTTTGTCATTCAAAACTAGGTTTTATTTAGTTATCGTCTCGTTTTCGTCTGTGAAAAAATGTCGTTGACGAATAATTTTCGTCGTTATTTTCGTCAACGAAATTAACACTGTGACACACCTGTGTGAAAGGCTCATTATGCAGCTCATTATGGAGGCATTGTCTTCTCAGATTTGAATCATGCCCCCACGCATATTGGCTTTCCAAACAAAAAGTGTCTTACAAAATGTAAATCAATATATTGTTTTATGTGAACGATTAGGCAAGATGGAGAAATATTTTACATCTCAGCTCTTTTGCAAATTGTAGCCTCTTTTTCCTATTTGTAGTAGAGATGAGTGGTACCCGGGGGGGTCTTCTGCTGTTGTAGCCCATCCGCCTCAAGGTTGTGCGTGTTGTGGCTTCACAAATGCTTTGCTGCATACCTCGGTTGTAACGAGTGATTATTTCAGTCAAAGTTGGCATTTTCTCCCACAGGACTGCCACATACTGGATGTTTTTCCCTTTTCACACCATTCTTTGTAACCCTAGAAATGGTTTTGTGTGAAAATCCCAGTAACTGAGCAGATTGTGAAATACTCGGACCGGCCCGTCTGGCACCAACAACCATGCCACGCTCAAAATTGCTTAAATCACCTTTCTTTCCCATTCTGACATTCAGTTTGGAGTTCAGGAGATTGTCTTGACCAGGACCACACCCCTAAATGCATTGAAGCAACTGCCATGTGATTGGTTGATTAGATAATTGCATTAACCCTCTGAGTTCGGCTATCGTGTCGGCGCAATAGTCTCGCTTTTTTTCTTATCAGTGCAAAAGAGACTCAAAATACTCTGTTGATTTTGATCTTACGTGTTAGTGTTATACATCATTCGATCCTGTTAAGTTTAAATTTTTGGTGTAGAGTAACAATATAAACAAAGTATTGTGCTTTTAGTCAAATAAAGAAAAATAAACATGATCGTAGTTTTCCATTCTGAAATGCGTCCGAAAATTAACTGTAATTCTGCGAATACTTGTCATACAGGCACAAGTGTTTTTCCATAATGAAGCTTGATCTCTCTTCTTTTAAATGAATTAATTTATATAAAAAAAACAAATATTCTCAGTTTATGTAATCTGTATGAAAAGAGAGAGATGTCAGTCTTTTTCTTTCCAGCTCATTATACCTGATTACGTGTTAATGTGCCAAGCCCACGGAGAGCGCCCGGTATTCAAACGCAAATGATCGTTTGACATGCAAGCCAATCAAACATGCCAACGCCCACCAGCTGGATTATAAAACACATCATGTTTAGGAAGTATCTTACTACCACTGTGTACAGAGCGTATCCCTACGCTGTGAGGAATAATACTATCTAATAACCCTGGAAAATGTACCAGAAGTGCTGGCAGTTTCATGTCGAGGAGCAACGGATCCAGCTGATGTAGTTAGTCATTTATTCTTAAGTTCTTTGTTCTAATCGCGATATTGAACATGTCTGTAAACCGCAAAAAGACTGTTTAAATATGAATTGCGTGTCTGTGTGTAGGCTAAATGATGAATGAACGACACAGGCGCGCGTGTGTTGTTTACTTTAGTTATACAGCGCGTGTCTTTGCCGTTCATTCACTCTCGCACCTACATTAGTAAACATGTTATTTTTACATGGACACATCCAAACTATATTGCTATAGCCTACTAAGATGAGTAAAAATAGACTGAAATATGTTGAAATAAAATGTCTGTATAAGCAACAAATTGCAAATTAACATGCTAATATAATATCATAAACATGATATGTTACAGACGAAATATGAATGTTTAGACAAGATTTCGTGATTGGTTTTGGATAGATTATAAAGTTTTGACTGTAAAACAAAGACTACTGTCACATTAAATAAGCTTTTGTTCACCAATTTCTACTCATATGTTAAATATACTATAGTATGGGATGTTTTATCAACTAAGATGTTATTATAGTGTTTTTTCCAATATTCAAACCAATGAATCCTTACCTTTTTTAATACGTATGATAAAATGTATACTTTTTACAAAGAAAGAATACACCTGAAATATTGTTAAAATTGCTGTTGTAATTGTAACCTATTTGTAATTGGTTACAATTTCTAATTGTAATATATATATATATATATATATATATATATATATATAATTTCTTTTGTCCGAGGTCGTATTCTTTGGTACCAAGTGACACAGCTGTGTGAAAGGCTCATTTATATGCAGCTCGCACATTATCCGGCCTTTGTCTTCTCAGGTGTGAACACGCCTCCACGCATATTGCCTTTCCAGACAAAAGGTGTCTTGTAAAATTTAAATAATGTATGGTTTTGTGTAAATGATTAGGCAGGATGATTTTCAGATCATTTTGAAGCAAAAATTCTAGGCAACAACGTCCATTAGTCAAAAGTCTTGTGGACACATATTTAGTATGTGTTTTGTGGCCTTATTTCAGACACTTTAAGTTTTATTTTTTCAATTACCATGCATAAACAATATTCTCTCAAAAATACAAACATGTACATACATCTTGCTCAAATATTATGGTAGCCCTGTTTGTGCTAAACAGATTGTAATTATACCTTTGCAATTAATATGTTTATAAGCAACTGAAAAAAGTACAAATGTCAGGGCATGTCAAAACATCTCAAGGACCCCAAAAACACCCTAGACCTCAGAGGGTTAATGAGAAATTGAACAGGTGTTCCTAAAAATCCTTTAGGTGAGTGTGTATATATATATATATATATATATATATATATATATATATATAACAAATGTCCACCTCAAATAGTTTTTTTCCCCTAAATATTTACTAAAGTAATTCTGGGAACCAGTGGCGTGCACAGACATCCTCAGGGGCAGGGGCGGAGGGACCAAAAAGGGCAGTAAATTTAAAAAAAAAATTATTACTTCTTGATTTTTTTTGTTTTTAACCTTTCTTAGCTTGGCATTCTTAGAAAATATGTTGATACAATTATTAGAATGCATAACACATCAAATGAAAATAGGGAAATTATGATAATATTACTAAATATTATTTACTTTACCAAACAAAACAATGAGAATCAAGAAGGTAATTATGGAAAAATAATTTTTAGTTTTGTTGATGTTGTAAATTTAATGTATGTATTATATGTATGAAAGACAGTGTTAGTTATCATGAATCAGTATCACTTTATAATAAGGTTTCATTAGTTGAAATTAGCTAATAATGAATTGCACTTCTACAGCATTTATTGATCTTAGTTAATATTAATTTCAGCATTTACTAAAAAAAGTTGTATTTTTTATCATTAGTTAATGCACTACTGTGACATAACATGAATAAACAATTAACAGTTGTAGTATTAACTAAGATATAGCCTACAGTAACAAATGTGTTGCTCATGGTTAGTTCATGTTAGTTCATGAGTAATGAACAAATTAACCTTATTGTAAAGCGTTACTATGAAATCAAAGATATAAGTTCCTTACAATTTAGAGTTCGACATGGACTTAAGATTTAATTCAAGTAACTGTTAGATGTATTTCCCCTTGCACTTTTATTCCTTGGATAAAAAACGAATGACATTGTCACTCAGAATGCGTCTGAAATCGAGTTATACTTTTATTATAGTTAAGAATAACTCGCATGCTGCAGCAACTTTTAGAGTAGCATGGTGATGGTAGGATAAATTTAATTTTCTGTATTAGCTTAAACGTTACCTGCTGCTCGTTTGAAGAGACTCGCGAGAACTGCAGCGTGGTGCGTACCAGAACCTTTAATTGCGTGAGGCGCTGCAAAGGAAACTCCGCCTACCACTTCTCCCGCCATTTTTTTATATATATAATATTTGTTTGTATTATTATTGTTAGTGGCAAGTGTGTGTGTGTGTGTGTGTTTTATTTATTATAATATTTATAATAATAATAATTATTATTTACTATTATCAGAAAAGGGCACAATACATTTTGAGACATGGAGTCATGTTCTATCATGTTCCACAAAATTACAATTACAATAAATCAAACTTAATTATTTGTTCTGTGACTAGAGCTTTTAACATTCATTGCTGGGGGGAACAATATTTCCTGTTAATGTAATCTGTACAAGTAGTTCAAACTAATATCATTTATAGAATATATAATGCAATTATATCTGACATATACTGTAAAGCAGAGATGGGGGACTCGAGTCACATGACTTGACTCGAGTCAGACTCGAGTCGCAAATTTAAGGACTTGAGACTTGCTTGACTAAATTAAGAAAATGACTCGACTTGACTTTGACTTGAGATCCAATGACTTGAGACTTGACTTGACTTGAACTGTATGACTCGAGAATGACTTGATATACATTTATCATCGCATCATCAATTGATGAACAAAATGAAAGCAACGGAACCATTGACGCCAGTCATCAGATTCTGCGCGATTGCGTGACACTGCACAAGCCCAGAAAAAACATACAGCGCGGTGAGCGCGCTAAATACAAAAACATCTCCCAGCATCGTTTCTTTTTGGATATAAACACTAGAAATTGACTATATTCATACAAGAAGATTTGCTGTACGCATAATAACTGGCAAGGGATATCGGACGACCATCATAACCTCGAACAGTCGAACTTCATTCACCACGTCTAAAAGTAACCTATGGCTTGTTTAACCTGTTTTTTATAGTTAATTTGACTATCTTTAAATCGACAATATTGGTCAAAACAGCATGCCTCTTTATACACAATTATGTTTTCAAATGTAGCTTAATGTTGTCAATATTCAAATGATAATTAATGATGTCATATGTTTTGTATAACATTTGCCACATTTCTTTTTAAAACATGCTTTAAAGCCAAATATGTCGTTCTTTCCAATGACAAAAAACAACATAGAAAACTGTTAATGTTTTGTCGTGTTTTATGTTTCTCTTAAAGCAGGGTTAGATGTTATCAGGGGTTATATCTATTAGATGTTATCAAAATGCCAGCAGAATTAATATTGCACCCAAAATTCAAAATTTGGTGGAAAAAAATGCCCTAGTATGAGTTATTTTCATAAATATAATATATGATATAAAAAAAAAAATCCAGAATATTGACGCGATTTCAAAAGTGATAATTATTTTATAAAACAGTTCAGTAAACAAAGAGTGAATATTGTGATGTGACATTTAGACATAGCCTAATATTCCAAATATTTTCTGTTTTTGCTCGATTTCTCCAATGACAATAGTTCCAAACAAGCCACAGAAAGAGTTATGCGTATTTGTGATTCAGTGACCTAGTTGCTTAGTTCCAGAACGAATCTGCCGTTTTGAACATAAGTTAAATGAATGCTTCTATGACTCGTACATTAATACGGTAATTTGGCGCCATCTATTGGCGGATTTAACTTCATAATTAAAAATATATAACTTGTATTAAGGGGATGCCAGTTTGAAGAATGTCTTTGGTCGCATAGGAGTTATACTTGAATTGTGAATTGTTTAATACCTTTTAATGGTCTTCTGCAATGTTTGAGGCATATTTATTTTTTCATGCTTTAATGTTGGCCTAATTTCAGTTACATTTAGATTTTTATTGTAGTAACCACTCAGCTATATGTGGAAATTCATATTTAAAAAATAAAATAAAGTTGCAAATAAAACCATAGTCCACAACTTCTGTAGTTTTAACTTATTTTAATATATAAATTCAGTGGAATCGTCAAACGTTTGTATGACTTGCCAGTGACTTGTGACCCAAGCTACGACTTGACTTGACTTGCTTGACATAAGGCAGTGACTTGACTTGACTTGACTTGCCTTTATAAAAAATTTACTTGGACTTGCTTGAGACTCGAAGGTTAAGACTTGAGACTTGCTTGTGACTTGCACATGTGAGACTTACTCCCACCTCTGCTGTAAAGCTTCATTGTTAAACACTTCACTTAAAATATCTACGTATATGAATTTCTTAGAATTTTTATTGAATTGCAATTCTGCTTCCTTTAATTCATATTCGAATTGTAATTCTAGATCCTATTTTTGACATCAATTCAAATTCAAGAATTGAACTGGAATTCAGGAGTCATTCTCAATTCAATTCTGAATTGTGTACAAGCCTGGCAAAAACAACGCAAGAAGTGCTCAAAATACAAAGTTCAGGCATTGCTCAGAGAAGCAGAACCCAGACAAGGGAGGATTTAAAGGAAAAGGAAAGAATTTGTTTTCTTTCTTTTTTTTCTTCTTCTTCTATGTTAAGTGCTCATGGAAGAGATTTTTTTTTGGTGTCTTTTGAATGTTGTCAGGGATTCTGCATTCCGGACGAGGGTGGGGAGATCATGGAACCGTGAATGAGAATGTTCTGGATAGTGATTAAGTGCCTCGCTGTGATGGTACCATGATCCGTCTCTCATTGACCGATCGTACGCTTCTGGTAGGGATGCAGACTTGTAGGAGCGAGTGAAAGTAGGAGGGAGCTGAGTCTGTGGTCTTCTCATTGGTCTACAGGTTGACTTTAACCACAAAACTCCTTCCTAATGTTTAGGCAAGAAAATTACTTCCGGATTTCCTGGATGCAGCAGCAAAGAGAGAGGCCACAGAGATATATCGGTTTCACTTTATTTTGATGGTCCCTTTAACACATTCCGTTGTCTATAAGTAACATTGCACCTTCATGTCTACTAACTCTCATTAGAGTATTAGTAAAGTATTAGTAGACTGGTTGGGTTAGGGTTATAATAAGTTGACATGTAGTTGCAAAGTTACTTCTAGTCAGTAGAGTGTCTGTTGGAGAACCATCACAATAAAGAGTTATCAGATATGAAGCAAATAATACTCTAATGAGAGTTAGTTGACATGTAGTTGCAAAGTTACTTATAGTCAACAGAATGTTCAAAATGGACCATCAAAATAAAGTGTTACCGATATATCTACATCCATTCATACTCTTCATATGTTTGGAGGCCTTAGATTAATATAAACTGCAAAACATCCACTTCATCTTCATGCAAAGCACAGCTTATGTTAATGGTTGTTGACTGTCAACACAACAGTTCACGGGACAGACCTATTAACAGATAAATGTATGGACAATGAATAAACCTTTTCTTATCGCGTTTCGTCTCTATCTGTTTCATACGATGCCTTTAATAATTTGAAAGAGGTTTGGTAAAGAAATAATGCATGGGCAAACCTTAAAGACACTATTTTAAAACTGTATTTTATGCTATCCAAAGGGCCCAGCATTAAGGGATCTTATCTAACCCTTTCGACCCCTCCAGCAGTGCAGCTCAGTCCACAAAGGACCTCTGCATCGCCAGACATTGCCTGTCTGCAAAGAACCCTGAAGATTAATCTAACCCAGCTGCTCGGGACTCTTCAAGACACTCTTGGTGAAACCGAAGTTCAGCATCCTCCCGTCCAGCGTAGCAATGACTACAAGATCGCAACTTTACACCCTTCACGCTACCCACATCACCAGTGTAGGACGTCTCTACTGCCGGACTGATCACATGACTGTGTGGAACGTAATTATAAACTTACCAAACCTCTTTCTAGAGACCATGGTATTAGTTTATACCTGCAGCATTTTTGCAGCAAATTGCTTACATAACAGTTACCTGGGGTCAGCTTGCTGTTTAATGATAAATAAGCATTCATTTATCCCCGTTTTGCCAGAGCTATTATTTTCCCATTACAAGCATTCCCATACAATTCTCTTCCATTGCTACATTCAGTTCAACAGGATTGCATTTATCAATTTTGTGTTCACATCATTTATTTGTTTTGTTTTGTTTAATTCAGTACTTTTCTATTTGGTTGTTAGTCCACAAAGGACCTCTGCATCACCAGACATTGCCTATCTGCAAAGGACACTGTGAAGGTTAATCTGACCCAGCTGCTCGGTACACTTTAAGGACACTCTTGGTGCAGTTCAGCATCCTCCAGTCCAGCGTAGCAATGACTACAACATCGCAACTCTACACCCTTCACGCTACTGATGACATGGACTGATCACCTGACTGTGTGGAACATACATTTAAACTTACCAAACCTCTTCCCAGAAACCTAGAGACACCTACCTGCAGCATATGTTTATAACTCACTCGGACAACAGTTACCTGTGGTCAACTTTTTACACATAATAGGTATATTATTTGTTTAATGATATACAGTATAAGCATGTATTTATCACTGTTTTGCCAGAGCCATTAGGTCGTTTCCCATAAGAAGCTTTCCCATTTAATTCTCTTCCATTACTACATTCAGTTTGATTGCATTGCATTATCAATTCTGTGTTAAATTGTTAAGATACTTAAGAATTACTTTAAGATACTTTAAGAATTGTTATTCCTAAATGGTGCCGCGTATTGCAAAGAGGGAAGGGTCATCCTATACACTCATAATCACAAGTGCAACGTGATCAGAAGTCACTACAGCATCTATAAATTGAGTAGAAATTACTACAAATAATATAATATAATAAAAAGTTGTAATTGATAATTAACCAAAACATGGCACTGTTTGCTATGGGACAATAGCCTACCGAAAATTCAGTTAACCACTGAATTTGCACATTGTTTCCTCATTCCTCATTTTTTCAGTGAGGTAGATGAACTGAACTCAGCACTAAACTGAGTGTTAAAATGTACAATAAAGCTATAGCAACACAATCTTTGAAATACAGGTATGTATATTAAAAGCAATGGAGTAAATTGCTCACTCACTGCTCGAAAAAAGTCACATGTTTGGTGATGACGAACTAAAAAAAAACTCTCTATTCAGTGCATGAATCCAGTCATTAGTACTCCGTAATGTAAGCTTTGGGTTCTGTTCAGTGTAAATTCATCACCATTGGGTACATATTATGTCCTCCTCTCATATTTCATGTCAGCCAAGATTGTAGTTCTCAAAAGTCACACTCCAGATGACCATGTTTGTGTTCATTACTAAAGGAAATATTAAATTATGGACACGTTGAAAATGTCTTACATTAACATTTGGCTTCAAATTAGTGTCAGGGGCACAAGACAAACAAAGTAATAAATCTAAGCTATTTATACTATGTGCACAGTAGGAGTTATTGTTAGGTTATATCGAGGTCTAGATGAGTAATCAAACTCTATTGACAATGTGAAAAGTGTGCAGTTGTGTTCTGGCTGCTGTTGTTTCAGTGTTTGTAGGTTTGTTTTCTGGTACCGCAAATAGGCACAATATGGGCTTGAGATATGAGCTCTACATGGGTTCTTTACTGGGGCTTATTGAACACATGGACAAATCCATGTAGAGCCAATATATAGCTCAAATCCATATTGTGCCTACAACAAATTGTGGCACAAACTGACAACATGTGCTGAACACCAGTTTTGGATTTTATTCCTATCTTTATGGCCTGTGGTCCAACTATAGTGTCTGACTCAGTATTTGCTATTGTGGATTGTTGCTGAGTTCATAAGTGTGTGAAACAAAGAAGGCTGTTGTGTCTGAATCTGAAGCAACATGATTCTGAAGTAGACTGTATGATCTTTAGTAGAATTAATAACTCATGCAAACTAACTCCTAGAAAGGTGACAGGTTTTGCTGTAACATTGTGAGGTTCCTTTCAGCAAAAATGATTTGACTACATAACAGAATTATTTTTTGCAACTTAAACAGGAAACAATTTTTTTTGAAGCACCTCAGAGACCCATGAGCAAAGATTGCAGCGAGCAGGTCACGTTCCAGCCAAGCAACTGTTGAGATGAATGGCACTGGCAACAATAATGAACACCATGTGCTATAGACCTCATCAATGATCCATAATGCATATCAAAAGAAACAAAGTTCAAACAGTTTTTGGAGTCTAAAACTTTACACTTTAGTTTTCATCATAAATAGATACAGTGATACAGTTCAAACTAATGCTTTTGTGTGCTAAAACACTTCATCTTCCTTTGTTTATTCATATTACAGTGTATTGTGTACACATAGAGTCATATTCTCTGTAAAGACGCACTGGAACAAAATAAGTGATCAAATAAATTGAATTGAATGCCACTTAGAGTTCTGAGCCAGGTATATCTGTTAACATTCACTTCACTCATTGCATTCATATTAGAGTTTGGTACATGATGACATAATAGACTTCTGTAAATAATTTTATTTATCAGTTCTTTCAATAGGCTATATGATGTGTTATGATGCTTAAACATAAATATTGTATAGTGTAAAGTAAATTTAAATTAAATGTAAAATGTATCCATATTGTGCCTACAACAAATTGTGGCACCAACATGTGCTGAACGCCAGTTTTTGTTTTTATTCCTATCTTTATGGTCTGTGATCCAACTACAGTGTCTGACTCAGTATATGCTATTGTGGATTGTTGCTGAGCTCATAATTGTGTGAAACAAAGAAGTCTGTTGTGTCTGATGCAGCAACATGAATCTGAAGTAGACCGTATAAATGTAAAATGTATGACATTAAAAAAGTTGAATTTAAATTGTTTTAATGTTAAGTAAACTGTGATATTTGAAAGATGTTTAATTTGAAAATAATTCGTAATTTGGTTATACTAAATGTGTCTATTGATGTTATTTAATCTGTAATTATAATATTTGCATTGTAACTCTTGCATCTTGCGCACTTTAGTTTAAACCCATGAACAGGTGTGTATATTCGTGAGTTTCTCTTCTACAGCTGGTCACATTTTCAAATCATTGGATAGCTTGTGTAATAAGCTGTTCTGCTTGACTGATTACAGGCATTAAGATCAATAGGTAAAGTTACAGCCATGGTTTTCCTAGTTACTAGCAACTCAGCATTTTCAGTGGCCACAATTCTGACATCGATACCATGGTGAAAATCTGCCTTATAGATATTTTTAACATTATCGCATAATTTGGCAGCAGGTATATTGGGCTGCTGTCACTTTAAGACCTGACGCATGGAACCATTGTTCTGTTATACATGTGTTTTCTTTCTTTATTTCTTTCTTTAGTATTTACATTTAAAACATAACTGACTGTGTTTACATTAATGCTTGCCAAGAGCAGCATTTTGACATTATTTTGCTTGTATTTGACTGTTTAAGTGCAGAAAGCAGTGAAAAATAACTTAGTTCGTACTGAGAGGAGGCTTTATGTGTGCGCACTTTGAGTGTAAGCACAAAATCTGTGGGAATCAGTAAAATTACAGTACGCATAATCCCAAACTGAAATTCAAGCCCTGTAACACCAACAATATTCATCCAGAGCAAATGAAACAACTGAATGAGTGGAGGCGAGTTTGTGTGTAACTCACTGTCGGAGATATGAGAGAGCGTGTATCTGTTCTGCGGATACACGCGGATACAAGCGTTTCAGATATTTCAGCATCGATATGTATTGAAAAATGTATTTACCACCTCATTACATTGCACTTAGTTTATAATTTTGCACTTAGTTTATTATTATTATTATAATTACTTTTATTATTATGCCTTTTTAAAAGACTACAATTGAAAAATGTGAGGAATGTCTGCATTACAAGCCTAATGTACTAAATTCGATATTACTTACTGATTAGTTAAGCTTGTTTCGATAGTAGTTAAAAGTAGTAGCTGAAGAGCTATTGTAGTGTTACTCATTAGTCCTGCATTACTTCCTGCATAGTTACCTATTAATGATGGACCATTATTCTAAAGTGTTACCCAAATTCCATATGACGAAATGGTGAAATTAAATTATATTTCACCATTTCGTTGTGCTAGTTGTTTTATGTAAGAAGGTTTGTGACTGTTTGAAAGAGATATTGTTTGTGATGGTTCAGATATTTCTCAAAGACACTGAGGCATCATAAACCCTGAATCCAGCATAGAGGGGTTCAATGAATGTGGTGTTAAATGTGTGTAAGTGTGTGAATGTGTGTGTGTCAGAGACGCTGTAGAAGGACAGGGTGCCAGCCGACACGTCCAGATAGACACCTACTGTATTAGAGGGGGGTGAAGGAGCAATTAAGTCAGTTCTGTCATTATTGTGACAAACGATGTAACTATTATCAGAGCAGAACAGACTCCAGGACTTGTCATTCCATCCAAACACACAGTCACTAACTCCTTTTCTGCTGATTCCTTTATACGTCACTGCTAAACCAGTAACTCTCCCGCTCCATTCAACCTCCCAGTAACAGCGTCCAGTCAGACTCTCTCCACACAGAACCTGAGGATACGTATCAAACCTCTCTGGATGATCAGGATACGACTGCTGCTCTTTCATATGTGTCACCTTCCTGTTCTCCTCAGACAGCATGAGTTGATTATTGACTGTGTTTGGATCCAGTGTGAGATTATAGGCATCTGAACACAAGAAGAGAGATGAGAAGTACATGAAGCATGGTTTCAGAGCTGTGTGTGTGTGTGTGTGTGTGTGTGTGTGTGTGTGTGTGTGTGTGTGTGTGTGTGTGTGTGTGTGTGTGTGTGTGTGTGTGTGTGTGTGTGTGTGTGTGTGTGTGTGTGTGTGTGTGTGTGTGTGTGTGTGTGTGTGTGTGCATGTGTGTGTGTGTGTGTGTGTATGTGTGTGTGTGTGTGTGTGTGTGTGTGTGTAAAAGACCTACATTTTCTTAGTCCTGGTGTGATTCTAAAATGTTCTCCATGATCCAAACTAGAAAGAGACAAATATAAAGCAAAATAATACAAATGTTTGCTAAATGTGTGCAAGAAGCAGCTGAAATATCAGTGAGTGTTTTTTCAAAATGATGCACTTAAAAAGTGAAAACAAGAGCCAAATTCAGTCTTCTAAGAAAGTCTAATAGCCAACCACAGAGACAGAATGATCTATATGATAAGATGAAAGTCTTATTTCATGATACGATTAATTTTAAATATCAGAGATATTTCATAATTATTGATACTTCAGCAAAAACTAATACTAGGTTAACTAATGTAAAAAAGGTCCACAAAATAACTACATAAGACAAGTAAACAGTCAGCAATACAATAAGAACAAATAAACTAACTACAAACAAAACAGACCTATAAATAAACGGCAACACTTTATTTTAGTGTTCTTGTCACATATGTTACATGTAATTACTATAGTAATAACAGTAAATGATGCATAATTACATGCAATTAACTGCATAGTCTTACTGTACACATTGAAGGGGACCTTTTATGCAAAATTCACCTTTGCATGGTGTTTGGACACAAATGTGTGATGGCCGTGTGTGTACACAACCACCCTGCAGTGATAAAAATCCAACCACTCCTTTTTTTTTAAATCCCCATAAATCATAAGCAGTGTCTCCCAACGACCTGTTTTCAGAATGCGGCTTTAGTGACGTCACTAAGCCACAGGCCCCGCCCACGAGTATTGACAGACACAGGCCCCGCCCATGAGTGTTGACAGACACAGGCCCCGCCCACGAGTGTTGACAGACACAGGCCCCGCCCACGACTATTGACAGACACAGGCCCCGCCCACGAGCGCTGACAGACACTGCCGTTGTAACATAGAACCACCCTGATCGAGTTCACAGTGAGTTGAGAGTTGTACACATCCGCCATTGCTGCACTAACGAGAATGTCTCCCAAGCGTTGTCAGTGTTGTGTTTTAATCCTCATAGCTCTCTTTATTTACTGGAGCGATAGACCTAACGTTATTGATCATGGCAGTAATGAAAGTGAGAGCGCGCACTTTATTACAGTTCATAGGAGCTGTTTTACGGATGTACAGTTACTAGTTTATTAAGCACCCCCTGAAAAGGTGTGTATATATTTGTTTAGTGTTAGTTGTAAAAAGTGTTTTTTGTATTTCGCTGTGTACTGTAGATGATAATGAAAGTGAGAGGGAGAGAGTTTACGGATAAGAATTGAATGCAGACTTCTTATGTAGTGTTTATTCAGCTCTTAGAGTGATTTTCTGGAGTTAAATTAACGCTTCATCTTTTGTGTGATGTACAATAAACTTTATTTAACTCATTAGTATATATTTGGCCAACATTCGGTCCGCAACAACAGGCTTGTACTAATAGTTGATAAAAGCAAGATGGATAAATAAGTTATAACCGTAATTAAACTAGACTATACCTGTTCTATCTCCATACAGCATATATTATCTGGCTCTGTGGGCATTATTGTCCGACTCCGGGTCGAAATGAACACGGCTACCGAGAGTTTATGTTTTGAGATTATCATTCCGTGAGATGAGATTGTCGTGACAAGGAGCACAAGCTCGTGAGGCTCCGCCCTCTGGGTCGGCAGCAGCAGCTCATTTGCATTTAAAGGGATACACACTAAAACGGTGCGTTTTTCTGAGACCCAAAAAGTGACAATTTGAAAAGGAGCATTATAGGCCCCCTTTAAATATATATTAATCCTTATTAAAGCTGCTTAAGTTAAGTCAGTCAAGATCACAGAGTGATTTTCCTTTGTCGTTTGTTGTTTGATTATCATTAATGACAGACAGTAGCAGGAATGTTAGGGTTCTGTAACTTTAAGAGCTAATGCATGGATCCAACATACTGTTACACACATGATTTCTGTGTATTTACTTAAGACATAACCCAGTGTATTTACGTGAATACTCTCCAAAAACGCATTTTGACATTTTTGTGTGTATGGGCGTATCCGAAAGCCATTTGCTTATCCACATTAGCATATCTTTGTTATCAAAAGTGAGAGGGACAGAAGTGTGTGTTTACAAAAATAACAGGATGTCAAGAAATCAATTTCAATAGTACATTGCATTTAATATATGGACATAGAACTCATGTTTAATGTAAAAGTTTCAACAGTACATCTACTATATATTACAATGAGTGCTGTAAATCGATTAAAAACATGAACTAGATTAATCACACATTTTTTCTGTAAATAATTGCGATTAATCGCAATTAAAAAAAAATTTTTATACGTTTTTATAATGTAATAATTTCACAGTTAATCTCCAAATGAATGTAGACCCAACATAAAGACAATATATATTTGTTCTGCCCGCGGTTCTGTGTGTGTATGGCGCGGCCTATCCTGTTACATCAGCTCGGCAGATAGCTAACAGTTTTCCCAAGATAAAGAATTTATATTCTTTCCAAACTTTACTTAGGGAGCACTGTAAAACTGCAAAGAACAATATATTTCAGTATTTCATTCAGATACAGAAGTTGTTCAAGAACAATATTGAAATATAGTCTGTTAAAACGAATAAAAACAAATGCGCTAGCTTAATGCTAACTTGGAAACTATGGGAAATTACATTACGAAGCTAACGTTTAGCATATGTGATACTTGCTACTTCATTAAAAAAAGATTTCATTACTAGTATTCTTAGTGCTAGATGTCAAGATAACTGTATGATTCGTATTTACAGGCAAAAGTTTATTCAGGCCAAATTAAACCCTGAGAGAAAAAATATGTGACCGTTTACTTCACTGAGAGCCATAGAACTGAAGCAAGACTACTAGAACAACGTAAACATTATGCTAAGTTAGGAGTCACCACAAGAGGACTCTCTTTCCCCAGGTAAACAGCAGAACATAACAATTTTAAATATTGTTTAATGGCATCTTTTTATGAATAAAGGCCAGTATTACTGATACTAATACTGCTACTGCTACTGCTACTGCTACTGATGTCTCGATGATGTCTCCCCCAATTTGAAAAGCCATTCAACATTACAGTGTATTGAAAGCTATCAATTATTTTTTACATTTATTAGGATTCAAAAATATAACTTTTAACCCTCTGGGGTCTGAGGTGTTTTCTGGGTCCTGGAGGTGTTCTGACATGGTGCTTATTTCTGTTACTTGTGACATTTTCATGGCTAAAGTCTTATTACACTGTATTCAGCACAGACTCTGCTACAATAATATGTGAGCAGCATGTATGTAAAAGTTTTTAGTTTTGAGATTATGACGTTTATGCGTGGTTTGTGAAAAAACAAAAATTGTCAATGAAATAAGGTCATGAAACCCATACTGATTATTTCTTCACAAGACTTTTGAAAATTGTATCACATAGCCTATAGTATTTGCTTCAAAACTATGTGAAAATCATCCTGACTACTCATTCAGATAATACAATAAATTTGTATGATGTGTTTTGTCTAAGAAAGCTTTATGCAAAGGGACGTGATCTCTCATTAATATGAATAAATTTTCACACCTGAGAAAGACAAAGACCCTCCCCTAATGGCCCTATCAGGTGCTATCAGGCCCTATCATCATGAGGAGCCTTGCACAAAGAATGAGGAGATTTAAAAAATAATGGATTTTTGATTGTTTGGATTTATTTACAACACAACATAATCCAAAGATACGCAACAAAGGACAATAAAGCACATTATTGAACACATTGATCTAAAGACAGTGACTTGAACAGTCACATAACTTTGCGCCATTCCTGAAACATAGTAGGCCTACATTCCTGTCATTTCCAAGGTGTTTGGTTTTTCATTTTACTATGTTCATGTACAGAGACTCATGTGAATGTTGAAGTCAGCAGGACTCATCAGTAGCATCTGGTCCCTGTATAAAAAAAAGAAACAACTGTGAACATGCTGATATCAAGATAAACTATAGGATGCACGATTTTGGGAATACATTTTAGATTTTTCTGGTAAAAATTGCGATTTAAAATGTACAAAATACACACCCACACACCCACACACACACACACATATATATAAAATGAACACCTGGTTGGTTGTGCCTTGTAGGCATATACGTGTAGTGTAGGCTACACATATATATGCCTATAAGGCACAACCAACCTGGTGTTCATTTTATGTGTAGGGCTGCATAAAATAACAATAACAATAGCCTATACCAGGAGGCCTATAAATCGTTAAAAATGAACACTTCAGAAACACTACACTAGAGAAAAATATATGGATCATGTTACTTCAAATGTTTCCATTCGTTATGACGTTATTGTAATGGCGATCTGAGCCGTTTTTCTTTCTTCGCCATTTCTACAAGGGTGTAGCACAAAGGATTTGACGCGTGAATCCATAAACTGTCTGGTAACTTTTTCGTTGTCAGATTACATTTTAAGAGAACTCAAATACACAAACAAAAAATAAAAAAGATTATACACTTATTCACGTTCCAATAACATGAATTCGATCCTTTTCACGGTCAAAAGACTGTCTAGCACCAACCCTTTCTTCTTTCCTTTTCTTCCTCAAAAAATCACACATACGTAGCACGTAAACCTAGTCAAATCTCGCGAACCATACAAATAACTCAAAATATGCATTTATCAAAAAACATAATCACTCTTAATACAAGGAAAAATATTACAAATGATTAACGTAATTATGGCTCTAACAGTTATGTTACGAGATTAGAGAAAAAACATGAAGCCTATTGTTTGGTGTGTTTTGCTTTTCAAACACATAGCGCGACTTACTGAAACTCACAGCGTGTGTAGAGAACATTTACTGAAGCGATCGAGCTGCTCCAAACTATGAAACATTATTGTTACCACATATATATATCAATGTTTGAGCAGATAACCACAAACACAGTATTTAACAGTAAACACTTTTCTAAACATTATAATATTCACCATTTTAGAGTAAACACTCATATAAGATAATTGTATATCATGCTGTGTTTTATTATCCTCGTGTCGTGTACATGTACATTTAGAATTAGGCTTCATGTTTTTACTCCAATCTCATTTCATAACGTACGTTTTAGTCTGCCACCAGTTTGACTAGTTACACAATGTAAAGTGTACATAACAACAACATTATAAGTGGATGTCTTACCTTAAAAATCTTTCTCATCTTCAAATCGCGTTCTTCTATTTCTTCTGAGGTAAATCCAAGTTGCTCAGCACAACACAGCACAAACACAGTCTTCACGATGTAAAGCAGAGGAGTAACGTTATGCTACTGAAGTTGCTGATTATTTGTTTTGAGGTGACGAGGGCGTTTTCAGGTCTGCTCCTTCACGTGGATCATTTGCATGTCAATCGCTCTTGCGCGCGTGGGTGTGGTCACATTAGAGTTAATTAGGATGCATTTGAGAACGCGTTAATTGCTGTAAATATTTTATTGCGTTAAACTGGATAAAAATTAATCGCATGTGTTAATTGGTTAATGTTGACAACACTAGCATTGTTAGTGACTAAATACATAAATCCGAAACTAACGTTTGTGATGGTCTGGTGACAGAACTTTTGTTAAGCGTGCCAGAGGTTTGGGTACTAATCTGCCCTCGAATAGTGTTTTTTTCTTCTCCAACCAAATATGTGAATCAGTGATTTATAACAAGAGCCGGAACACGTTTAGGTGAATTACAGCATGAAAATCAACACATTCCAGCGTCAGATTGCCTATTATTTAACTCCAGTCAACTATAGAGATATTTAATTTGTATTAGATTCATCTTTACCGCTAGGAGTTTCAAAAATGCTTATCCAAGTAGAAGTAAAGGAAAATGGATGAAATGCGGTAGCAGCACAGTAATCATTTTTACCTAGATTATATATATTTTAAAATTGTTGGAACCTAAAATTGCAATCGAAAATCAATTACAAATAATCACATAGCCTTTACTCTATGTGTATACATATTAACGTAACTTAGAACAAAGCTTCTGAAAACTGTCCTGGAAATGCCCCACCACTGCATATTTTGGATGTCTCCCTCAATTAACACCTGATTCAACTCACCAGGTAATTAGTAGGGACTGAAAGATTTGAATTGGGTCTGTCTGATGAGGGAGACATTCAAAATATGCAGTGGTGGGGGTCCACAGACCAGGTTTGAGAAGCAGTGACTAAACTGACTCAACTGAGATTAATACTATTAGTGATCTTGAGTAAACCCCCACATACTTGAGTATCTGCAGTTTATAGTTTGGATGGTTGAGTTTGTCGGATAGCAGCTTGACTCCTGAATCTCCTGGGTGATTGTAGCTCAGATCCAGCTCTCTCAGGTGTGAGGGGTTTGAACTCAGAGCTGAAGATACATAACCACAGCCTTCCTCTGTCACCATACAGCCTGATAGCCTACAGACACATAGTCAGATCATCTATAGACACACATCAACATTATGACCAGCTGACTGACATTATCTCTTATTCTTAAGCACCTCAGTATCTGCAGCTGACAGTATGGACTCTTCAGTCCATAAGAGAGCAGCTTCACTCCTGAATCATGCAGGTCGTTGTTATTCAGGTCCAGCTCTCTGAGAAAGGAGTTTGAGGATTGAAGAGCTGATGACACAATTTCACACGACTGACCAGTGAAATTACAGCCAGCAAGACTAAAAGAGAGCAGAACAAGAGAATTAGCAAAATACACTCAAGATGTATAGGTAAGCACAAAAAAATATATAATTCCATTCAGTTAAATCTTCCCTGTAACAAGATTACACACTCACAGCGCTTTGGTGCAGTTAGTCACAGCTGGTATCAGTCTTCTTCTACCCTGATCTGATGTGTTGTATGTCTTGAGGTCTAGCTCATCCAGCACCTCCTCTGACATCTGAAGCATGTAGGCAATTGTTGAGCAGTGGGCAGGAGAGAGTTTCTTCTTTGAGTGTTTGTCTGATTTCACAAACTCCCAAATCTCTCTGGACAGAGTCTGATCTTTGACTTCCAGCAGACAGAGGAAGAGATTGATGGATCTTTGAGTGGAGAGTCCATGTCCATCTTTGATCTTCTCTTTAATGTACTGAGTGGTTTTCCTGATGCTATCCGAGCTGTTCTCTGTGTGTGTCAGAAGATCCTGTAAGAGTCTCTGGTTGGACTCCAGTGATATGCCCAGGAGGAACCGCAGGAACAGATCCAGCTGTCCCTTCTCAGTCTCAAGAGCTTTATCTACTGCACCTTTAAGCAGATTATGCACTACATCAATAAACTGCAATGTGTCGACATTTTTCATTACATAATGGTAAAACACATAGAAAGCAGCGAGAAACTCCTGGACGCTCAGATGAATGAAGCTGTAGACTTTCCTCTGATGAATCACAGATTCCTCCTTAAAGATCTCAGTGCAAATCCCAGAATACACTGAGGCGTCAGTGACGTCTAGGCCGCTCACAATCAGGTCCTCCTCATAGAACATCACATTGCCCTTCATCAGCTGATTGAAAGCCACTTCAGCAAGTTTCACAATCACTTCTCTGTTGGACTGCAGTAGTTTCTCTGGATCTTTCTCTTCATACTTCTGATTCGTCATGTTGATCTGAATCAGCAGGAAGTGGCTGTACATTTCAGTCAGGGTTTGAGGGATTTCTGCACTCAGATCTTCTTCCAGGAGCTTCTGGAGCACAGTGGACGAGATCCAGCAGAAGACGGGTATGTGGCACATGATGTGGAGACTTCTTGCTTTTCTGATGTGTGAGATAATTCTGCTGGCTAGATGCTCATCACTGATTCTCTTCCTGAAATATTCCTCTTTCTGAGACTCATTGAATCCCTGAATCTCTGTCAGACGGTTGATGTATTTGGAGGGGATCTGATTGGCTGCTGCTGGTCTGGAGGTGATCCAGATGAGAGCCGAGGGAAGCAGATCTCCTTTCATGAGGTTTGATATCAACACACCCACTGATGAAGTCTCATTCACATCAGAAACTTTCTGAGCATCTGAAAACATCAGTGTCATTCTGCTTTCATCCAGACCATCAAAGATGAACACAACTGTACACTCCTTATAAATCTTTGAGTCCAGATCTTGAAGTTCAGGATGAAAGTCCAGCAGAAGTCTGTGAAGACTGTACTGTTGATCTCGGATCAAGTTCACCTCTCGAAATGGAAGCACAAACATGAAATCTATGTTGTGATTGACTTTTCCCTCAGCCCAGTCCAGAATGAACTTCTGCACAGATACAGTTTTTCCGATTCCAGCGATGCCTTTAGTAAGAACAGTCTTGATTTGATCTTTGTCCTCATATCTTGGTTCAGGTGAGGCTTTAAAGATGTCATTGCAGTAGATCGGAGTGTCTTGTGAGTGTTGTGTTCTGGCTGTTTTCTCCATATGTAAAACCTCATGTTCTTCATTCACTCCTTCACTCTCTCCCTCTATGATGTAGAGCTGTGTGAAAACCTTGTTTAGGAGGGTTTCATTCCCATGGAATTTGGTTCCCTCAAATAATCTCTCATACTTGAACTTCATGCTGGTTTTATGCTGGTCTTTGACTCTCTGTAGTTCATAATCTACTGGTTTCTGCAGGTCTCCATTCTCCTTCTGCAGGACTGCTTGTGTGTAACAGTGAGCAAAACCACCAGAACTGGATCCTCTCATGACTCTGTGTGCCTGTAGAACAGGACGTGTTCTGCATCTCTTTCTGCACTGAGGACAGTCAAAATCTTCTGATGGCCTGGACTGATCCCGGTAGAAACTGATGCACTGTCTGCAGAAAGTGTGTCCACAGGTGATAGAGACTGGATCTTTGAGAACCTGCTCACAAACTCCACATCTGGACTGAACCTGGATCAGATCATCCCACTCACTGCTGAGTGAAAGAAAATATCAGTTTTGAATCACAATAAATAAACACAAAGAGGAGAATAGAAGAATTATTTGCACCAGACAATTTTGTTTGGACCAGTCGAGCTTTACATTGTTAATTATGACTACTATGACTATTCAATAAAAAAATGTTGAATGTAAATGAAAATATTTCTACTCTGATGAGTAGAATGTTACAACAACTGTTTCTGTTAAGTCTGCTGAATTCCGATTTAAAGATTTATGCAAAGATACTTGCCCGGCGCACTCAGGATCACATGCCCTTACTAGTTCATTGTGATCAGACAGGATTTATTAAATCCAGACTAGCAGTGGATAATGTTAGGCGTCTTCTACATATAATCGATGCAGCAGTGAGTGCTATGTGTTCAGCAGTGTTTTCCCTTGATGTGATGAAGGCCTCATTCTTGTGGTCTGTTATGGAAAATATTGGCTTTGGTAAGGATTTTATACATATGATTAAGGTCCTTTACTCTAATCCCACAGCATTAGTACTCACAGGACAATTACTTTCCTCACCAATTGCTATCACTAGGTCTTCACAACAAGAGTGTCCTTAGAGTCCAGCTCTTTTTGCTCTCTCCCTTGAAACTCTTGCCCAGATGATTCGACAATCTACTCAGATAAAACCTATTTCGATTCACAATACTTTGCATCATGTAGCATTATATGCAGATGATGCTCTGGTTTTCATGGAAAACCCAGTACAGTATATTTCTAGCCTGCTGTCTGTTTGTGAAGAGTTTGGCCATTTATCTGGTTTCAAGGTTAACTGGTCTAAATATGCCATTTTACCTTTAAATGACTCTGCTAAAATATTGCAGTACCCACCCATTATTGCTGTTGTTCAGCATTTTAAGTGTCTTGGGATACAAATTTTTCCCTCTTTGAACCACATTGTGACGCACAATTTTTCAGAAGTAGGCAAGGGCATCAAGAGAGATTTGGACAGATGGATCAATCTGCCCATCTCTCGGCAGGCCCGAATCTTGTATTGTAAAAATTAATATTTTGCCTTGACTGAATTTTTTTAGTTCTATGATACCCCTCTCCCCTGCTGTCAACTTCTGGAATAAAATCGATGGTAATATCTCCAAATACATCTGGAATAGAAAAAGACCACGTTTAAAACTGGCTACTTTACAGAGGAAGAAGGTAGATGGGGGTTTGGCAGTGCCTGATTGTAAGCTCTATTTTTGGTCTTTTGTACTCCGGCTTTTGCTTGTATGGTTTAACCCTTATACTCCTGTCTCTTGGCGCAAGATAGAAGAACATATTGTGCATCCATGGAATCTGAAAGACATCCTTTTCTCTGATGTATCAGATAAGCAATGTCGGCTGCGCTTTGGTCCCATAGTTTCTCATCTTATTCAAACCTGGAGATTGGTTGAATCTAGATGCAAGGTCTCCTGCAAGTGGCATACACAATCTCCCATATTTAATAATAAAGGATTGACAATTGGAGGCAGACCCATTACTCCTTCACATTGGAGTAGGAGTGGTATTCGCCATTTGAAAGACATTTATAATGACTCTGGTTTGTGCTCTTTTCAAGACATTGCAAACTCATTCAATTTGTCAGCATCCTCATTTTTCTTTTATCTACAGCTTAGATCGGCCCTCAAAACGTATGGTGTTCCTTGGCAGCAACCTTTGCTTGTACACCCATTGTATAAGTTGATTATTGCTCAAGGGAATAATAGGGGCTTGGTGTCCATATAATACTGTATAGCTTTATATTGGAGGCCTCTTATGCCAAACTGCCTTTAGATAGGCTGTGGAGACGTGTCTGCCCGAGTTTGGATCCAGAATTTAATTGGGAGGATGTTTAGGTAAATTTAAAGGAGGCCTCTCGTAATCCTGACCACCAACAGATACACTTCAAATTTGTACATAGAATGTATTTAACACCTCGAAAACTCCATTTAATGAAGACCTTAACTGATCCCACCTGTACCCTATGCATTCTGAAGGTTCCAGGCACTTTCTTACATATGATGTGGGAGTGTCTACCTGTTGCTCAATTTTGGACTCAGGTGAAATCCAGATGATCTGATCTGGTTTCAGCAATGATACCTGTAACGGTACCTGTCCTGTTACTGAATAACCTAACAATGTTGAACCTTAATAATCAGCATAAGCACACAGTACTACACTCAAAAATTATGTGTTGGCTTTACTTAACTTTTTTATGTAAACAGGTTCCACTGGTTCCACATAACTGGGTTTCGTTAAACAAACATAATTTGTTCATGTAACTTCAACATCATGGAAGTCATTTTAAGCGATCCAATTAAACTCTGAGCTGAGTGTTAAATGAACACTGAAGCAGTGTTAAAGTTAATGAGATAATTAAGTGAATAATTGAGTGATGATTGAGCATTATTGAAGACACCTGATGTTAACAAGCAGAATCACTGATGGAGAAAACCGGAATTTCAGGTCAACATTAGGGAGATGAGTGTTTGTTTTAGTTGGGCTCCTGACCCCCACATTACTAACTTTATTTTGTCTGCATGCTGTATCTGAGTTATAACAGCAAGATAATCAAATAGATAATGTGATCTGTAGATGTTGGTTGTGTTTTAATATAATCATTATATCACAATCATTTGACCTGAATCACTGAACTCATACAGAAGCCAGATTCTGAGTTAAGTTTACCTTATGGATTATTGCAGCACTGCTGTTGTAGAGCATACCATTTATTTTAGCCTTTTCAAAGAAATCCAAATGATCAAAAAAACATTTGTATGCAGGCACACACAGACATCAATATTTAGCGTATGAATCTCAGCAATGGTGACAAACAGATCACCTCTGAACATAAGCTCATTATTTATTCATGCAGCATGGCATGATGGGAGCCATGAATGAGTTTTGATTGGTGGCACCCAGAATGCACAGCAACATGCTTTATAATTGTCACCATTGTTGAGATTCACAGGCTGATTCTTGATGTCTGTGTGTGCCTACATAAACTAAAAAGTTTCTTTTTTATTGATTTGATCATTTGGATTCCATTGAAAAGGCTAAAAATGGTATGCTCTACAATGGCAGTGCTGCTATAATCCATAAGGTAAACTTAACTCAGAATTTTGGTTCTATATGAGTTCAGTGATTCAGGTCAAATTATTATGATATAATGATTATGTTAAAACACAACCAACATCATCAGATCACATTTTCTATTTGACCATCTGGCTGTTATAACTCACGTACAGCAGCCAAACATAATCTAAAGTTAATAATGTGGGGGTCAAGAGCCCAACTAAAACAACCACTCATCACCATAATGGTGACCTGAAATTCCGCTTTTCTCCTTCAGTGATTCTGCTTGTTAACATCATGTGTCTTCAATAATGCTCAATCATCACTCAATTATTCACTTAATTATCTCATTAACTTTAACACTGCTTTAGTGTTCATTTAACACTCAGCTCAGAGTTTAATTGGATCGCTTAAAATGACTTCCATGATGTTGAATTAAATTATGTTTGTTTAATGAAACCCAGTTATGTGGAACCTGTTTACATAAAAAAGTTAAGTAAAGCCAACACATAATTTTTTTTTAGTGTAGCTGGCCTTACAGCTGATGAAAAAAGATGATTGCGTTGAGATAGAAGCCTCCTCATTCACTTTCTGTTAAATCTTGGATTCTTACATTTTTGGATGTGACTCTTCTAGAATTGTCTACTGCTCGAGTTAATGGTGCGAATGAAAAGGCTCTCTGTAACTGGAACAATGTTTCTGAGTCACTAAAGGCCTGGGTGAGATGATCTCTTTTCTTTACCTGATTTAAGTCAAGTTGATTTATTCTGTGTACTCATTAATTCAAGGTCCTGAAATTTAGTTATTCCCTTTTTGATTCTTTTTTCTTTGTTTTTGTTTCATATTTATGTATATTGCAAATGTCTATTTTGTTTTTAGTGCATGTCTATATATATATATATATATATATATATATATATATATATATATATATATAATTTTTTCTTTTTTTTCTTTTTTTCTTTTCTTTTGACTGCTTGTTGTGATTTTGAAATGCTTAATATGTTGTTGTTCTTTTTCCTTCAATAAACATTTGATCACAAAAAAAAACTGTTTCTGTGGAAATCTTTTCCAGAAGATAGATGTGACTTCTACTGTAGGAACAGAAGTGAAACTTTGAATATTTTAATTACAGTTCCATACCTTATTTGGTAATGTATAGACATATATAAAAACACCCCACACTAGGCAAGGTTGTCCTTTGCTGTAGAAAACCCGGATGTCTGTATGTGAATGGCCTTCTTGCAAAAATAAAACTTAAGGAAGACATTTTGGTCAACCTGGTTTATTGCAAACTCACCACAAATAACTTGAGAATAAAATTTAATAACAGGGGTCACACAGCTGTGTTCTGGAGATGTTGCTTTGTAAATATTCAGCATCATTCAATCAAACTCCATTTATGTATCAATCTCCATTTATGTATTTCAAGAGGTCTATTCAATATCAGAGTTTGTCTTACCTGGGTTCAGAGGTCCCTGCTTCATCTGTGATATTAGGAGGCATAACTATAGATGTGTTACTCTTCATAGACACACAGCTGGGTTCTGGAGAGGCTGATTTGTGATTCTTTAGCCTAATGAGATCAAATGACTCAGTCAATCTCCATTTATGTATTTCATGAAGTCTATTCAAAATCATTGTTTGTCTTACCTGGGTTCAGAGGTCACTGCTTCATCTGTGATATTAGGAGGCATAACTATAGATGTGTTACTCTTCATAGACACACAGCTGGGTTCTGGAGAGGCTGATTTGTGATTCTTTAGCCTAATGAGATCAAATGACTCAGTCAATCTCCATTTATGTATTTCATGAAGTCTATTCAAAATCATTGTTTGTCTTACCTGGGGTCAGAGGTCACTCCTTCATCTGTGATATTAGGAGGCATAACTATAGATGTGTTACTCTTCATAGACACACAGCTGGGTTCTGGAGAGGCTGCAGTGCCCCTCGTCTCAATCTCCTCATTCAGACTCATTTTAGAGGCAGTGTCCTCATCCTCCAGCCCCACATAGAGATTAGTTTTAGATGTAGTGTTTTGCTGCTCTTCATTCCTTCTAATAAAATAGGCAACACAATTTATGGAATTAATTTTCCATAAAGAACACAACAAACATGAAATAAATGGGGCATCATTCATCTAAGGTCACTAAAACAATATTTTTTATTCTTTTGGCCAGTAACAGCTGCTTTAAACGATTACTCAATAGGGGTGTAACAATATATCATGTCAAAATATATCGCAATAAAAAAATGCAACAATATGCATCGTTGATAGTGACAATCTATATTGTGTATCGTTCACCCAAAATACTTTTGGAGCATCGCAATAATATTGCATCGTGAGTTCAGTATCGTGATATGCGAATCGTGACATGAGGGTATTTATTGTTACACCCCTAATGTTAATTAATAAGTTTAGACTAGGGTTGTGAATAATTAATAACACATTTTTGTGTTGATTTGTGATAAATTGCACCCAAATGAATTAAAGCAGACACATACTATACATGTATACACTGCTATACAGCATCAACTTTAAATTTTACATTTTTTTTAACTTTTACTTTTAATTTTGAATTACAACAACAAAAAACCAATAATCTACAGTATGTAAAACTAAACTGAATGTAAAACTCCTTCAAACTCTCAGATCATGTGAGTTCACTCTAAAAACAATAACGACCAGAAAAACTGGTTTACAGTGCAACATAAAAAAAGAACTTTACATACAAAAAAGAGTTTTAAACATTAATTAATTTAACATCTGTTCAAGACCGGACAATACTCTGAAAGTAATCAAACTTTTTAGTACACAAATGCTGCATAAATCAAATAGATTGCTCTGGTTAAATAAATTCATGTTCTCTGTATGACAAAGTCTTTAAAAACAGTCTTTCATCAGATGCCGCACCCACTCCACCTCAAATCTTATCCACGGCTGTGAGAAGGTGCGGGCAGGTGAATTCTACACAAATAGTAAAGGTGGTAACATATGTATAGTTTTAAACTGTCTAAGTAGTAACATGTCATGTAGTTTAAACATATGCTTACCATGAAAACTATCCTGCTAGTCCATGTTTATTTTACATTCTCTTTCCTTGCCGATGAAAAGCTGCAGTGTGGTTTTGTTTTCAGCTTTAGCTGTTCTACTTGTTACACCTGCTTTATTCAGAATTCAAGGAGGAGTTTCATGAAGTAGTTTGTGATTTTTCAAAAATAAAAAAATGCATGGTATAACCCTGCACAGAAACAGCAATGTGGTTTAGAGCAAATCACAAGCTATTCAGAATTAGTATGATTAATAGCAACCAAATAGCATTTGTTAGAAATTAAATATTGCATGTGTTACTGTTTGATTACATTACTTATGGATGACACAAAGCTCCTTAGTTACAGGCAATTTGGGGCAAAAACACAAGAAGTGCTTTTTCCCATTTTTGAACGGTCACCATTGGCATTTCAATTAAACAAAGATTGCTAAAGTAAACAGTCTATGTTAATTGTTCTCAAGAAAAAAATCTCTCTTTCAACTAAAACTGTAAACAGGGATGTACAGGGAACCCTTTCAGCTGGTAGTCTACATTATTATTAAAATAAAAACTATGCTTAAAATGAACTACTGATTAGTATGCAATTGCATAAGGCAATTATTATGATATGTAGTGCAAAATACTAGTGTACATTTTTCTGTTTTTATGAGGTAAATGTTACGTTAAGTGTCATGTTGTTCACAAGCTGTTTAATTGATGTCTCTCCACGTTTGAAACATGAGGCATGATTCATTTAGTTATATTTTAAAATTCCTTCTGATTTTCATTCATGTTTATTTGGTGCTGTATTAAAGAGAAAGAGATGTTCAGTTCACGAGTCGCTTCAACTGAGGTGTTACAGCCGTCTGTCGTGCCCAATTACATTTCAACTATTTTTTTCCAAAGATGGTTTCTGTCATTTTAGGTCGTTTTTATTACGCTGATAATAAGTTCAAGTGTTTGTTTTTAAAATAAGTTTGATTTTAGTGAGTTATTTGATGCTATTAAAACAGGGTTGTGACATCATGATTGAAAGCTTTTCTGAGTGAAGTATCCACTGTTTTTTCAGGAGGAGATTGGAGCTTTAACTCTATTTTAACTCTATATTAACTCTAATCTAATTTCTAGGTTTCCATAACTTTTTATTTCACACCGACATAATAATTTGTTCTGCAGTAAACTGTCCTAACCGTGTCTGTGGGAGTTTTGGCGGGGTCTTGATACTGCGGCTCTACTTCACACTCACTGCTGCTCAGACTCGAGCTTCAAGATGTCAGAGCCATATTGGGACATTGGCGGTTTCACTTTTCTACATTGGAAGAGAGTGAAGGTGCGCTGTCCATCTTTTTTTTACAGTCTATGGTCATGCCACATTAAAGAGCGCCAAAACTGTAACACCCCTATTCACAAGTTCACACTTACAAGTAATCAGATAAAGTAGTATGCGTATTTAGTGTGCGGTCCGAGGGCTCTGAGCTCTATATTTTGGCCCGAACTGAGAGTACTCCCCCGCTTTTCTGGTTAGGAAAGAAACCAGGCTAGTGTGAGGTGACGGGGTGGAGGAGGGATGCTGAAAACTGTTGAGGAACATAGGTGAGTCGACTGTATAAATATATAGGCCTCCACTCATCTTGCTGATTGGGTAGACATGTTGACAGCTGTTTGGAATGACATGATGATTGGATAGATAATTTGAACGTGTTCCTCCTGAAATATCATTTGTTATTTGAATTTCGTAATAAAACTTAAAAGCTGAGACATTGTTCCATGTCAAAAGGAACCTGCTCTGTCTTGTCTGTCGGTGTCAGTGCCTCTTTGCTCCGAGATGTTTTTTCACTGTGTGAGAAAATGGACGTGTTGAATGAGAGCATGAGAACAGGATCAGTTGCGTGAGTCTCACGCTGAATGGCCAATAGTCGGCAGCAGTCCTCTCTGGATGACAAAGCTGAATCGCCATTGGAGATTGAACTGTGTAATACACAGTGAAAAGACATGCTTCGTGCCGGATTCAGCAGTGTTGGGGAAAGCTACTTTTAAAAGTAATGCATTCCAATATTGCGTTACTCCCCAAAAAAGTAACTAAGTACGTTACTTAGTTACTTTTTATGGAACGTAATGCGTTACATAACTTTTGCGTTACTTTTTCTCACCTAATAATAATAATCTAATAACAGCTGAAACAATCTATTTTTGCCAATTGTTAAGGCCCTTTCACATCAAAAGTTAAATGAATAAGCCTAAGGCTGAAGGAAATGCATATTTACTACTGTACAGTAGAGGGCGCCGCTCAAACAAACCTTTCAGCTGCTGCTGTTCTTGATTAAATAACAATAGGATACAGGAGAAGGAAGTTCAACACTCTTATTTCTAAACCTAATCTAAAGTCATTTTTGCTTATTAGTATGGTTGAATTAGATCATTGTAGGTCAGCAGCAAAGACATTGGTTAATAAAGTGAGATTAAATACATAAAGTATATTTGTGTAATTTAACATTAATTATAAAACTTTTGCACAAAATTCTGAGATTGCATTTGACTGTTTTTATTCATTTTGAGGAATACTGAATGTTTTAGTGCAAGTGAGATGAGTAAATGCATGTTCAATGCAAATGCACACAACACCTCACTTTATTTCTCTCAACATGGGGACAGGAGAGCTGTCAGTCAATAAATGTGAAAAAGTAACTAGCGTTACTTATTTGAAAAAGTAACTCAGATATTTTGTTGTAAATTGAAAAAGTAATGCGTTACTTTACTAGTTACTTGAAAAAGTAATCTGATTACGTAACTCAAGTTACTTGTAATAAGTTACCCCCAACACTGGGAGTCAGTTACCCGGATGAGGACAGCATGCTCTGACTTATCGCAGCGCGCTGTATTCCAGTAAGTATTCCAGAGATCCATATAATAATGTATTATGTTTTATCAGACAGTCAGTAACTGATTCTTTGACACTCTCAGAGGATAAAATAGATTAAACATGAGTATCGCTCCTTTCTCGACGTGTTTGAGGAGACATTTTATATTAACTTTTCTCATAGATCTGATTTTATTTTATTTTATCCTGTTTATCTGTGCTCTTACCCTTGATTTAAAGTCCTGCCCAGGTGATCATACACACACACACAAACTCACACAAGCTCACAGTCAGACTCTGGACTTCTGTTTGCAGATGACGAAACTCTTTAAACACCAGATCAGACACACAGTTCAACACTCGTCTTTTTAATTTGTATTTCAATACATTTTAGAGCCGTGACAAATTAGGGCTGCTATTCCCCCAAAACATTTATAAACACAAAATATGAACACACACAGTAGGATTCATTGTACAGTTATATTGAGGTTCAGGTGAGTAGTCAAGTGTGCAGTCATGTTCTGGCTGCTGTTTATTGGGGTTTCAATGTTTGTAGTTTTCCCCTGAGATTCTGTTTATGTATGAACAATATGGGCTTGAGATATGGGCTTAATGTTGGTCCTAGCTAAAGTAACCCATACTGGGACTAATTAAACACATGTACAAACCCATGTAGGGCCCATTTACTGTATATAGGGATGGGTGCCGAAACCCAGTGCCAATATGGCACCTATACGAACATAATGTACCCGACTGAATCAGAAAGCAGATTTTGGTGCCTCATTTCGGTGCCACTTAACCCTTTGACTCGTCAGTCATATCGGTGTGACTATAAAGTTTAGTGCATCATGTGACCAACTGCTGAATTCAAATGTGCTTTCGCGCGTTGGCTGACATGCTAAGCACTTGTCATATATCACAACTATTCAGTGTTTTATACCACATAATCTTTATTTTAGGTTTCAGGACATTTAAATACACATAAGTAATAGCAAAACAATACATTTATAGTTTGTAAAATACAGACTGATGTCTATGAACGCAGCAAAAACTATATTTATTCATATCAGATACACATTGTGTAGTTAACAGTAAAGTTTACTCTATTCTTCTCCTACTTCACCGGCCACTTTCATGTATTTCGTGAGAAGTGGATGAATTGACGTGTTGTAAATCCAACAGATCCGATTCTCTGAACTGCAGCGCAAACTAACATGGCGGTGCCCATCGCGCTTTATAGATCAGCTAATATGATCATTATAAAGGTTTTTAAACGACAAAAAACATTCACATCCGCATATTTGAAAATCAGAATATCAGGGAGTTGATGACATACCTAACAAGTACTAAGTCAAGTCACCTTTATTTATATAGCGCTTTTTTACAATGCATATTGTTTGAAAGCAGCTTTACAGAGATAACAGGAAAATAATGTTGTAAAAATATTGTTGAATATAAAATTAAAAAGCAAGCCAAAAGCCAATGCCGACGAAGGCGAAGAAAGTCGAAAAAGGCGACATTAGTACTGTAACTGTTATTTAGTGTTATATAGTGTCTGTTAAATTATTGTAGTTGGGTTAGGTAGCTTAGGTTTTATTGTGAAAGTTTTATGTAAATTTGTTGTGTTTTGTATTTACTTATATTGTATATAGTTATGTATACTTTAAATTTTAGTATATTGTTCAATTGAAAGATTTTTTTCAATAAAAAAAGCATTCTTTAATGTCATCCACCATCGTTTTGTGGCTCTTTTTTTGTTAAAGTATCGGTTCAGGCACCGTTTACTTTTAGGTTTTAAAAGTATCGATTTGGCACGGGTAAAATAAAAACCCAAACGATACCCAATCCTACACATATACAGCCTTTACCACGACTACATTCCCCTCACCAAGAAATATGAGCTGGGTGGCTTGGCTGTACATATTTAAAAAGGAATTTAAATTAATAGAGGATCTATTTTATAGATTAATTGATTAATTAATTGTAATGTTGTGTGCTAAAACGTGTTTGTTTAAAATAATCTTTAAGATCTCCGATTGATAAGTATTGCTGGTTTATGTTCTCCATGGCGTTTTCAAGTTTAGTGCATCTTTTTGCTGAAAAACACACACTTCCATACAGTAACATCACCACATGTTCTCAGGTTCTTCTGTGCATATCTGCATCTTATTGTGATTTCTGTTTAGTTTCAATCAGTCTCTAAAACATACACACTAAATGTTTAATCAGCCAGTGAAGACGGCTATTGTTTTTCTATAAAGAGAATTATAATTACTGCAGTCTAAACTAAACGTTACGCCTACAAGAAGACATTTTGCACTTCTGAATAAACCTCTGTGGTTGTTAAATTGATATAATTATCCTGTATGTTTGACATGTTTAGATGTGAAGTAGGGCGTTATTTAGTCCCGTTATGAATCTGACTCCAGCAGTTTTCAGCGTGGTAACTGCAGGATTTGCAGGTCATGCACAAAATTACCCAGCTAACAGGGAACGATCTCTCAAGATTCTCTCTAAGGTCTGAACAAACGTAACATTAATAGTTCATTCAGAGTTATCTGGTCTTTAATAATGTTCTCAAAAACGTTATTTATTCATTGTTTACGTAACTATTTTACCTGAAACGTTTAGTTGTAACATTTTTTAAATGTAACTACTTGTTTCGGAACGTTCAGAGAACATTCAAAAGTAACATTACACTGATAATGTTTAAAGAGTGAAAAAACAGAATGTTCCCTTCACCAAGAAAAAAAAGTTTTAAGATTTTTTGTCAAAACTGGACCGTTTTGAACTATCAGATTGAATTCGTAACGTTTTCTTTAACGTCCTTAAACAGTTTCTTGTCAGCTGGTTAGTTCCCACAAAGCAAAACATGACCCACAGACACTCAAGACAGCAGTTACTGATGCCACACTGAGTTCAATAAAACTGATAAGCTCCTGGTGTGTGTGTGTGTCTGTGTTTGTTTGTGTGTGTGTGAGAGAGAGTGAGGGTGTGTGTGAGTGTTAGTGAGAGAGTGAGTGTGTGCGTGTGTGTGTGAGAGAGAGTGAGTGTGTGTGTGTGTGTGTGTATGTGTTAATGAGAGAATGAGTGTGTGTCTGTGTTTGTGAGTGTGTGTGTGTGTGAGAGTGTGTGTGTGTGTGAGAGTGTGTGTGTATGTGAGAGAGAGATTGTGTGTGTGTGTGTGTGTGTGTGTCTGTGTATCTCTGTAGATTGTGTGACAGAGAGAGAGAGGAGTGTAAAACAGTGATCACACAGAGAGAGAGTGTGTGTGTGTGTGTGTGTGTGTGTGTGTGTGAGAGTGTGTGCGTGTGAGAGTGTGTGTGTGTGAGAGAGAGAGAGTGTGTGCGTGTGTGTCTGTGTATCTCTGTAGATTGTGTGACAGAGAGAGAGAGAGAGAGGAGTGTAAAACAGTGATCAGACAGAGAGAGAGGGTGTGTGTGTGTGTATTTCTGTAGATTGTGTTACAGAGAGAGGAGTGTAAAACAGTGATCACACAGAGAGAGAGAGTGTGTGTGTGTGTGTGTGTGTGTGTGTGTGTGTGTGTGTGTGTGTGTGTGTGTGTGTGTGTGTGTGTGAGAGTGTGTGCGTGTGAGAGTGTGTGTGTGTGTGTGTGAGAGAGAGAGTGTGTGCGTGTGTGTCTGTGTATCTCTGTAGATTGTGTGACAGAGAGAGAGAGAGAGAGGAGTGTAAAACAGTGATCAGACAGAGAGAGAGAGAGAGTGTGTCTGTGTATTTCTGTAGATTGTGTTACAGAGAGAGGAGTGTAAAACAGTGATCAGAGAGACAGAGAGAGATCTCCAGTCCATCATGAAAGTTGGAACCGCAGCGCTGATTCTCTCGGCCGTCCTGCACGCAGGTGAAGCACTTTCTCTTTCTTTCATTTCAGATTTTTTTTTTTTTTAGGTGTGTATCCCAAGATTTTAGTTTTGAAAACTTTTGTGCTGTATTTTCACTGTTAAGATAAGTTATTCGTAATTGTTCTGAAATAGATTATTGTTTCCATCTTGTTTTAGTTTTCTGTGTTTTCTGTAGCATTGTTAGTTAAGTTAAACTATCACTTATAATGCAGCGCCACATTTAATTACATTTATCAAAAACAGTGAACAGTGAACAGGGGTCAGTTGTTTTGTGTCTCAGACGGCCGCTTCGTTTAACTGGCTTTTCTTTATATTTAAAGAAAAAATATTTGTTTGTCTGTTTATTTGTTTTGTTTCATTGTCTGTTATTTTTTTTTATTTTTTTACAAAATACAGTGATAGTTTGTTGAGACTGATTAAATAACACCGTCCAATATTGACAGCAAAACTGTACATTTTATTTTCGGGGGTGTTTTGCACATATTTTCATTCTTTTTATTTTGTTAATGAAAATATATTTTCACATGCTAGTTTCAATCTTTGCAATGGTTTCCTTGTAATAATCTTGTGTGTTTACTTGCAAATCTTTTAATGTTTTATTTCTTTTTTTGACATTCACTTTTAAATAAACGTGTTAAATGTGATTAAATCACTCACTGGTTTAGTTTACTCCTCAAGTGATTCTGTTGTCCCAAAAACAGAATGTGTGGAGTTTGATTTTTGCATGCGTTTGTTAAGCAGAGCAGGACTGAAGGTCAGCGAGAGCAAAGGGTTCATCTGACAAAGACTGTAAAATGAAATCAGTCATATCTGAAATGAAAAAAAAAAAGAAGATTTTCTTAATCATGTCGTCTAACTCAGAGGTTTTCAAACGGGGGTGACGGGAGTCAGTGGAGAAAACTGTGTAAAAAGAGTAAAAATAAATAAACAAATAATGAAAAATTGTCTGTGGAAATGTCAAGAGAAAAACAGTGTAAAAAATGTAAAAACAAATAATAATAAAATTAATCAAATAAATATATTCCTATGAATTAATTCATTAATTAGTGAGATTAATGTGATTAAAATAACCAAATATAAAAAACTTGATTAAAATAAATAAGTAAACAACAACAAATACATATCTTTAACAATACAATACTATAGATAGTAGAAAAAAACATAACTTATACTAAATATTTTTTTCAAATAACACTTTAAATTGATATATTTTCTCTCATATTTGAAGTTTGCATCATTAATTCTGTTATTTTCCTGTTTGCTGTGAAGCTGCTTTGAAATCATTTCTCTTGTATAAATCACTAAACATAAAGGTGACTTGACTGTAGTAATGTGTATATTGGGTCTTTAAGTTATACATGAAAACGTCTCAGGTTACGACTGTAACCTATGTTCCCTGAGAACAGGGAACGAGACAATACGTCATCGACGTTATGGGGAACGCCTCAGGCGTGACAGGTGTCTGAAATCAAATATCAACTCACAGCAATCATTTTGACCGGCGACAGCCCGCGCATCATCAGCTCGAATGATGAGCGCGTCAATCTGGATGCATAAAAAGGGCGCCTTGGAACCGTGACAACATCCCATCGTCTGGAGGGACTGTTGCAGGCAGGTCCCGAGGTATGGCAGGGAGACGTATTGTCTCGTTCCCTGTTCTCAGGGAACATAGGTTACAGTCGTAACCTGATACATTCCCTTACGAAGGGAACTCAACAATACGTCATCGACGTTATGGGGAACGAAATACCCACGCCGCCATACTGAGGGAAGTGCATGCCCAATGGCAGTGACAACTGTCAGAACCACTAATACAAAGGACACTAAAACCGCTCACCCTAGGTCACGTTGGGCTGTCAGTGACAGCACTCCCTACCGGTCATAGCCCAAGCTAATGAACCGAGAAAACTGCCAGAACATAGTTCATGGGAGGTATATCTGGGCCAGCTCAAAGGCTTAGGACCACAACTTCCTAATAGAAGGGGTCCCTTCTAGGGAGTGTGGCTAGGGGACTCAAGGGACTCCCAGCCAGTCACTATTCAGGAGAGCATGCCTCCTGACATGCCACCAGGCTGGCCTGGTGATCTATACTAAGACGCACAGTCTGGCCATTGCCTGTCTGTCCAAGACAGAGCCTCTGGAAACTGCCTCGGAAAAGGCATCCAAAACTGAAGGCCTGCAAAGCTGGCAGAAACCACTCAGTTCCGGATCACAGAGACGGGACCACCTGGAGAGTGTAACTCAACCTCAAGCAATGACGGAAGTTGTCCACTCAATCCATGGGTCTACCCAGTGCTTGTTCTGAACACTGAGGGAGTAAGAGAGGGATCAAAACCAGGAAGGTCTGCTGAGGCCAAGACCTGATTACACCCTATGTGGGGAGCTCCAGTACATGAGAGCTCATATCAGGAAGGCCGGTGAGGCCTGAAACCTGACGACCACAGCATGTGGAAACTCATACTCAGGAAGGCCTATGAGGCCTGTAACCTGGCGACCACAGTATGTGGGAGCTCATATCAGGAAGGCCGGAAAAACCTGTAACCTGATACCCAGAATATGGGAGCTCATAACCAGGAAGGCCTGATAAGGCCTGTAACCTGACAACCACACCACGTGGGGCTACATTAGAAAGTACATGAAACAAAAGTGCATGTACTTAGCCATTCTGAGTCCAGAAAAGGCCTGGATCAGAATGTGGAAGTTAGCTAGAAAGGCGTCTGTCGTAGCATACTTTGACGACAAGACGCATCTGGAGTGGGACCCGAGGTGAAAGACTTGGGTCTGGGCCACATAGAAAGGGACCGAAGCGTACAGCGCATGACCCTTACCATAGAAATGGATTTTAGAAAGTACACAATATGTTCCATCATGTGACTTACCATAAGTATGGTTTTGACATGACCAGGAAGGCCAGATGAGGCCTGTAACCTGATATTCAAAATGTGTGGGAGCTCTCATTCAGGAAGGCCTGATGAGGCCTGAAACCTGACATGTGAAAGCTCACAACCACACCCTAGCGACCACAGTGCGTGGGAGTTCACATTCAGGATGGCCTGGTGAGGCCTGAAAACCTGACATGTGACAACTCATAACCAGGAATGCCAAGGAGGCCTGAAGCCTGGTGACCACTGAATGTGGGAGCTCAAAACCAGGAAGGCCGGCGAGGCCTGTAACCTGACGACCACAGTAGGAGGGAGCTCATATCAGGAAGGCCTGACAAGGCCTGTAACCTGACAACCACACCATGTGGGGGCTACTTTCAGAAAGGCCATAAGTATGGATTTTAGAAAGTACATGAAACAAAAGTGCATGTACTTAGTCATTCCGAATCCAGGAAGGCCTGGATCAGAAAAGTGTCTGTCGTAGCAAATTTTGACGACAGGACACATCTAGAGTGGGACCCGGGGTGAAAGACCTGAGTCTGTGTTACATAGGAAGGGACCGAAGCATACAGCGCTTGACCCTTACCATGAAAATGGATTTTTAGAAATTACACAAGATGTTCCGTCGTGTGACTTACCATAAGTATGGTTTTAACATGATCAGGAAGGCCAGATGAGGCCTGTAACCTGATAGTCAAAATGTGTTGGAGCTCACATTCAGGAAGGCCTAATGAGGCCTACAACCTGGCATGTAAAGCTCACAACCACACCCTAGCGACAATAGTGAGTGGGAGTTCACATTCAGGAAGGCCTGGTGAGGCCTGAAACCTGACATTTGACAACTCATAACCAGGAAGGCCGAGGAGGCCTGAAGCCTGGTGACCACTGAATGTGGGAGCTCATAACCAGGAAGGCCGGTGCGGCCTGTAACCTGACGACCACAGTAGGTGGGAGCTCATATCAGGAAGGCTGGTGAGGCCTGTAACCTGATACCCAGTATATGGGAGCTCATATCAGGAAGGCCGGTGAGGCCTGTAACCTGGCGTTCACAGCTTGTGGGAGCTCATAACCAGGAAGGCCTGGAGAGGCCTGTAACTTGGCGACCACCGTGTGTGGGAGCTCATATTCAGGAAGGCCGGGTGAGGCCTGTAACCTGGCGACCACAGTAGGTGGGAGCTTATACTCAGGAAGGCCGGTGAGGCCCGAAACCTGGCAACCACAACCTGTGGGAGCTTACTTTCAGGAAGGCCTGGTGAGGCCTGTAACCTGACAACCACACCATGTGGGGCTACTTCCAGAAAGGCCATAAATATGGATTTTAGAAAGTACATGAAACAAAAGTGCATGAACTTAGCCATTCTGAGTCCAGGAAGGCCTGGATCAAAAGTGGAAGTTAGCTAGAGAAAGGCGTCTGTCGTAGCATACTTTGACGACAGGACGCATCTTGAGTGGGACCCAAGGTGAAAGAGCGGGGTCTAGCCACATAGGAAGGGACTGAAGCGTACAGCGCACGACCCTTACCATAAAAAATGGATTTTAGAAAGTACACAAGACGTTTCATCGTTTGACTTACAATAAGTATGGGTTTAAGAAGGTACGGAGCGTACAAAGAAAGTATATGAAGTAAATGTGCATGTACTTCATCACTCTAAATTCAGGAGGCCGGTTTTGAGGCCTGAATTTACTCATGATCAGAAAGGCCAGATGAGGCCTGTGTCGTGGAAAAAATTATAATAGACAAAGTCAATCATGTCACTAACCATAAAGTTCTGATTTTATATTATAATCAGTAAAGTTAATCATATTACTAACGTTCTGATTTCGTATTTCTATCAGATATCATGATTTCAATATTTCTCTCATGTGATACAATCTATCATGCTTCCTACTTCTCTGTCTGAAGACGACTAAAACTTTCCATTTCTTATTCTAACAATAAAACATAATGAGACTTACTTCCTTTATTTCAGGATGTAGCCATCAGGCGTTCTTTCCACATGATCTAACCATCTAACAAATATTTGACCCAAATATAACCTTGGTCAGGTTGAAGTTTGACAATGAACTAAACGTTCTGTTCCTTGAACATATGCTGATGTCACTAACAAAGGAGGGGGGCTTGCTTTAACAAATGTGACAAATCATGTGGGTAGAGCGGGACAATGATTTTTTGCTTAGTGATGATGATTCTATTTTTGATGTGTATGGCTTTTCCACTATAAAGCCTGTTGTATTCTTTGATTAATTTTTGAGACTTCTCTGAGTACTGCTCGAGAGGACTCCCAGCTGAAATAAAGAGCATCTAAAGGACATTTACTGAAGTCTGTCTGTCATTTAAGCTGCGCAGCAAAGGAGTTGTTAAGTAAAGGAAAGAAGCTAAGATGTCGACTGTAGACGCAAGAAAGCTTGAGTAGAGTAGTTTAGCAAACTCGAAGCTAAGATGTCGACTGTAGACGCAAGAGAGCTTGAGTAGGGTAGGATTAGTAGAAAAACTCAGCGGTTGTCGATTGTAGAAGCAGGGAGCTGGAGTATTACAGAGTGAGCATTTTAGGAAAAGCGGATAGTCAGATTATAGGTTAGCATTAGAAAAGAAATTCCACTACACCTGTAACCTGATAGTCATAGTGGGTGGGAGCTCACATTCAGGAAGGCCTGATGAGGCCTGACATGTGAAAGCTCAGAACTACACCCTAGCAACCACAGTGAGTGGGAGTTCACATTCAGGAAGGCCTGGTGAGGCCTGTAACCTGGCGACCAGAATATGTGGGAGCTCCTAACCAGGAAGGCCGGGTGAGGCCTGTAACCTGGCGACCACAGCATGTGGGAGCTCACACCCAAGGAAGGCCTAAGAGGCTTAAAAACCATGTAACCACAGTGTGTGGGAACCCACATTCAGGAAGGCCGGATGAGGCCTGTAACCTGACCTGTAGAAGCTCATGGGGGCTCATCCTCAGGAAGGCAGGGTGAGGCCTGTAACCTGGTGACCACAGTATGTGGGAGCTCATATCCAGGAAGGCCGGGTGAGGCCTGTAACCTGACAACAACAGTATGTGGGAGCTCACATTCAGGAAGGCTGGGTGAGGCCTGTCACCTGACATGTAGAAGCCGATCACCAGGAAGGCCGGTGAGGCCCGTGACCTGGCAACCACAGTATGTGGGAGCTCATATTTAGGAAGGCCGGGTGAGGCCTGTAACCTGGTGACCACAGTATGTGGGAGCCCATCCACAGTGCGTGGGAGCTCATAACCAGGAAGGCCGGCTGAGGCCTGTAACCTAGCGACCACAGTATGTGGGAGCCCATAGCCAGGAAGGCCGGCTGGGGCCTGTCACCTGCCACAGAATGTGCCGGGCCACAGTATCTGGGAGCTCACATTCAGGGAGGCCGTGTGAGGCCTGTGACCTGACATGTAGAAGCCCATCACCAGGAAGGCCGGTGAGCTCATAACCTGAGCGGAGCTCATAACCAGGAAGGCCGGATGAGGCCTGTAACCTGCCGACCACAGTATGTGGGAGCTCACACTCAGGGAGGCTGGGTGAGGCCTACAACCTGACAACCACAGTGTGTGGGAGCTCACGTTCAGGGAGGCGGGGTGAGGCCTGCAACCTGACAACCACAGTATGTGGGAGCTCACATTCAGGAAGGCCGGGTAAGGCCTGTAACCTGACATGTGGAAGCTCATAACCCGGAAGCTTTTTTTAAAAAACTTTTTTATTTTTTAGCTGCAATCTGTTGGTGGCGCGTTGGTGGCGCGTTGATTTCAGACACCTGTCACGCCTGAGGCGTTCCCCATAACGTCGATGACGTATTGTTGAGTTCCCTTCGAAAGGGAGTTCCCTTCGAAAGGGAAACTCAGAATTGTCTGAGTTCCCTTCAGATAGGGCACCTATCTGAAGTGCCTTTTAAATATGGGGTCCCTCGCGAGGATGCTCATATTTGGGGAAAAAAAACCCTGATCTAACTTACAGTAAGTATCATTCAATCGTAAGCTGAAACATGTGAATGTGTGTTTGACTCATGCATGTATGTTGTGTGTTCACATCAGTGTGTGGTCAGAGTCCCGTGGTGTCGGTCCGACCGCGAGCGGCTGCGGTGAAACCCGGCGACACCGTCAGCTTCCAGTGCCGTGTGACGAGCGGATCCCAGTCCGTCCAGCTGGAGTGGAAGAGGACCAACAACCAGCCGCTGGGAGGTGCGTTATTCACATCTAGAACCATCTCAGAAAATACACATACTCAATCACCCAGCGAAAGGGGAAAAACACCCTTTTTAATCCCCCCTCCTGCATTCGGGTCAAATTTGACCGCGAAGCGGTTCGTAAAAATTTCTTTAAAAAACTTTGCATATAGAGTAAGACTATTTTATACTGTAACACACACCATTTATTTTTCTCAGATTTTTTAAGAGATATAACTATTGAAACTAAATTGTTCTTAATTAACTCCTGGAGAAATGGGATTAAACGCAGAGCAAATGTTGAGTATCGCACACAGCAACGTAGTGTCGGTACACGTGGATACAACACGGACCGGATGTGGGCCGGATCTGGGCCGACACTATGTTGCTGTCTGCGATGTCTCTTCTAGAGTTTCACATCTCAACAGTATTTCAGTATGTGCCAGGATTGTTAAAGATACCAAAGTATGTGATCAAAACTCTTTCTCATTAAACTCTTCCAAAAACAAATTATGAATGAGAGCAAACGAGTTGTGCTATTGTAGGAGAAACATCTGAGATGATGTATTGAAGAGCATTTATTTTTAAGAAAGCATAATGCAATTTTAGTTAGTAAAAAGACAGGTGACACATCAGATTATGGCTTTGATGGGTTTACGTGTTCTACTGTATTTTGTCACAGATAACGTAAAGCTTGGACCTGATGGTGCCGTCCTGACCATTGTCAACGTCCGTCCCAATAACCAGGGCGGGTATCGCTGCATTGCCACCAACGCTCAGGGAAAATCCACCATCACTGCCACCCTGAGCATCAGACGTGAGTCTAATGTGTTTCTCGCATATTAAAGTGGCCATGGAAGGGAAGTTGCACTCGTCTTTTCTTCTTCTCTATTGTGCCATATATCTGAGTTAAAACACTTCTGTACAAGAACAAATGTGGGCGGGGCTTGATTGAGTCTGTGGGGAATTGATTGGATGGTTGTGGTCTTCTATTGGCTGATCTCATGTGAGTGACAGGTTATAGCCCCACCCACATCATCAGAGAAGAGATGCTGCAAGAGGAAAATATTCTGATTCAAGATTATTAAATCAATAATGTTGTGCACTCATAAATTAGTTAGAATAAACACTGCAATATTCCGTGTACATTTTGATTTCATGGTGACTTTAAATAGACAATGTTTCTGTTATTCACTGATGCTGGTATCATACTGTAATTATCATTGGCAAAACTAATCTAAACACAAATCTAGCAGGAAAAAATATATTATCATGAACTAAAAGAAAAATTCTGGAATTTGCAAAGAACAAAAGCTATAATAATAATATGTGCAAAAATCTGAATTATACCAGAGAGGAAACTACTTTTGATTCTTAATTTTCAATTTTGTTTTAATTAATCTCATGTGCTTCACTTTACTAGTGTATTCTGTCAAAATAACTACCCGACTCGACCAGAAGGGCATTGTTTGACATGTAAAACAACACGTTAAACATCCAACCAAAGTTCACATGCTGCATTTTGAGATGTATCAGGAAAAACTGACAGTAATACTCAAATAAAATGAAAAAGAAAACAAAAGATATAAATTGAGTAAACACTATATATGAATGATTAAAACTAAATAAAACGAACTTGGAAAAAAAATCCAAACAAAAGAATAAAAATAAAAAGCAAGCGTATAGTTCCGTTATCAGTCACCTATATGATGAGTGTTTGTGTGTTTGTTCAGAGCCTCCGAAGGTGCGCGTGACGCCGTCCGATCCGCTGACGGTTCGAGCGGGCGAAAGCGTGACTCTCGAGTGCAGCGTCTCGGGGAAGCCACGCCCCTCCGTCAGCTGGGTCAAACAGGAAGGAGGAAGTGAGACGGAGATGGTTTCCATGACAACAGACACCACTGCGTTACTACAGGTGTAAAATATATATTTGGTCCTGGTGGACTGGATCTGCTGCTTCTGCAGAGTATAGACTTGCTACTGCTAACAGAGACACAGACACACTTCTGTGACTTTATAAGATATTCTGCTTCATAAATAGACACACATAAATCCCATAGCAGATCTAGGCAGGTGGAGCTGGGGAGGTGGAGGGAATCAGAGGAACTCTGATAGCACTGCAGGACTAGCATACAGCAAACACTGAACCAGACTATTTAAATGTTGAGCATGCAATCTCATTGGCTGCAGGATCAGCTGAGGCAATCAGCTTGTGCCATGTGGTAATGATGTGATTGCTTGCAGATTGCATCAGTCTGCGAACTAGATATTTCACTTTCGGTCATTTTACGATTCATTCCCGTCTCTCTCTCTCTCTCTCTCTCTCTCTCTCTCTCGCTCCCAAAGGTGACAGTGATGGCAGCAGAGGATGCTGGGATATTTGTGTGCCGTGCTCAGAGTGGGGAGGGGCTTGCTGAAGGGCGAGTGGAGCTGGAACTGGAGGGCGGAGCTTCAGCTCCTCAGGCCTCGGTTACTAACACAGATCTCACAGCCGTGGAGGGTCATAGTGTCACCATGCACTGCAACGCCAACGGTAACGCCTCTCTCAGGGAAAATTAACACCATTAACATTTAAAGTCATGATGAAACGTAAGTAGCGGCAGTGTTCTTGTGTATTGTGTAGGGCGGGATTTGATTGTCAGTCAAGATGTGGGTGTTGCACTCAAAAATGCAAATTGAGTTATAACATTTTGATTAAAAATTACGGTCAAAAAAAGGTTAAAAAAATAAAAGGTGACATTTGATTTAAATATATTTTCCGTTTACATTTTAATTTTAGTAAGTTTTTATAAATTATTTGTAATTTTCATTAGTTCGTGTGTTGAAAATTAATAAAAACTCCATAGGCATTTTTTATTATTATTTCAGCTTTCAGCAACTAACTAAAATAAAATAAATTTAGATTCTTTTTATATTTGACTATTTTATTTAAACTAAACTTTTTAAATAGTTTAAGTTTTTGTTAACAATAATAACCCTGGGTCAAAAAAAAGTATAATATAAATATGAAAAATTTGTGAAAAATTGAATTTGATAAAGAGGTCCAAAAAATAATACAAATATAAAAAAATAAACGAGCTGTATACATGGATGGATCATTCACAATAGGATTAATAACATGCATTTATAAAATAGACTAATACATTTTTTGCAAAAGAATGCTACATCTGTCAAACACATTTCTTTTAAACAGCACAAATGAATGATTGTGAACTACACTGCTTTAGCCAATCAGAATCTCTTTCTCTGCTGAAAGTTTACAGCATTCCAAAGTCTGAACAGTGAACTCATGATTTCATTATAATTCCTCTGTTCTTCTCAGGTTCACCCACTCCGGTCATTTCCTGGTCGAAGCTGAGGGCGCCGTTGCCATGGCAGCACAGCGTGAGCAGCGGGAGTCTGACCCTCAGTAATGTGGGACGGCAGGACTCAGGTACAGCGTGAGTGAACGCGTGCTTTACATATGGGATGAATATTGAAATAATATTACTGTAAATTATTGGAGTACTTAACTGTAATTAATTGCTAAATTCACTATCAATTTCTGTTTGAAAATGTTTCTACATGTTTTTTTTTTCACAGTGTATAGTCAAGTCACATTTATTTAAAGCAAAGCAGCTTCAAAAGTAACAAACAAGAAAATAACAGTAGTGAAGGTACACTGTAACTTTGGTCAGAAAACGAAACCGCATGCATTTTGTGGAAGAACATTGTTTTGGTTGTGCTTTAACTATGAGTGACTGTGGATGAATATGATTATCCTGCTGCTCATAAAACATTCACTACTAGAGATATAACCAGTTTACATGAACGGATCTCAAGCTGACTAGCTGAAGATGTTACTGTATCTTTACCCATTAACAGAAACGCTATTTCCTTAAGATAAGTTCCAGCACAGCCATAATGAAATGACCTTCACAATAGATAATGCTTTACAGTGAACTCTGTTAGAGTGATACATATGAGTTTATCTGTTCAATAAAACACCACACTCTTCTGTAGAGTGATAAAACACCATCATCTCTGTGTTGCCTTTACAACATTTCAAACCCCTCAGTTCTCTCCATCTCCTAAAGTCATGCTGATGTTGATTCTTGTTTTATGACGAGCTCTGTCTCGTTCTCTTTTCTCCAGCACACTGTGCTCTGTTCAGCGTTTGTTTAAAACGGGTGATTCTCCGGAGCTTGGAGATTTAGCGGCTCCTCTGACCTCACACACCAGACACACACACACACACACTCAACTAACCTCTGCCCTCACACACAAGACACACACACACTCAACTAACCTCTGGCCTTACACACCAAACACACACACCACACACACACACACACACACACACTCAACCAACCTCTGGCCTTACACACACACACACACACACACACACACACACACACACACACACACACACACACACACACACACACACACACACACACACACACACGACAAAGCAGCCAGAGCAACTTTACTCTATTTATAGATATGTTAAAACCAAAACCATCCCGACAGGTATAAAACATAAACAGTTATAATAGGCTTTCCACAGAAAATCAGGGTAAGACAAAACCACATTTTAGAAGAAGGATTGATGATGTATTAATTTATTATTATGTAACAACATGCGTGCACAATTAGTTTCAGTGTCTTTCTCTCTGTCTCTCAGGTCAGTACATCTGTAACGCCACGAACGCGGCGGGTTTCAGCGAGGCCTACGTGCAGCTGGAGGTGGACTGTGAGTGACACAAACACACTCTTATCACTGCTGACCTTGCCGTCGCCGACACACGTTTACATTGTAGTCAGAAATCATGCGTGAGCTCTGTGAGCTGGTCACAGGTCAGTGTAGACGGTAAACGTTGACTTTAGGCTGATACTGTAAGACATCTGAGCTGAACCCACATCAGCTGCAGGCACTGACCTTTGAGCGGATTCTGAGCAGCCAAAGTGAACTTAAACTCATGGGAACCTGAAAAGGAGCCACATTTGAGCAAAAAGCAATTTAGTTTCACACAAATGAAGAAGAGGACAACTGAGTTTATAAATCAGAGCAGCACAGACCGATCTTTGGACTGACCCAGTAAGGGATCGTGGTGAAAGAGCCTGTGTGTAAACAATAAAGGAGTGTGGGGAAACATCATTCATTTTACAGTGAGCTTCCCTTGGGTCATTTTGACTTTTTTTTTTTGTTTTGTGAAAATGTTTTAAAAATTAAGTTCATCGTAGGGGTCCAAGACCCCAGGACTTTTGGCTCACTTGAACCACGAATACACACAAAAAAAATTGAATGGATTTGATGAGTTTTGTGGTTGCAATTAAAAAAAGTAACAAATCCCTTCCTCGTGGGTCAAATCGACCCCCTTAGGAATGAATGGAATGCAAGGAATGCTTCAGTACAAAGAAAAAAACAAAAAATGCTAAAGCTTTATTGAATGAAATAATTTAAGTTGAAGAATGTGAGGATGTGCTTAAATTACTATTTATTGATTAAATCTAGTATTTAAATGGGAATAAAATAACAAAAAATCTCCCAAAAAACGTGCATGAAAAAATATTATCAAAATTAAATATAAGCTTTTTGAAAAAAATAAATAAAAAGAAATTAAGTATACTTCTGGGCTTTAGGGCGAGGGAAGGATTTGTCACAAAAATGGAGGGAAGGATGAGTGTTAACTGTCGTGTCTCCTCCTCAGCGCCTCCCTATGCCACCACTCTGACGGATGAGATTGTCGCCCGTCCCAGGGATGCCTTGCGTCTGCAGTGTCTCGCTCACGGCAGTCATCCGATCCGCTTCCGCTGGACGCGTGTGGGCGGAGCCTCCATGTCGCCGGGAGCGGAGTCAACCAAAGACGGTCTGCTGAAGATCGCTCAGCTCAAAGCATCAGACAGTGGGACGTATAAATGTGTGGCGACCAATCACGTGGGGTCCAGCGTAGCGCTGACCAAAGTCACTGTGAGAGGTGCGTGAAGCTCTTGAGATGATGTTCTTCAAAAGTAAAATGCTCTGGAAATCACTAGGACTCCATTGAGTAGATAAAATTATAATGTTTATGTCATTAAATGCTCATTTCATCTCTCTCTCCTTTGCTTTTACCTCCCATCAGCTTAATTAGAGACCGTCCTGATGATTGTAAAAATCTGCCCATTAATCATGAGGACATTTAGAGACTTCCAACCTACAAGACGATGAAGCTCAGAGACAAAACGAAAATGTGACATTTTGCTATGGTGTTCAGAACACCAGTTCTGTCTGTGTGTATTCTGCAATGGCACGGTAAAAAAGATGCTTTAACTTTGGCACTCAAGTCAAATAAATAAACACATAATGAAGGTCACCATCAGAGTGTGTGTTTTTACTTAGTGAACATGAACATGTCTGCTAACTGAAGAAATAAACATATTCTGGTAGATTTCCATGACAAATTCATTACAAAAAAAAAAAAAAACTAAGACTGTATAACAGATAATAAAAATAATGTAAAAACAAGACTAATTATAATCACTGAGATATTAATCCAATAATCTACACTGTATTTGATTCAATTGAATGTTTTTACCATCCATTGAGTGATTTTACTGGACATTTATATGTTTTCAGCGTAGAATATTTATCGATATCAAAGAGTATGTGTTTTCATATGATCATAATTTGATGGGAGTCTATTAACAGCCCTAACATCCAACACAAACAGCTAAAAATCAGATATAAAACCCAGCTAAAAGATTTAAATAAAAGGACCGAAATAAAAGATTTAAACAGAAATTGACGCATCTAAACACTAGACAAGCAACAGCACAGTCTGTTCTGTTGGGTTGTGTGAAGTCTGTATAGTTCATAAAAGTATAGAGAATTGAAACATTTCTCCGGGGGGTTAATAAATGCCTTTTGAAGAGAAGCCATGGGTTTTTTTAAGAAAAATACCCATATTTATACCTTTATAATCTAAAATAACTAGCTTCTGCAGACAACCGTACGCATACTACACAACATTTAAGCTCGCGTAGTCAATTTTATAGTTTTATCTAATGATTTTAAAGCTTATTTAAATGACCTTTATACAATATTTTTATTAAAATGTAGTGCCTAATAAGTAAGGGATAATGTACATCCAGCTGGTTGTTCTCTCAAAATAAACCCCCGACAGGATGATGAGGACCATATATATATATATATACACACACACAGACACACACAGTGCATCCGGAAAGTATTCACAGCACTTCAATTTTTCCACATTTTGTTGTTACAGCCTTATTCCAAAATGGATTAAATTCATTATTTTCCTCAAAATTCTACAAACAATACCCCATAATTACAACTTGAAACTCTGTCTGAAATCTGAAAAGATCTCATATAGATAAGTATTCACAGCCTTTGCCATGACACTCAAAATTGAGCTCAAGTGCCTCCTGTTTCCACTGATCATCCTTGAGATGTTTCTACAACTTGATTGGAGTCCACCAGTGGTAAATTCAGTTGATTGGACATGATTTGGAAAGGCACACACATGTCTATATAAGGTCCCACAGTTAAAAGTGCATGTCAGAGCACAAACCAAGCCATGAAATCCAAGTAATTGTTTGTAGACCTCCGAGACAGGATTGTATCGAGACACAGATCTGGGGAAGGGTACAGAAAACTTTCTGCAACATTGAAGATCCCAATGACCACAGTGGCGTCCGTCATCCATAAATGGATGTTTGAAACCACCAGGACTCTTCCTAGAGCTGGCCGCCCGGCCATACTGAGTGATCAAGGGAAAAGGGCCTTAGTCAGGGAGACACAATGGTCACTGGTCACTCTGACAGCTCCAGTGTTTCTCTGTGGAGAGAGGAGAACCTTCCAGAAGAACAACCATCTCTGCAGCAATCCACCAATCAGGCCTGTATGGTAGAGTGGCCAGACGGAAGCCAACCGCCCACCTGGAGTTTGTTAAAAGGCACCTGAAGGACTCTCAGATCCTGAGAAACAAAATTCTCTGATCTGAAGAAACAAAGATTGAACTCTTTGTCCAGAATGGCAAGCGTCATATCTGGAGGAAACCAGGCACCGCTCATCACCTGGCCAATACCATCCCTACAGTGAAGTAGTGTTGTCACGATACTAGAATTTCTAACTTCGATACGATACCTTGAAAAATATCGATATTCGATACCATTTACGATACCACAGAGAAAAAAACTGCCACAATATTAAGGGGGTCTTTTTTTATTTAAAGTTAAATATAACAAGTCTAGAACATGACAATGAGGTATATTTTACATGAACAAAAATGTCCTGAGTTCTATCTGTTAATATTATTTCATTGGACAAGAGCTAACATGAGCCGTTGTTTTTTTATTACCTACTGTTATCAAAGATTAAAATATACTGTTACAAATGCATTGTTCATCGGTCATAAATGCTGGTTAATACATTAACGTAAATCAAAGATTAAAATATACTGTAACAAATGCATTGTTCATCGGTCATAAATGCTGGTTAATACATTAACGTAAATCAAAGATTAAAATATACTGTAACAAATGCATTGTTCATCGGTCATAAATGCTGGTTAATATATTAACGTAAATCAAAGATTAAAATATACTGTAACAAATGCATTGTTCATCGGTCATAAATGCTGGTTAATAGCCTACATTAACGTAATTTGATGAACAGATTTAAATGCAAACGTGCGTGCATCACACGCGGAAACAATGCTCAATGGATTGGCATGAAGTCAAGTCACCTTTATTTATATATTGCTTTTAGCAATACAGATTGTGTCAAAGCACTTAACAGTATCAAATTGGAGTGTGAAGCGCGTCTCCGCGCTATTCTCCGACATGCCCGCTCGCGGTGTGTAGCGCGTGCCCTGTCCACACTATTCTCCGACATGCCCGCTCGCGGTGTGTTTTTTTACACGTGTCAGCGCTATTCTCCGGCATGCCCGCTCGCGGTGTGTTTTTTACGCGTGTCCGCGCTATTCTCCGGCATGCCCGCTCGCGGTGTTCTTTATCAATCAACCAAAGCCGGTCGCGGCGCCGCACTCGCCATCTTCCCATTCACTTTTGCTATTTAACCAGAGCGAATGAGACGAGTGCGTCACGTGTCGTGTTTGTCAACGCGCCTTTGGCGAGAAGTGAAAGTGACCCCTCGGCTAGTATCGGTGTATCGATACTTCGGGAAATTAGTATTGGTACCGTTCCGATGTTTCAGTATCGATATTTATCGAAATATCGATATTTTTGACAACACTACAGTGAAGCATGGTGGTGGCAGCATCATGCTGTGGGAATGTTTTTCAGCATCAGGAACTGGGAGACTAGTCAGGATAGAGGAAAAAGAGGGATGCAGCAATGTACAGAGACATCCTTGATGAAAACCTGCTCCAGAGCGATGTGGACCTCAGACTGGGGCGACGGATCATCTTCCAACAGGACAACGACAGTAAGCACACAGGCAAGATAACAAAGGAATGGCTATGGGACAACTCTGGGAATGTCCTTGAGTGGCCCAGCCAGAGCCCAGACTTGAACCGATTGAACATCTCTGAAGAGATCTGAAAATGGCTGTGCACCGACACTCCCCATCCAACCTGATGGAGCTTGAGACCTGGTGAGTGTGTTGATATGTAACATAACTATATTCATCTCAAATAATGATTTTCTTAAAATTTTGTTGCTAACACTTCTCACGAACACCTTGTTAAACTTTTAATTGGGTTGATATAATCCCTTTATATTTGAATATCTTGCATTTGATCATGCTTGAGTCACACACAGACTTCAACATTTGGCATGCAAAACACAACAATGGTAACAATTAGGGCTGGGTAAAAAATATCGATTACTCGATTTTAATCGATTCTCATTTTTACGAACCGATATCGATTCTTAAATCCCAAGAATCGATTAGTCATCCTGTTTTCAGTTGATGAATGAATGGAACATTGTAGCGCGCATCCCATCCAATAAACGCAATAATCTTTGTGCTTTGTTACTATTGATATGAAACAAAGTCTCAGATTTCAAATTACGTCCATTTTCTAACGAAATTCAAAAACAGAAATACCGTTTTGGCGCTGTGGCGTGAGATCTCTCTGGCGCAGCTCAAGAGAAGCAGCAGCGCCGAGCACACATAATCTTCTCTTCCGCCTTAATATTACCAGTTACAGCGTGAAATAAACATGAATGAGCATCTGAAAGTGTGTTAAAAGATAGAGTATAACTTATCGAAATCCTTGTTGTCACATGGAATCGCTCAATCATTGTTTCAACCGAGGAAAGACGTCAGTGAAACAGCTTGTAAACAATGTCATGTAACGTCACATTTACCTCAGAAAAACCATATCCAGTGACCATGAACTCGTTAGTCAGCTAGAAAAATTAACTCTAGAGAGGAGCATTTTGATAAATATATGCACTATATTACATATGCATTTTATGTTATTTTATAATTATTTTATGTTTTTCAATATTTAATGCATGTTTGAATAAATCTGGCAAGTTTTTATGACAGCCACCATTTAAATATTTATATTTCATATAACTTTATTATTAGAAAAATAAATAAAAGTGTAATTGTTTGTATACAAATCAGTAAATCTTTACCTTTAATATTAGGCTATAGTAGGCTAATGAAACAATTTTAATGATAAAACTGACTCCCATAGTTTACAGCATTGGTTAAGAGATTTGTTTTCCTTGAGAAAATTTGCCAGGTATTGTACCTGATATCCAAAATAATCAATATTGAATCGAATCGTAATCGAAATCGAATTGCAAGCTTGTGAATCGAAATCGAATCGAATTGTGAGATTTGTGTCAATACCCAGCCCTAGTAACAATTACATTTTATTTAAAGTAATAAGTATATCCAGTACTCTCTACAATTCTTTTTTAGTTTCTAGAACTCGTGTAAGTGTACTATACTAAGCATTTGTCAAGACAACATACTATTGCTATTTCACTTTACTTGATTTTTAATAGGCAATTGGTTTGCAAGTGTAACTCATTAGATTTTACAGTGTAAAGGAAGGAGGTACAACATATAATCCGGTGGCGTGCGGACCATAATTTGGTAACAAAATAAACAAACAAAGAGATCATCGTAGACCACCCATTCACACTTGTGTGTCAATGAAGAGGAAGTGGAGAGGGTAAATTACATCACATTGGTCAATCAATACAATCACCCTCAAGTCATCCTAGTTGTATATGACATTCTTCTTTCAGATGAATACAATCAGAGTTTTATTAAAAAATGTCCTGGCTCTTTCAAGCTTTATAATGGCAGTGAATGGCCGTTCCTGTTTTGAAGTCCATAAAAGTGCATCTGTCCATCATTAAAGTGCTCCTCACAGCTCCAGGGTGTTAATAAAGGCCTTCTGAAGAGAAGCCATGGGTTTTTGTAAGAAAAAAAGCCATATTTATAACTTTATAATCTAAAATAACAAAAAGAGTAACCCGTGACCATAGTGACACATGTATGACGTAGGATGTAGGAGTATCGTAAGCTTAGACACCTTTTGTGGTTTAAACAAATAGAGCTGTGCAACAAACTACATCTCTTCTATTATATAAAAATCCTTAAATTTCTAATTGAGCTTCCGCGTTCGTCATTACTTTGTGTCGGGTCAGGGGTCTTCCACCGTAAATCGATAAAAACGTCCGTCTGTTGGAAGCCAGTATTTATGGTTTATAAAGTTTTAAATATGGGTATATTCCTTACACGAACACATGGCTTCGCTTCAGAAAACCTTTATTAACCCCCCAGAGCCATGTGGATTACTTTTATGATGGATAGATGCACTTTTATGGACTTCAAAACAGAAACGGCCATTCACTGCCATTATAAAGCTGGGAAGAGCCAGCTCCGATTGTATTCGTTTGAAAGAAGAATGTCTTTTACTCCTAGGATGGATACAGGGTGAGTAAATCATGAGCTAATTTTCATTTGTGGGTGAACTAACCCTTTAAAATAGGGTAGGAAAAGTGCCTTTTATTTCTAAATTATGAAAAAATTTGATGAAAAGACTAACATTACAAGTGCACTACAGGAAACACTATAAAACAATAAAAGAATGCAGTTCATGACCCCTTTAAGGCTCGTTCAGACTGTCAGTCCAAATCGTATTTTTGTGGATATCTTTTATTTTAGCAAGTGTGAAGGGCAAAAAAACAAATAAAAAAAATTCACATGAAATGCGAAATATGTTTTGAGCTACATTTATATGTGGTTTAAATCCTATTCAATTTGCATTTCAGGAAATCTGTTTCAGTCAAAATGTTAAAGGAAACATGAAAATGACAATATAACGGAGACGTTTTGAGACCGTCAAGGATGACAGAATGGAAACAATCTCTATTGGAAACCCCTTCATGTTGCTGTTGTTGTTTTTTTGCATACGCCTACCAATGCAACATCATAGCAATAGAAACCAATGCAGATATTCCGGAAAACTTGGCATGGGACACACAAATCAGATATGAAGAGTCATATGGAATCATTCATATGATTTATTTCTACACAGTAAATAATGTTCTAGAGACATTGTAGTTTTATATTTTTTCCTAATAAAAATAAAATAACATTCTGTAACAATTCTAGGTGTTTTGTAACATCCTTGATCCTACAGGAATTAGTCAATTACAGGCCGATCTCCAATCTACCTTTTCTGTCAAAGATACTAGAAAAGGCAGTATCCTCACAACTATGCTCCTTTTTAGAAAGAAATGGTATCTGCGAGGATTTCCAGTCAGGATTTAGACCGTATCATAGTACTGAGACAGCTCTCACAGTCACAAATGATTTGCTCTTATCATCCAATCGTGGTTGTATCTCTGTATTAGTGTTACTCGATCTTAGTGCTGCATTTGACACTATGGACCACAACATTCTTTTCAATAGACTCGAAAATTATGTTGGCATTAGTGGAATTGCATTAGCATGGTTTAAATCATACTTCAGACTGTTATCAGTTTGTAGCAGTAAATGAAGAGATGTCTTATCGATCACAAGTTCAGTATGGAGTACCACAAGGCTCAGTACTAGGACCGTTCCTGTTCCCTTATGCTGTTGTACATGCTACCCTTGGGAGATAATTAGGAAGCATGGCATTAGTTTTCACTGTTATGCTAACGATACTCAGCTCTATGTTTCATCAAGCCTTGACGAAACTTACCAATTCACCAAATTAACGGAATGCATAGCCAGGGCCGGATTAAGAGTTCAGAGGCCCCTGGGCACAATGTCTTGTAGGCCCCCCCTTAGGCAGATCAAATGTATATTTTGTCCAAGGACATTTTAATATGGCATTTACAGTTTACTGACTTAAAAGGAACCTTGTTGTACTATGCTGGAGTAAAGTTCATAAATGGTCGTTCTTTCCCATAGGAATTTGTAAAACTATATTGCGTGGACCTCTGTGCCTCTAGGGGGTTTCGGGGGCATGCTCCCCCGCAAGAAAATTTTGTACATTTTAAGGTTAAATGCATCAATCTCGTGCTCTTTGAGAGATCAAAATTAAGAGCTTCAACCCATGAACTGCTCGTTGAACAAAGAAAAAGCATTGATTTGTACCAGGAAAATAAAGAGGGCTCAAACATCTTTAGTTATGAGAGTTTCAGTCTACATTACATTATCAATGGTGTTTTAGGATGCCAAACAATTATTATAATAATGTAATAATGATTTATATAATTATTCCTATGACGTAAAATCCATATAGCCTATAAATGTACTATATAAATGAAAATGAATATTTAAAAAGTATATTTTAATCTACATTACACTATAATACAGGAAAATTAAAATACTGTTGTCCTAATTTCTTCACTTGCAAGAAATAAACCCTTGAGCTTTTATTTAGGAGAAAACACAAGATAACCATGCTGATCGCGTGAGCAAAGAGCGCACTTTTCTTTAAATCACGCAACACAAACAGGATGCCTATTCTTAAAGTCTTGTGCTGTTTTATAAAGGCACAAAGCCATATCATGGTTTGGATTTAAGTTTGTTGGCAAAATATAACGCTAGAGACCATTATGTTACGTAAGGTTATACATTTTACATCTCATATGTGTTGGGAAAAGGGAGAAGAGAGAGTTCGGCAAAAGGCGGATTCGAACTCGGGTCGAGCGCATCAAAAGCTGCTCTCTTGCACTTCAAGCGCTACGACCTGCGCCACTGTAGCTATTCCGTGAACGGCGTCTTTTTGCTAAAAAGACAGGCACTTAGTGCAAATATACGCTCCCTTATCTAAAATATTTGTTTTCTTCCCACTTGGGCCACAAGTGCACATGGCGAACTTGCAATGAATAGCCTACATTTTATCAGACCGGCCCTCGCGGCTTCAAAACACTACCGGCCCACCGGGGAAACTCCAGACTCTCCCGATTGCCACTCCGCCCCTGGTGCCCAGGGCCCCTTAGATGTCGTGGGCCCCTGTGCAAGCGCCCAGTTGCCCTAATGGTTAATCCGGCCCTGTGCATAGCTGATTTAAAAATTGGATAACTAGAGATTCTAATTATTGGACAAAAAACCTCCTCACGTAATAACCTAGAATACAGTCTAACACTTAATGGCTGCTCTGTCAAGTCCTCGTCGTCGGTTAGGAACCTTGGTGTGCTCTTTGATACCAATATTTCGTTTGAAAGTCATGTTTCTAGTATCTGTAAAACCGCATTCTTCCATCTTAAAAATATGTCTAAATTACGTCATATGCTCTCGATGACAAATGCGGAACAATTAGTTCATGCGTTCATGACATCAAGGCTAGATTATTGTAATGCTCTTATGGGGGGTTGCCCTGCACGCTTAATAAACTAACTACAGCTGGTCCAAAACCAAGCGGCAACCTCCCTGTCTCTCTCTTGAAACCAACACGGAAGTGAATTAAACTGGAATTCATCGCCTGGCCGCTTGAGGCTGGCAGCAAAAGCGAGTCAAATCTGTATCTCCCCCATGTTAAAATGCCCAACTTTACCGCAGAAACAAATATGTTTACAGCCTGGTGTCTTAAGTTGTTTTGGTCTATACAGCTAATTTTGCCCTTCATGACAACAGTGAGGGGGGTGATTTTTTTTTTAGAACTCATCCGTTTAAATTTTATTAAGCCTTAAAATGCTGCATAATCAAGGGCGTGGCCACTTGAGTGACAGGTGGATTGGCGCTGCTGTCACTAGCCGTTTGTCTGCTCTCTGTTAGCCGTCATGACACCTCAGCTGCTGAACTTGCCATCTCTGCCGTTTTTGTAAATTTTTTCGGGATTATTTCATACGATTTAATACACGCCTTATACCTTCGCCCACGCCGTTGGATTCCGTCATTGTTGAGTATCGAAAGACCAGCGCTGTTCTTCAGTTGTTTTCCTCTGTGAAAATGCACTCATGGATGTCTAACAATATCGTTGCTTTTTGGAGTTCAGATTTAAAAACGGCTAAGATATAGAGGTCACACTTGTTCTGCGGTACCGTTGATTTTACGGAACAGATAGACTATAATATGCTTATTTAACTTTTTAGTGTTCAATAAAAAGTACCGTGAGATTAAATCCTCCAGGTGTCAGTGCTTTCTCTCCGTCCCTTAAATGAGCGCGGATTTCTACTGCATTACTTGAACTTCTTAGGTAATATCTATCAGAATTTAAAATGGACTGAATAAAGCTCTCTACGAAATTGACGTGCGATGCCGCTCTGACTGACATGTATGCACCTGAATCACTGTCACACACACACACGCTCAGAGCAAATATTGTAAGTTACTGCATGAGAATAATTATGCATCACAATACACAGTCTCACGGTTAGTTATGTCTTTTAACTATTATAGTATTTCAAAGGGCAAAAACATGAACTTGAACTGTTGGCTTTAGGTCTTCTACTTAAAGTCAGCTGTCACTTTAGCGCGAGGCCATTAGCATATTAGCTCCTTAGCCTGAGCAAACTCGATCATGTCGAGCTAGGCGGGCGTAGTTTCAGCATCCAGGCTCCTCAACTCCACCCACGTCCCGCCTTTTTGCCCATTTTCATTTATCCGGGACTGGCGCACTGTGACACGCTTCCAAGATGGCGACGGCTGACGCCGCCCACTTTAGGCTTCAAAAACGCTCTTCAGAAACCTACGGGTGACGTCATGGACACTACGTACTAGGGGTGGAGCCGAACCCGAATACGGTATTCGGAAAGGCACAAATAACGTGTTTTTTACGAATACTTATTTCGAACAAATACTTTAGAAAATATTTGTATTCGGGAACAAGAAAAACTTTATATCAAAAAGCTGCGTTTCCTCACGAGACCGCAGTGCGCGAGTGAGTGAGTGACGTTCAGGAAGAGGTGACTGACACAGGCTGCTCCACACAGCAACAGAGAGGGCTCGGCTGAGCGAAAAAACACTTAACTGCATTACTATTTTTGTTGAATAGATTTTTGTACCTTAACTGGGTTCCGGAGGCAGTTTATAACTTTCGGGAAGTGGAGTTTGATCGGGAGATTATTTCATTACGCTGCATTTTTGACGTCTGCAGCCGGGTGCTCTCATGTTCGCTCTGTTTACGTAGCTCTGTTAGCTCCGTAATTATTTGTTTTTAATACATGGCTTGGTTGAATTCTAATGTAGAATGCGGTCTGTTATTTCCATGGTTATTTCTTAATAACAGACCGCTGCTAAGTATAACACACCGTTGCCACGAAAAACCGAGCGTTGCCATGGATTCTAAACGTAGAGACGGAACGGACTATTTTTTTAGCGGAAGCAATACAATCGTTTTTAAATCAATAAACTCCTTTTTAAATCAATATTTTGAGTCAAATTATTGATTTATTTGGTAGGTAGCCATGTAGTAAGCGGGATAATGTATAGCGAGGTGGTTGTTATAGCGAATACAAACCCTTCAGGCTGATGCAAGATCCCTCCGCTTAGCGTCAGGCTCATAATCAACCGCCTCGCTATACATTATCCCTTACTTATTCTGTCTGTTCAGCGTCCTCCAACAAGGACGGGGGGTAGTGGGATTCATAATGTTCACAATGGTATTTTATTAGTTGTTGGTTTAACCATGGATGAGGTAATGGCTGTTATGTTATTTTCTTTTCAATGACGTTCCTTGGTACATGTTCATTGCTGGATTTATATAATTAAAGAATACTTACACTATAACGTAAATTAGAAGTGTAACGCAAAAAAACTAGATTTTTACGCCTATTTTGGATTTTACTCGAATACAAATACAAATACTTTTCCCCCTCAACAAATACAAATACAGATACAAATACCGGCTGCTTTGCACACCCCTACTACGTACATATTTTTTTACAGTCTATGTCCAAAACACAGCAGCTAGAGTTCTTATTAGGAAGTATGACCACATCAGCCCGGTTCTGTTAACACTGCATTGACTCCCTATTAAATATCGTATAATTTTTTAAATATTGCTGATAACTTAAATGATTTAGCTCCCCAGTACTTGAGCGAGCTCTTAACGGATTATACTCCTTCACGTCTATTGCGATCTCAAAATTCCGGCCAGTTGATAATACCTAGAATATCAAAATCAACTGCTGGCGGTAGATCCTTTTCCTATTTAGCACCAAAACTCTGGAACAGTCTTCCTAACATTATCCGGGAAGCAGACACAGTCTGTCAGTTTAAATCTAGACTAAAAACACATCTCTTTGACCTAGCAAACACATAACACTTTATAAACTTCTATAATAAAATGTTAGGCTGCATAGATTAGGTCATCCGGAAACGGGAACACTCACCATAAATCCTGATGTATTCGTTAAATCATAAGAAGAATGGCGTCTATGCTAATATTTGTCTCTCTGTTTATCCAGAGGTTTACCACAGTCCGCCGAATCCAGGCCATATCCAGATCTGATGAAGGACCTGCGCCTGGACACGATGAAAACGCAGTCCTGAAATAGTCAAAATAGTTCCGGTTCACATGGCTATGTGGAAGCGATAAATAATTCTGTTTTTTAAATTTTTTAGGCCGGGCAAGTAATTTTTTAGGTCAATTTAAGGTCAATTATTTGAAGAAAGTCTACACGCCTGCGCACATATATATTCAAAAGCGCATACCTATAGACTAAACACGTAATACGCATGTACACGCCGTCAGCGTTTTCACAGGTTTGTGTTTTTGAAGTTTGCGCAGAGATAAAAAAAAAAAAGTTGCACCTTGGAACCTATTTCAAGGTTTGCGTTCTCGAGCTGTTGTGCAAATGAACGGACGGAGCGTGTTAAGGGTTTTCTGTTAGTACGGTGTCGTGTTAGCGGCCCCTAAGTTAATAACAAATGATCTTTGAAACGGAAGTGAATCAATCAAAACTAACTTTAGCTGGACAATAACTTTATTCTAGAGCTGCTGTAAAGCTAAGACAATCTCTGTTACTTTAATTTCCTATTATCACTGTAAAGCTGCTTGGAAACGGTCCATTTTGTTAAATAAGTGAATATATATAAACAAAGGTGACTTGACTTGAATAGGTGTTTTTTATTATTTTTTATTAATGATTACATGTTAAAGCTATGATGATTCTGGAGCAGCGTGTTTCTTCTGGTGAGTCTGAAAACCCCATTTAAAAGAGAATCTCTCGCCACAGATGGAGCAGCAGTAAGGTTTCTCTCCTGTATGCCATCGCTCATGGACCTTCAGGTCACCTGATCGAGTGAAATTCTTGCCACATTGTGAGCATTTAAAAGGTTTTTCTCCTGTATGAATTCTCTGGTGCATTTGTAAGCCACTTGAATTAGTAAAACCCTTCCCACAATCACCACAGTGATACGGTTTTTCTCCAGTGTGAACTCTCTGATGAACTTTGAAATGAAATGGACTAGCAAAGCTCTTCCCGCAGAAGGAGCACAGGTACGGTTTCTCTCCGGTGTGAATCCTCTCATGGGTTTTCCGGTGAGTCGAATGATAGAAACGTTTCTCACAGTGTGAACACTGATATGGTCTGTTATCAGAATGTATTATTTGGTGTAACTTCAGAGAAGTTGAGTTTGTAAAGGTTTTCTCACATTTACTGCACTGATACGGCCTTTCACTGATGTGTGTGAGTAAATGTTTCTTCAGACTGGTTCCGCATGTGAAGCTCATCTCGCAGAGGGGACAATTGTATGGGCTCTCATTGGTGTGTATGAGTAGATGGTTGTTCAGATGGGATCCCTGGTTGAAGCTCTTCTCGCAGAGGGGACAATTATATGGCCTCTCATTGCTGTGAATGCGTAGATGGCTCTTCAGATGGGGCCTCTGGTTGAAGCTCTTCTCACATTGAGGGCACTGGTACGGCTTTTCACCAGTGTGGATTCTCTTATGCATTAAAAGATTTTGGTTGGTGCGGAAATACTTGTCACACTCGCTGCAGTGGAAAGTCTTTTCACTGTGTGTCTTTATATGAGCTCTCATATTATAAAGAGTGGTGAAAAAATCCTTCCCGCACTGTTCACAGCAAAACTCCTTCTTCACGCTGTGCTCTTTTGAATGAAGTCTCTTCTCTTTTGAGGTAGAAAAGCTGATGTCACATATCTTACAGGTGAAGTCTTTCTGTTTTGTGTGTTTTCTCTCACGTATCGCTAAATTACCTTGTTTTCTGAATGTTTTTCCACAGGAGAATCTGTTCACTGTCAGTCGCTGTTTAGATGAAGAGGCAGTTTCTCCATCAGAAGATGAACCAGCGTTGTCATCTGAAAGGAACATAATGTGCATTAAATATGTAACTTTTTCTATAACTTCTATGGCTGAATGATCAGTCAAAATAAAATTGTATAAAACAATCTAGGACAATAAATGAAGTGGGCACCATCCAGTCTGTGCTAACTAACAAACCCCACTGTTGTAAACAATGAACCCTTGTAAGATTCCACTTAGGATGTCAACGATGAGCAGTTTGTAAAAGATGGACTGGTTTGGAGAGGGCACAGCTTGAGCCCTATGAGGAAAACACCAAGGATTGTTCAACTGCATAATTCTATATCATGTCTAAAACCTATATATGTGACTATTATGCTTAGATCATATAATTCATGCAATTGTTATAACTATTGAGTAGTTGACTGAAAGTGTTTTTTGTTTCCTAACAGAATGATTGTCTGCTCATAATTTAAAAGATGACCTGAATGAAATCTCTGTAAAATGTACTCTCTGCTAAGAGCGGTAAAGTTAAGAGACCATGTAATTTATGTGAGGGGAGGAGAAATAGCCACCTCTGAACCAAAGACGATATCAAATTGGTCAGAACCTTTCAAAGAGGCTGGACGGACACCTAAAGTTAATAGCAAATGTCAGACAGACCGCAGATCAAGATTTTGGAGATGAAAATGGGTTAAGAACGAACTGCTTTATTCAAGCCATCTAACTACTCTCGTCTCACTTACTTTTCTTCCTTTAATTTAATTTAATTTCCTTTCTTTTCTGTCAAAGTCTCGTGAGTTAAGTTTAACCATACAGTCCGCGCGAAACATCCACCAACACACCAATGTGATTGGTTGCCCAAGACATCAATCCAGACACAATGAGACCACCAGCCAATCAATGAACCTGAGAAATCCCCTCTCCAGTAAGGACCAGGAAGGGAATCCCCATTCAAAGGAGACAAACATCAAACACAAATAATACCCCCGCATTCTCGCTGAACTGGTGCATAGATAGAAAATGTATAACCCCACCAAAGAAGGAAAGGAGGGTTAAATTAATGATTGATGGTTCTTTATTGCTAGAAACTTGGGATTTCATCATCTTACTCTTACTCTACGCATGTCAGAGGTTCTGGGTTCGAATCTTCCCTCGTATAGGTTTTTTTCCCCATTCATACCAATGTGTTTATCAGAGATTGTATATCAAGAGCAGGGACATTTTTGCATTTTATTTTGTGATTTCACTGGAACGAATAGAGAGTCTCCACAACTGGACTGAAGTGCACGACAAATAACAGCAACAACGAGTACTTAGCATGAGTTGACTAATCAACTAGAGTTGACTCAGGGTTCCTGCACACTTTTTAAAGTCAAATTTAAGGCTTTTTAAAACCTGAAGAAATCAAAATTAATACAGTACATTAGGGGTGTGCAATATTGACAAAAATATATCTCAATATTTTCAACGTTTTGTTGATAATAATAAGATGATATTTTACTGTGTTTTTGTGCTGGTGCAATGGCCGGTATAGGCCTGTTGTTGATAGCTGACTCACGAAGATATTCATATTTTTCATATTCTATGCAGTGGTAAGTTCACAGCAGTGACAGAAATTAATTTTTTAATTAAGGGGCAATATTTGCCACCAGAGTTATGAATCAACTTTTATGTCAAACACTAACATTCAAATTATACAGTAATTATACTTATTTATACAATAATATTTAATTATACAATAATTATACAGCACCACTGTTACCAGTCAAATTAATTCAGTCAATCAAAATCCATCTTTGCAGTGCAGAGGTGACACAGAAGCAGCATTAATATATTTACACTTCATTTACAATTGCATAAATGCACTAAAATGTAAGACCTTTCATAAGTAAAAATAAGACTTTATAAGACTTTTATGGCCTTATATTTTATAAATCTAATTTAAGACTTTTTAAGAATCCGCGGGAACCCTGTGACTAGCAGATTTGTTATAGATATCATTTTGTTTTAGTCTAGATATACACTATATTGCCAAAAGTATTGGGACACCCCTCTAAATCATTAAATTAAGGTGTTCCAATCACTTCCATGGCCACTTGCAGACGACTACTACAAATATTTGTGAAAAAATGAGTCGCTCTCAGGAGCTCAGTGAATTGAAGCGACGTGCCGTGATAGGTTGTGAAGGCCTCCTTCCCTTTACCTCTGTACTGATAAAATGTTGTTGGGATAATTCCGATTCACGTGGCTACGCGAAAGCGATAAAAATTCTCAGAGCCACCAGACACTGTTTTATGCAAATGAGCGGCCAGGTCGCATTAAAGAATTTTCTGTTAGAACGGTGTCGTGTTAGCGGCCCCTAAGTTAATAACTAATGATCGTTGCGACGGAAGTGAATCAATCAAAAACTAACTTTAGCTGGACAATAACTTTATTCTAGAGCTGCTGTAAAGCCAAAACAATCTCTGTTACTTTAATTTCGTATTATCTCTAAAGCTGCTTTGAAACAGTCCATATTGTTAAAAGCGCTATATAAATGAAGATCGAAAACCATGTATAAGCACTTTATGCATGCGGCGCAGTGGCAATCTAGCCTAATGTAAACAATCCCCACATGGAGAAGCAGCATGGCGGAAGGAGGAACGCTGCCCCTTTACGATTTATCCCCCTTCTAAAAGTCAGGGCTGCCAAGACTCACACAATCAACACTTTTCACCTGCTCTCACGCTAGGGTTGGGCGGTATTACGGTAATATCGTATACCGCGGGGTCTTAAAATAGCAACTGTATCAGTTTCAATACCGTCATTACCGCCACTTATATAAATATCATTTATTCAATGCCTAAAAATGCTTATGTAGTTATCATCAAGTGACAGTGTGGAGGAGAAAGAGAGAGAGAGAGAGAGAGAGAGAGAGAGAAGGGAGAGGTGGTAAATACTGACGAGGCAATTTGTAAATGTTGCAATAAAAAAGGTGACCGCGAGAGATGGAAACACCTCTAACCTAATGTCGCATCTCCGAAACAACCACCCCCTCACTGCTGCGAGGATGCATTTTGCCCCGAGTTCATTAAATAAGCGCATTAGTTTATATTTGTTAAAATATTATAATGTTTTTTTTTTTTACGTTGATAATGAAAACTGAAGAGCACGAGTAAGATGGGATGCATCGGGAGTCAGACATTGACCACTTAATTAAGTTTCATTTTGTAAAAGGCCTTTCTTTAAAGTGAATTTCGTTTTGTATAAATTGTATCTTAATTGTAATATTTTTTTTATCAACCAATTGCCTGGATTTAATAAATAAGAATCAAATAAAGCAGACAACATAATCATGACATGATCGTGCGCTGGCGTGCCGCGGTCACTTGCATTGAAATCTCATCATAAATTAACCGAAACTCAGTGTATGTCTCACAGACATGACAGATAGGCCTATATCTAAATAAAGCTTGAAATTTCATTAAACGAAACAATTCAAAACGAAAAGAAATAGGCCACTCGCTGATTATTTAATCCATGATGTGCATTTCTCTCTATGCGCGTTCATACGGAAATGGCGATCATCAAATTCATTAAACGAAACTATTCCAAACGAAAAGAAATAGGCTAGCCTACTCTCTGATTATGTAATCCATGATGTGCATTTCTCTCTATCGTTCACTATGGAGATGGCGATTCGTCAATTTCTTTAAACGAAACAATTCAAAAGGAAAAGAAATATAGGCAGCATACTCTCTGATTAATCCAGGATGTGCATTTCTCTCTATAGGCGCGTTCACTACGTTGATATCAATCGTCAATTTCTTTAAACGAAACAATTCAAAACGAAAAGAAAGGGCTAGCCTATACCTTCTGATTATGTAATCCATGATTTGCATTTCTCTCTATATATGCGCGTTCCCTAGGTGATGGCGATCGTCAACTTATTCTTTGCAGCAGACACTGACAGAAAAGTTGTATTAATAAAAATCAATGGACGCGTGTCACCAGATTTACAAATGCACTTGTTGCTTGTTAATTTAATTTAAATTAATTAGTAAAATGAATACTTTAATTGTCATAATTAAAATAATTCAATATTATTAAGTGTCCCGTTTTTGCTCATTTATAAATAGTATTTATATCTACCACCCCCTCAGCACCTGGGTTAAAAAATTATTTGGCGCCACCATATTATAACGGCCCACGTATTAAAAATAGTCGAGTCTAAATAGGGCTCCGGCTCATATTACATTTAATGCCGTCAGCCGGGATCAGACACAACGTGCACGGGTTGGCCTTGATTTTTATTTTTTTTTGCCCGATCTGGTATTCAGTTTCTGAACGGTGTAGGCACAAGCCAACAGTTTGGTGACGATGTCTGAGCCTTATGTCATCATTTTTAATTAGTCACGGTAATACCGTATACCCCGGTAAAATAGGGAGGTGGTTTGACGGTATCAAAATTGGGATACCGCCCAAGCCTATCTCACGCAGAGAGAAAATGCGGAGCAATGAGGACACTGACACCGACAGACTAGACAGAGCAGGATACTTTTGGTATGAAACAAATTCTCAGCTCTCAGGAGTCCATTTTATTACGAAATTCAGACAATAAATACCGTTTTGGTGCTTGTAAATGTGACGTGACAGATCGCTGTAGCGCCATCATTTCAAGTAAACCGATCATCTGTTACTTTTTATTTAAAGATACAGTACAACTTACCGAAAGGTATATATGCCTCATACATAATATCGACAAATCAGTGTTTTTCAACCACGGAAAGAGGTCAATAAAACTGCAGGAGAACAATATTGTCATAGAACGTTACATTTACCACAGGAAAGCCATTTAATGACCAGCATGTTAGTTGACTAGAAAAAAATAGCTATAGAGAGGAGTAGTTTGCTAAATATGTGCACTATATTACTTATTTATTATATTTTTACTTGTGTCATTACATAATTGTTATTATAATAACTGTATTATATTTAATTTGTTATTTTTAACCTTAATAATACCAGCTGATAGGGCTCTCTGTATGTTTACAGCATTATGTGATAAATATTTTTTCTTGAGAAAAATTAACATGTAGGCTATCTGCTGTAGCCTACCTAATATTTATCCAAATGAGTCAATATTGAATCAAGATTGAAATCGAATCAAGAATTGAACTGAAATTGTGAAAATTGTGTTAACCCTCTGGGGTCAGGAAACGCGCCGGCGCTTTTTGCTCGATTTTTTTCACATAGCAGCAAAATAGACTTAAAATACTCTGTCATTTTTGGTCATACAGACTTATGAAATATAAAAAAATAAACTGTTGAATATGTACTTTTTTACGTGTTCACTTACAATAGAAATAAAACATTGTGCTTTTGTAAAATAAAGAAAATAAACAGGGTGTGCTTTCTGTCTCTCTGTCTCCGTTAACCTTTTTTCTGGAGCACGTCTCTAAACTTAAACAAAACTCAGCGAATACTATTCACACAAGCATGAGCAATACATCTTTATAATCATTTAAGTTTGTACTTTTAAAATATCTAATTCAAAACTAAAATAAATATTCTCTGTTTATGTAATCTATAAAAAAAGAGAGAGGTGTCAGCCGATCTCATTATCGTTCACTCAGCTCATTATTCTGCTAATGTGACACGCCCACGGAGAGCGCGCGGTATTCAAACGCAAATGATCTAAGGCAAGCCATTCAAACATGCCAACGTCCACCAGCTGGTTTATAGTACACATCATGTTTAATAAAAACTTGTACTTTACCTCGTCTTGCTACCTGTGAGGAGAATTATTTAGTAAGTCATTTATTCTTAAGTGCTTTGTTCTAATCGCGATATTGAATAGTGTCTGTAAACTGCAAAAAGACTGTTTAAATATGAATTGCGTGTCTGTGTGTAGGCTAAATGATGAATGAACGGCACAGGCGCACGCGCGTTGTTTACTTCAGTTATACAGCGCGTGTCTGTGCCGTTCATTCACTCTCGCACCTACATTAGTATACGTTATTTTTACATGAACACATCCAAACTATATTGCTATAGCCTACTAAGATGAGTAAAAATAGACTGAAATATGTTGACATAGAATGTCTGTATAAGCAACAAACTGCAAATTAACATGTATATGCTAATATATCATGCACAATATGTTATAGACTAAATATGAATGTTTAGACAAGATTTTGTGATTAGTTTTGGATAGATTATAAAGTTTTGACTGTAAAAAAAGACTACTGTCACATTAAATAGTTAAACTTTTGTTCACCAATTTCTGCTCATAGTTAAATATACTATAGTATGGGATGTTTTGTCAAAAATAAAGTAGGTATATTGAATTATCAACTAAGATGTTATTATAGTGTTTGTTCCAATATTCAAACTAATGAATCCTTACCTTTTTTAACACGTATGATAAAATGTATACTTTTTACAAAGAAAGAATACACTTGAAATATTGTTAAAATTTTAATTGTTGTTGTAATTGTAACCTATTTGTAATTGGTAACAATTTCTAATTGTAAAATATGTATATATAGATAATTTCTTTTGTCCTTGCATTCTTTGGGATCCAGTGACACACCTGTGTGAAAGGCTAATTAATATGCAGCTCATTATGTATGTGGCACATTATCCGGCCTTTGTCTTCTCAGGTGTGAACACGCCTCCATGCATATTGCCTTTCCAAACAAAAGGTGTCTTATAAAATTTAAATCAATGTATTGTTTTGTGTAAATGAATAGGCAGGATGATTTTAAGATCATTTTGAAGCAAAAACTCTAGGCAACAACGTCCATTAGTCAAAAGTCTTGTGGACACATATTTAGTATGTGTTTTGTGGCCTTATTTCAGACACTTTAAGTTATAGTTTTTTCAATAACCATGCATAAAGAATATTCTCTCAAAAATGCAAACATGTACATACATTTTGCTCACATATTATGGTAGCCCTGTTTGTGCTAAATAGAGTGTAATTACACCTTTGCTATTAATATGTTTATAAGCAACTGAAAAAAGAACAAATGTCAGGGCATGTCAAAACATCTCAAGGACCCCAAAAACACCCTGGACCCCAGAGGGTTAAGCAATAATACAAACAGTAGCCTACCAGTTATTGTACCATGTAAACATTGTAACATTTGTCACCAAACTTAATAAAATTCTGTTTAGTAACCAAATGTTTTGACAATCACAATTACACCTATTGTGATGCAAGTTGTTTTTTTACATCCCCCAATCCATCCGTTTCTCCTGTGCAATTAAAATATCGTGATAAAAGCTCAATCAATTAATCGCAGCATGAAAATTTGATACCGGCAAATGCCTAATCAGCTATTAATGGTGATTAATGGTGGATAATTTCACGTGCTTCCGTGTCACAGTAACTGTTATCAGATCTGTTGAACATGCAGCTTCTGTCCATCTGTGTCAAGACATTTTAGAAATCCTGACCGGACGATGTTTTTCTGCCAGGATAAAGAGTATGTAGGGTCACCCAATATACATACAGTTAGGGTGAAATTAAATGACTTAAACACAGGGATGCAAACACAAGTATGGTCAAAAAAGAGAGAGGTAATCGAAGCCCTCGCCCCGCGGCAAATATCTAGATACATTTCCACAAACCCCTGCCATCCACGGTCCACCCTACTAGGCACATAGAGTAAAATGAAATAAATAAGTAATGTTGAAAAGAATGATACTTTGAAACTAAACCGCCAGTAGGTGGTGCCAGGCGACTATCTTAATTAGCGAGTCATTGAGTCATTCATTCAAATGGTTTGTTCAAACGGCTGATTTATTCAGAATGAGGCAGTTTATGAATGGGTAATTGAATCTTTGACTCAACCGCTAAACGCTGAATCATTAAGTAATGAAACATGGCTGAGAGTTCCTATGGTTCTGCAGTGATCTTTGTTTGGAACTATTTTCGCTGCTGAAACAGAACAAAAACAGTCATTGCGTCTAAAATGTAAGTGACTTAATTTTAACTATTTGTTTATTGGACTTATGAAATCAGTGTCTCCGTTTAAATCGTGATGGTAGCTATTCAGGAAAACAGGACTCTGGTCATGTAAATAACCGCGCGAGCCTTAACAGCGCAACTGTGTTACCATCAGTAGGCTTACATTAGGTAGGCCTATATTATCAACTATAGGCTATCAATCGCCACTTACATTAAATGAAATAAAATCAGAATCATCCTCGCGATTTCGGTGATTCCATAGTTATTTTTTATTTTATTTTTTTGATATTGAAAATTGTTTTAAATCAGGGCATTTGTCCGGTGTGGCAAGTACAATCCTCTTCACTTGTCCTTTAAAAAAAAACCACACGTGTCCCGGACAAGCATTAATGTCGAGCCCTGATATGTTTTCCTTGATTGGTTTTCCCTGAAGAGAATTAGGTTGCTGAAAACGAAAGAAAGAGTGTCGCACATTTATTGCGTTTTACCGTGATGAGAGATCCGTGTCTTTGTTAATGATTTATCTGTCATCCACCCTCGATTAATTGGAATGTTATGTTTTTATTACTTGGCGCGCCGGACCCGCGGATTGAGACCCGCGCAGCACTATCGGCAAACTATTGGTTTGAGAATGGAATGGCCTGTGTTGTGCCCGAATTTCGACTAACAGAACAGTCACAGTGGAAAAAGTTTTTCTGAGCATGTGACTGTCTGTCCGAGTTTTGTCGAGACCCGGAGGCGGCACAAAATTTGACGGAGGCGGCCGCCTAATTGTCTATGCAGGAAAAACCCTGCACAACATATTACCTACACAATTGAAATAGGCCTAGTTGAAATGTTTAATAAATTACATGACTATTAGATTATATAACATTATAAACCAAAAATATCCTTACCTCCAGCGCCGAACGCCGAAGAAATTTGTTGCACTGGCAGACACCATAGACCAGTGGTTCTCAACTCCTGTCCTCGGGACCCGCTGCTCTGCACATTTTGTATGTCTCTCTTATCTGACACACTCAGTTCAGATCAAGAAGTCTCTCCTAACGAGCTGGTGATCTGAATCAGGTGTGTTAAATAAGGAGACATAAAAAATGTGCAGAGCAGTGGGTCCCGAGGACTGGAGTTGAGAACCTCTGCCATAGACAGTAAAATATACGCAGCAAGAAAAAACACTAGTGGTTCACGCCTGCGCGCATACTACTGTTTTGGCGCGCTGTGTTCTGATTTGCTTATTTCCTACTTACTTGTTTGGTGGAAGCAATCCAGAATTACTGTTGGTGATATTATAATCAGTCCCTCTCGGCCCTATTTTACACACAGGTGCGGCTCACAAATTGCCGTTCTCAGTGTCTTAAATTGGCAGAATTCGCTACAAATGCTGCTCCACATGAATTTAGGTCAGAACATACATAATATTTCTACAATTGAATACTAATTCTGTTACTTCAGCATATCTGGTCATAAAAGAAAGAAACATACCTGGAAGAACAAAGTCATCATCATCATCATTAACATCATCATTCTGATCTTCATCATCATCCTCCTCCTCATGGCTCTGTTGTTGTTCCTCTGCTGTGGTTTCTTCTCCTCGTCTCTCTATCAGGTTCCTGCAGTCCTCCAGTTTGACGGAGCACATCTTCATCTGCTGTTCTCCAGCGTTACAGTCAGAGGTTTGATCAGCGGATCCATGATCCTGAGCGTCAGTATAACACAGTAAAGTGAGGCTGAGCTCTGAGTCCTGTGTGTCTCTGGGTCTCTGATCTCTGACACTCCAGAGCGAATCCTGAGCTTCTGTCCCATCATCCTCACCCTTAATCCCAACATAGTCAATCTCATCCTCCTCATGGCTCTGTTGTTGTTCCTCTGCTGTAGTTTCTTCTTCTCGTCTCTCTATCAGGTTGCTGCAGTCCTCCAGTTTGACGGAGCACATCTTCATCTGCTGTTCTCCAACGTTACAGTCAGAGGTTTGATCAGCGGATCCATGATCCTGAGCGTCACTATAACACAGTAAAGTGAGGCTGAGCTCTGAGTCCTGTGTGTCTCTGGATCTCCAGACTGAATCCTGAGCTTCTGTCCCATCCATCACACACACTGAAACCTTCTCCAGATCCTGACAAACACATCATAGATCAACACAAATAAACAACAACCTGTTGATATTAGCCTCATTACTGAGGCGTAAAGGCTGATTTATACTTCTGCATCGGACCTACGCCGGAGCCTCTACGCTATAGACTACACGTTGGTTTTCATTTATACTTCTGCGTCGTTGTCCGCATTGATGCGCAATTACACATGCAGAGGGAACATGTGAAACCCGAGGGAGGGGTTCTAGCAGACCAATCACAGCGCTTGCGTCCGCGTAGAATTTACGCGTTGTTACATTTTTGGAGAGGTGCACGTCAGGGTACGCGCGCTACACAAAGCCTACGACGTAGCTACACCATGAGTTCGACGCAGAAGTATAAATTGGGCTTAAGAAGTGAGAAGCTAACAAAACTTTGGTTTGATTGAGCTGTAGGATGAAATGATGAGCTGCTCAAACCTCTCTGTTGAGTTTGTCTCCTCTTTCTCTCAGCTTTGCCTCCAGTGACGCCACCTCTTTCTTCAGCTGACAGATTTCAGTGATGAAATCCTCAATATCCAGCATGGACAGATCTGTTCCTACTGATTTACAGCAGATCACATCCATCTGTGCTCTCATGGTCAACATCTGAAGACAAACACAACATCATTATGACAAGACGCATTTATAATGAGAACTGAGAATATTACTGAGAATATTCAGAAATATTTATTTCAGATGTAAAAGTCTTTAGGAGCATTTGTGTTTAGTTTCAGTATTAAGCCAGCACAGAGCAGGAATATAATCAAATATTATTTGACATTATGCAGAACTCATAATATATTAAGATATTAAACATGATATTGTCAGATTTCTACTCATTTCACCCAAAAACGTGAAAATTTTAAAAGTATCTAGCATTTAAAATTAACCATTGTGTTGGTATAGTAACTGTTTAATACAAATGGTCGGTAAAACATGTGGACATTGGTTACTGTAGCAAAACCATGGTTATTTTTCAGAAGCTAATTAAGTGGGCGAGAAGAAGCGTCATTTAAGTTAATTAAAAACTAGAGACAGACAAATAACAAGCAAACAGCTCAAATACATAAATATTATAAAACAGATTTAACTCACCGTCTAAATGGTCCAGTCTTTCTTTCTTCAGTGGTTTTGCGGTAACGTTAGACTAAAGAATGGCACAGCGCCTCCACAGTACGAGCGATGGATATGGAAGAGGAGGAGGAGGTCCGGCTGGTTAGAAGAGACGAATAGTGTCATATTTTTAAGTGACAATTGAGTTAAAAAACATCGATAAACAGATGTTAGTCAGTCAGCCGGTAAAGCAAAATGATCGTTAATTTTTGAATTACGCTAGTTCGCGGCTTTCTGTAGAAGACAGGAGAAAGCGCGCGCAGATATCAGAGGCGCACAGCAAGGAACATAATATGTTCCTGACGCTTTCTCTTTTAAATAAATGCTTTCCTTAATTTTCTGTTGATCTATGAATCCTGAAAAAACACTGCATGTCAGTTTCCACACTTCATTAAGCAGCACAAACATTTTCAACTGTGATAAGCAAATTCTTGAGCAGCAAATCAGCATACTAGACTTATTTCGGAAGGTTCATGTGACACTGAAGACTGTTACAGCCAATAAAATTCAGATTTTACAGAAATTACATTTGAATATTCAAATAGAAAACAGCGATTTTTGAATTGGAGTAATTCTACAGCAGAACACAGGAACGAAGAAACCTCACACACTCCCTGAGACAAACGGAGAGAGATAACACAGTAAACATGCATTTTTAATTGCATTACACTGGTTACTGGTAATAAAATACAGGCTTGACTCCCATTGCATGTTAATACAAACAGTATTTGAGGCGCTACTTTAAGTTGATTTGTGAACGAGACATTTCAAGATTCACACCTGAGTAAATAAAGTTGCAAATGCCAAAAACTGACAGTGTGACCTTAGAACATGTTACTGTACTTGTAGTGTATTATTTCATATCCATATCTGGATCATTTCTGCTTTCTGTAACAAAGTGACTGAAGGGAAATATGACTCACTTCTTGTTATTCAGTAAAATAACTGCTAAAAGAATTAGGCCTCTTCATTCTGTTAGTGTGATTAAATGCCCCATAAACACTTCAATCCAACATCAGAAACTGATCTGCACATTACAGTGAATTTAAAGTTGTCACAAAGAAACAGATTTTAATCCAGAGGATTCATTTCTACACAGTTAAAAATGTTCAAGAACAGGGGCATCCAATCCTGCTCCTGGAGGTCCAACGTCCTGCACAGTTCAGCTCCAACACACTTGCCTGGAAGTTTCTAGTGAGTCTGAAGACCTTTGCTGTGTTCTAAATCACCCCCTATACTCTCATTCACTATTCCCTATAGTCCACTTGAAAGAGTGAATGAAAACAAGTGGGTGAATTCGGACACTGAGTGCGCTGGAAGGGCTGCTGCTTTTGCATAATTTGTGCTGCTTAATAATCATTTGAAACTGGCAGCTCCAGTAGTAAAATAAATTTTTTAAATCTTGAACTATGTATTAATCTTATTTAAACAATTTAATATTTAATTAATAAGTAATTTATACCTGTATGATATTACGCTGTAGCCACATTGGACCAGCGGTTTGGAAAATGGATAGATGGATGATTGAGCTGCGGGCGCCATCTTCTGGATAGATGCAGAAATTAATTCAGCGCGACCATCACAGTGCATTATGGGTATTCTCTAACCGATGAGTGTACATCAGTTGTACACTGTCATTGCAGTGCATTGTGGGATTGAATGAGCTCGATAACGTCCACTATGGTTTTAGACACCACTATAACTGTTTGTCTCTTCAAATATTTCACTATTTTAGGGTATATGCAGATTTCAGACTCAGCTCTTGATTAGCTGGTTCAGGTGTGTTTAATTATGGTTGGAGCTAAACTCTGCAGGACAGTTTGGGCACCCCTGTTCTAGACACATTCAATTTAAATATTAATTTCAATTTATTTATAAAGCACAATTAAAACAAACTGCCATTGACCAATGTGCTGTACAAAATGAATAACCAGTAAATAAAATACAGATAAAGACACAAGTAAACAACAAAGCTTATAAAGACCAATTTAACTCATGAATTATAAGCCAGATCAAATAAAATTTTTGCAGTTCTGATTTGAACAGGTAAACTGTTCCAAAGTCTCGGTGTGGATGCGGAAAATACCTGGTCACCCCTAGACTTTAGTCTGGTTTGAGGGACCACTTAGAGCCTCTGATTAGCAGACCCAAGCGCTCTCCCTGGTTGATAGTCAATCAACAGATCAGAGAGGTATTGGGGTGCTAAACCATGCAAAGATTTAAAAACCAAAAAAAGCACTTTAAAATCAATTCTGAGGCGAATGGGCAACCAATGTAGAGACCGTAGAATAGGGGTGATATCTTCAGGCTTACGAGCTCCCGTTAAAACTCTGGCAGCTGCAATTTGACCCATCTGACGGCGGTTTAAATAAAATGCACTAATCCCCAAATAGATTGAGTTGCAATAGTCAAGCTTTGTGGTGATAAAAGCATGGATAACTCTTTCAAAATTATTAAAAGAGAGAAAGGACTTTGTTTTTACAAGGTCATGTAATTGACTTCACAACTTGGTTAACATGTCTATCCAGGTTTAATGCACTGTCCACTAAAACACCCAGATTTAAGGTGCTAAGACACCTAGATTTCAGTTTGGTATCCTTTGGACATTCTAGTTTTAGGTTTTTTACAACCATGAAATAATGTCCTTGTAACACTGAAAGATGTTTTTTTTTACACAACCTAAAGAAAATTACATTGATGAAGCTATGATGATTCTGGAGAAGCATGTTTCTTCTGGTGAGTCCGAAAACCCCATTTAAAAGCGAATCTCTCGCCACAGATGGAGCAGCGGTAAGGTTTCTCTCCTGTATGCCATCGCTCATGGACCTTCATGGCACTTGATCGAGCAAAAGTCTTGTCACATTGTGAGCATTTAAAAGGTTTTTCTCCTGTATGAATTCTCTGGTGCATTTGTAAGCCACTTGAATTAGTAAAACCCTTCCCACAATCACTACAGTGATACGGTTTTTCTCCAGTGTGAACTCTCTGATGAACTTTGAAATAAAATGGACTAGCAAAGCTCTTCCCACAGAAGGAGCACAGGTACGGTTTCTCTCCGGTGTGAATCCTCTCATGGGTTTTCCGGTGAGTCGAATGATAGAAACGTTTCTCACAGTGTGAACACTGATATGGTCTGTTATCAGAATGTATTTTTTGGTGTAATTTCAGAGAAGTTGATTTTGTAAAGGTTTTCTCACATTTACTGCACTGATACGGCCTTTCACTGGTGTGTGTGAGTAAATGTTTCTTCAGACTGGTTCCGCATGTGAAGCTCATCTCGCAGAGGGGACAATTGTATGGGCTCTCATTGGTGTGTATGAGTAGATGGTTGTTCAGATGGGATCCCTGGTTGAAGCTCTTCTCGCAGAGGGGGCACCGATGCGGCCTCTCATTGCTGTGAATGAGTAGATGTTTCTTCAGATTGGATCCCTGGTTGAAGCTCTTCTCACAGAGTGTGCACTTGTACGGCCTCTCATTGCTGTGAATGCGTAGATGGCTCTTCAGATGGGGCCTCTGGTTGAAGCTCCTCTCACATTGAGGGCACTGGTACGGCTTTTCACCAGTGTGGATTCTCTTATGCATTAAAAGATTTTGGTTGGTGCGGAAATACTTGTCACACTCGCTGCAGTGGAAAGTCTTTTCACTGTGTGTCTTTATATGAGCTCTCATACTATAAAGAGTGGTGAAAAAATCCTTCCCGCACTGTTCACAGCAAAACTCCTTCTTCACGCTGTGCTCTTTTGAATGAAGTCTCTTCTCTTTTGAGGTAGAAAAGCTGATGTCACATATCTTACAGGTGAAGTCTTTCTGTTCTGTGTGTTTTCTCTCACGTATCGCTAAATTACCTTGTTTTCTGAATGTTTTTCCACAGGAGAATCTGTTCACTGTCAGTCGCTGTTTAGATGAAGAGGCAGTTTCTCCATCAGAAGATGAACCAGCGTTGTCGTCTGAAAGGAAAATGATAGGCATTAAATATGTAACTTTTTCTATAACTTTTAAGGCTGATTGATCAGTCAAAATAAAATTCTGTAGGATCTGAGAGCAGATCGGACAGAGATGATTAGTTCAAACTGGACAATCTAGGACAATAAATGAAGTGGACACCATCCAGTCTGAGCTAACTAACGAAACCCCACCGCTGTAAACAATGAACCCGTGTAAGATTCAACTTAAGATGTCAACTTTGGGCAAGACGGTAAAAGATGTATTGGTTTGGAGAGGGCACAGCTTGAGCCCAGCGAGGAAAACACCAAGGGTTGTTGCACCAATTCTCGATTAGCAATGTCACCTCGTTTATTCATCTAGATTTTGGTGGATAGACCAGGTTAGTGTAATACTGACAAGCTATGGCATAATTTGTACCTTACACTTCTAGAAAGCATCAGCCTATAGACACACAAATGCAGTGGTAATTTCTAGTTAGTCTCCTCTGTACTGGACCTTAAATGCTATTCTGTTGCTGAAGCTGTGGCTCTGTAGCTTAAATGTTAAAATGCTTTATTATTACTAATAGCTTACATATTATTCTATTGCTGGAGCTCTGTAATTTAATTGTTATAATTACATGGCTTGGTTGAATACTAATATTGAATGCGGTCTGTTATTTCTTGATAACAGACCACTGCTAAGTATAACACACCATTGCCATGAAAAACAGAGCATTGCCATGGACACAGTTCTGTTCATTCTGGAGCAATACAATCGTTTTTAAATCAATAAACTCCTTTATATATCCGGAGATCGGCCGGTTACGCTATTACCTTATTCCAAACCGGACTATGCGTGAACTCTAAAATGGCCGCCGTTACCCACAATGCAGCGTTCCATGCCGTCTACGCCCGAGCTCTATAAGACGACAAGTTTTATTCATATCAGATACACATTGTGTAATTACCTATAAATTTTACCCTATTCTTCTCCCAGTTCACCGGCCACTTAATTTCATGTATTTCGTGAGAAGTGGATTAATTGACGTGTTGTAAATCCAACAGATCCGATCCTCTGAACTGTGAAACAAACTAACATGGCGCATACAGCTCAAATAACGCGATCGTTATAAAGGTGTTTAAACAACAAAACACATCCACTTGCACATATTTAACAAGCAATGACGCGTCACCATGGAAACATTAAAGTGACAAGTTCTAAATAACGGTCACCTTGAAAAACTCATGCTGGGGGGTCAGTTAGAATATTTTAAACTTACGTGTGAAAGGGTTAAGAGCAAAAGCATGTTTGCATTTTATTTTGTGATTTCACTGGAACGAATAGAGAGTCTCCACAACAGGACTGAAGCGTACGTCTGTGCTCAAATAACAGCGGAAACGAGCACTCGCGATGAGTTGACTAATCAACTAGAGTTGACTAGCAGAATAGTTATAAATATAATTTTGTTATAGTCTAGATATACACTATATTGCCAAAAGTATTGGGACACCCCTCCAAATCATTGAATTCAGGTGTTCCGATCACTTCCATGGCCACAGTTGTATCAAATCAAGCACCTAGGCATAAAGAGGCTTCTTCAAACATTTGTGAAAGAATGGGTCGCTCTCAGGAGCTTAGTGAATTCAAGCGTTGTACCTTGATAGTCCATTCGTGAAATTTCCTCACTACTAAATATTCCACAGTCAACTGTTAGTGGTATTATAACAAAGTGGAACTAATTTGGAACAGCAGCAACTCAGCAACGAAGTGGTAGGCCATGTAAAATCACAGAGCGGGGTCAGCACATGCTGAGGCGCAGAGTGCGCAGTTAGGGTGATATTAAATGACTAAAACCGTGATATAAGATTTTGGCCATATTGCCGATCTCTAAGTCATTCGTTCCCTGTGTAACTTGTCCACAAACCTGCTATCGTTTGGTCCCTGCACAAGGTGTCGCTGTGGCCTCAAAGCTTCAGCATTGCCAATCTGAACTCGATTGCTGTCTGTGGTAAAACACGCCCCCCCTCATATCCATACAGATAAAGAAATGTAGAAATAAATAATGTGGAAATAAATAAATGTAGACATAAATACATAAATAAATGTAAAAAAATTAATTCCCTTTGAGCTAAATTGACCTGTTTCCCTTACAATCGAAATGAATGATAAATTGAATTTTTTTGAAAATTTGTGATATGTGTTAGTGCGGTTAACTTTTCAGGCTGCGATTTAAATAAATACAAAGTCTGATGTCATATTTTACACACATGTGCAGCTAACAAATTGCCGTTTTCAGTGTCTTAAATTGGCACAATTCACTGCAAATGCTGCTCCACATGAATTTAAGTCAGAACATACATAATTTTTCTACAATTTAATACTAATTAAGTTATTTCAGCATATCTGGTCATAAAAGAAAAAAACATACCTGCAGGAACAAAGTCATCATCATCAGCAACATCATTCTGATCTTCATCATCATCAACATCATCATTATTCTGATCTGCATCATCATCATCCTCCTCCTCATGTCTCTGTTGTTGTTCCTCTGCTGTGGTTTCTTCTCCTCGTCTCTCTATCAGGTTCCTGCAGTCCTCCAGTTTGACGGAGCACATCTTCATCTGCTGTTCTCCAGCGTTACAGTCAGAGGTTTGATCAGCGGATCCATGATCCTGAGCGTCAGTATAACACAGTAAAGTGAGGCTGAGCTCTGAGTCCTGTGTGTCTCTGGATCTCCAGACTGAATCCTGAGCTTCTGTCCCATCAGTCACACACACTGAAACCTTCTCCAGATCCTGACAAACAAATCATAGATCAACACAAATAAACAACAACCTGTTGATAATAGCCTCATTACTCAGCAGTTATCTCTAGTGGTTATATTGGTGATTTGTTTGCATATTTTGCTGCTGTCTTGATTTGAGATAAGCATAAAAAGTAAGAAGCTAACACAACTTTGGTTTGATTGAGCTGAAGGAAGAAATGATGAGCTGCTCAAACCTCTCTGTTGGGTTTGTCTCCTCTTTCTCTCAGCTTTGCCTCCAGTGACGCCACCTCTTTCTTCAGCTGACAGATTTCAGTGATGAAATCCTCAATATCCAGCATGGACAGATCCGTTCCTACTGATTTACAGCAGATCACATCCATCTGTGCTGTCATGGTCAACATCTGAAGACAAACACATTATCATTATTACAAGAAGAATTTGAAATGAACTGACACCGATTTAAACTCAAAATAGCCTATGTTGGATAATATTCAGAATTATTAATTTCAGATAAAGGAGCATTTATGTTTAGTTTCAGTATTGAGCCAGCACTGTACAAGAATATTATCAAATGGTATATGACATTATTGCATGTATATGCTAACTCATATTAAGGTATTAAACATGATATTGTCAGATTTCTACTCATTTCACCCGAAACCGTGAAAACTTTAAAAGCATCTAGCATTGAAAATTAACCATTGTGTAGGTATAGTAACTGTTTAATACAAATATCATGTTTAAAATATTCACTCATTCATATCATGAGGACATTTATAATGGTTACTGTTGCAAAACCATGGTTATTTTTCATAAGTGGCCGAGGAAAAGCTTAAACAAAGTTCATTAAAAACTAGAAACAGACAAAAAACAAGCAAACACATAAATAATGTAAAACAGATTAAACTCACCATCTGAATGCTCGTCTTTCTTTCTTCGGTGGTTTTGCCGTCTGGTAGACTAAAGAATGTCACAGCGCCTCCTACAGTACGAGCGAGTTAGAAGACAAGGAGGAGGTCCAGCTGGTTAGAAGCGACGACTACAATCATATTTGTACGAGACAATTAAATAAAAACATCGATAAATGAATGTTAGTCAGTAAGCCGGTAAATCAAAATGGCCGTTAATATTTGAATCACGCGAGTTCGCGCTTTCTGTAAAAGACAGGAGAAAGCGCGCGCAGATAAGAGGCGCAGTGTAAAGGAAGATACTCGCGCTTTGTGTTTGAAATAAATGCTGTTTTCCACTTTCTGTTGATCTGTAAATCCTGAAAAAAACACTGTTTGTCATATTCCACACTTCATTAAGAAGCACAAGAATTTTCAACTGTGATAAGCAAATTCTTGAACAGCTAATCAGCATCTATTTCTGAAGGTTCCTGTGACACTGAAGACTTGAGTAAAAGCCAATAAAATGGAGATTTGACTGAAAATACATTTGAATATTCAAATAGAAAACAGTGATTTAACAGTAATATTTCAGAGTATTATCGTTTTTGCTGTTTATTATTGCACCCCCTCCAGCAGAACACGGAAAGAAGAAATGAAGCAGGTCGGCCACAAACTCACTCACTCCCCGAAACAAACAGAGAGAAACACATTAAACTTGGATTTTTAATTGCATTGCATTACACTGATTTATTGTAAACTGAGATATTACTTAGGTCACTGTCACTTTGGTTACTGGTAATAAAATACAGGCTTGACTTACATTGCATGTTCATACAGAAAGTTGATTTGTGAACGAGACATTTCAAGATTAACACCTATAAGTAAATGCAATTGTTAATCCCAAAAACTGACAGTGTGACATTATAAAATGTTACTGTACTTATAGTGTATTATTTCATATCCATGTCTGGATCATTTCAGCAAGTGACTGAGGGAAATGAGACTCATTTCATGCCATCACGTTTTTCAGTAAGTATTATTAAATAACAGCTAAAAGAATTAGGCCTCGTTATTCTGTTAATGATTAAATGCCCCATAAACACACATTAATTCAACAGCAGACACTGATTCGCACATTACAATCAATTAAAAGTTTTCACAAAGAAACAGATTTTCATCCAGAGGATTCATTTCTACACAGTTAATAATTTTCGAGAACAGGGACAGGTTCGAGAACATGTTCCAATCCTGCTCCTGGAGGTGCAACATCCTGCAGAGCTCAGCTACAACACACTTTCCTAGAAGTTTCTAGTGAGTCTGAAGACCTTTGCTGTGTTCAAAATCACCCCCTATACTCATTCACTATTCCCTATATTATTCCACTAATATAGTTCCCTTGAAGGAGTGAATGAAAACAAGTGGGTGAATTTGGACACTGAGTGCACTGGAAGGGCTGCTGCTTTTGCTCTCTGTCATGGAAATTAAGTATAAACCTTATTTAAACAATTTAATAATTAATTAAAAAGTAATTTATACCTGTATGATATTACGCTGTAGGCACATTGGACCAGCAGTTTGGAAAATGGATGGATGGATGATTGAGCTGCGGGCGCCATCTTCTGGATAGATACAGCAATTTATTCAGCATGACCCTCACAGTGTATTATGGGTATTCTCAAGCCATTGAGTGTACATCGGTTGTACACTGTCATTGCAGTGCATTGTGGGATTGAATGAGTGCACTCGATAAAGTCCACTCCGGGTTCGGACACCACTACAAATGGCTGTCTCTTCAAATATTGCACAATTTTAGATTTCAGACTCAGCTCTTGATTAGCTGGTTCAGGTGTGTTTAATTACGGTCGGAGATAAACTCTGCAGGACAGTTTGGGCACCCCTGTTCTAGACACATTCAATTTCAATTTATTTATAAAGCACAATTAAAAAACAACTGCCATTGACCAATGTGCTGTACAAATTGGATAACCAGTAAATAAAATACATCGACACAAGTAAACAACAAAGCATAAAAAGGCAGATTTAACTCATGAATTATTAGCCAGATCAAATAACAATTATTTTAACTTTGATTTAAAAATAGATATTGTGGGAGCAGTTCTGTTTTGAACAGGTAAACTGTTCCAAAGTCTCGGTGTGGATGCGGAAAATACCTGGTCACCCCTAGACTTTAGTCTGGTTTTAGGGACCACTAAAGGCTGATTTATACTTCTGCGTCGGACCCACGCCGGAGCCTCTACGCTATAGACTACGTGTTGGCTTTCATTTATACTTCTGTGTCGTTGTCAGCGTTGACGGCAATTACACATGCAGAGGGAGCATGTGAAACCCGAGGGAGGGGTTCTAGCAGACCAATCACAGCGCTTGCGTCCGAGTAGAATTGACGGGCTGTTACATTTTTGGAGAGGTGCACGTAAGGGTACGCCGAAGGGTACGCACGCTACACACAGCCTATGACGTAGCTACGGCGTGAGTTCGACACAGAAGTATAAATTGGGCTTAAGAGCCTCTGATTAGCAGACCCAAGAGCTCTTCCTGGTTGATAGTCAATCAACAGATCAGAGAGGGATTGGGGTGCTAAATCATGCAAAGATTTAAAAAGCACTAAAATCAATTCTGAGGCGAATGGGCAACCAATGTAGAGACCGTAGAATAGGGGTGATATCTTCAGGCTTACGAGCTCCAGTTAAAACTCTGGGAGCCGCATTTTGACCCATCTGAAGGCGATTTAAATAAAATTGACTGCTCCCCAAATAGACTGAGTTGCAATAGCTTTGTGGTGATAAAAGCATGGATAACTCTTCCAAAATTATTAAAAGAGAGAAAGGACTTTGTTTTAACCAGGGCATGTAATTGATAGAAACTTGACTTCACAACTTGATTAACTTGTCATGAAGTGAATGAAAACATCCTGCAAAGTTTTAAATCTGAAAGTGAACCGTATATAAAGTTATTGTCTTTCAAAAGTAAGAGTCGACTCTGAGTCAATTAAATGAATAATTTTTCAAACGAGTCATAAGCCGTTTTGTTGTGACGTCAAGACGAAACATTAGCATATTGCCCGCCCACTTATTGCACATGCAGACACCAGGGAAAACTTGAACCTCAAACACTGCAGCTGATTCCTGTGGATACTGGATAGTATCATGTCGAAAAGACGCTGTGCTCTACAATGTGAAGGTAAAGCTAGCTTTTTTTCACTGCCGAAGGACAAGCATGTGAAGAATCAATGGTTAAAATCCATCTTTACAATGATACCACAGCAGTATAATCCTATACCTTTGCGGTGTTCCCTTTTTCTACTGATGACTGCATCTCAAATCTCGGAGTTCAATGTAGGAATTGCAAACCGCTTGCGCTTGAAAGATGGTGTTCAAAATACTTAGTTTTGAGTTTTATATTGTGTTGGTCTCCTGCTAACTGGTTAACTCACATTATTACTGTCTTACTGAAATACTTCTGCTGATCCGTTGTGGGCTAATAATAGCTAAAACTGTGTCTATTGATGCAGATTATCTGTCGTTCACACTACTTTGAGGAAAGATTAAGGATGGAGCAAGATTTGTTTTACCAACGTTTATGTTTCATCAGTCATTCATGCTAGAGCTCAGCTAATGTATGCACTGTTATTGATACAGTTTCCACATGTTCACCGCAATAAATTAGAAAAATACTCGGTAAATAATAAGTACAAGTAAAATAACTGGTTTGTTGAGGGACATGCACTTGTTACATTAGGAAACTTTAAAATAGCATAATAGGGGCACTTTAATGCAAAACACCCATTTTTTTTTACATATGGCCTAATATAAGGTGCTAAGACACAGAGATTTAAGTTTGGTATCCTTTGCACATTATAGTTGTAGGTATTTTACAACCATGAAATAACGTCCCTGTAACACTGCAAGGTGAGTTTTTTAACACAACCTAAAAATAATGACATGATGAAGCTATGATGATTCTGGAGCGGCGTGTTTCTTCTTGTGAGTCAGAAAAACCCATTTAAAAGAGAATCTCTCGCCACAGATTGAGCAGCAGTAAGGTTTCTCTCCTGTATGCCATCGCTCATGGATCTTCAGGTCACTTGATCGAGTGAAATTCTTGCCACATTGTGAGCATTTAAAAGGTTTTTCTCCTGAATGAATTCTCTGGTGCATTTGTAAGCCACTCGAATTAGTAAAACCCTTCCCACAATCACTACAGTGATACGGTTTTTCTCCAGTGTGAACTCTCTGATGAACTTTGAAATAAAATGGACTAGCAAAGCTCTTCCCACAGAAGGAGCACAGGTACGGTTTCTCTCCGGTGTGAATCCTCTCATGGGTTTTCCGGTGAGTCGAATGATAGAAACGTTTCTCACAGTGTGAACACTGATATGGTCTGTTATCAGAATGTATTATTTGGTGTAACTTCAGAGAAGTTGAGTTTGTAAAGGTTTTCTCACATTTACTGCACTGATACGGCCTTTCACTGATGTGTGTGAGTAAATGTTTCTTCAGACTGGTTCCGCATTTGAAGCTCTTCTCGCAGAGGGGGCACCGATGCGGCCTCTCATTGGTGTGTATGAGTAGATGGTTGTTCAGATGGGATCCCTGGTTGAAGCTCTTCTCGCAGAGGGGACAATTGTATGGACTCTCATTGCTGTGAATGAGTAGATGTTTCTTCAGATGGGGCCTCTGGTTGAAGCTCCTCTCACATTGAGGGCACTTGTACGGCTTTTCACCAGTGTGGATTCTCTTATGCATTGAAAGATGTTGGTTGGTGCGGAAATACTTGTCGCACTCACTGCAGTGCAAAGTCTTTTCACTGTGTGTCTTTATATGAGCTCTCATATTATAAGGAGTGGTGAAAAAATCCTTCCCGCACTGTTCGCAGCGAAACTCCTTCTTCACGCTGTGCTCTTTTGAATGACGTCTCTTCTCTTCTGAGGTAGTAAAGCTGATGTCACATACCTTACAGGTGAAGTCTTTCAGTTCTGTGTGTTTTCTCTCACTTTCCGATAAATTACCCTGTTTGCTGAATGTTTTTCCACAGGACAATCTCTTTCTTGTCTGTCTCTCTTTGGATGCAGAGGCAGTTTCTCCATCAGAAGATGAACCAGCGATGTCATCTGAAAGGAGCAAAATGGCCATTAAATATAGAACTTTTTCTATAACTTCTAAAGCTGAATGATTAGTCAACATAAAATTTAAAAAATTGGATCTGAGTAACAAAAGATAGATTGGTTTGGAGAGGCTTGAGCCCCACAAGGAAAATACCAAGGGTTGTTTGACCACCTAAGAACCCTTTGGGCCTTATCATACAACCGGTGCAATGCAGCGCCAGGCACAACAAGTGTATTTTGCTAGTTTTAGCCTAACGCAGTTATCATTTTCACGTCCTGCGCCACGTTGTTTAAATAGCAAATGCATTCGCGCCTATTTGAGCACCCATGGGCTGCTGGTCTGAGAATGAGGTGTGTGTTCAGGCGCATTGATGGCGTGTTGCTATTTCGAGGAACTGAAATAGACTGAGCCATTGTAGAGTTCTCAACGGGCCGGGTCGGCCCGACAAACCTGACTGGACCCGCGGGTTCCGGGCGAAAATATAAGCAAATGACTCGGGTCGGACCTCGGGCTTAATCGTTTCCGCTCAGTGAAAAAAAACCATTTATTAATCATCGCTGCTGTTCACCGTAAAGAAAGCGATCCACCGTCGCTACTACAGGAGTGGGAAAATCAGAGGGCTGGAAAGTGTTTGGAGTGGTACTGGATTCTGATGGAAATTCTACAGTTTATGTGCAATTCTCTAAATGCAAGGTGCTGATAAAATATGACAGCAAAAAAAACCAGGGTCACCCAGAAGATTTTTATTTGAGGCATATTTAGAAGCCTATATAGCCTATTTATATATTTAAAGTTTGTTTCAGTTGTTTGTACGCTATTGTTTAAAGACGTGACCATTAAAGGTTGATTTGAATTGCCGTCTGCTGGTCATGATAATACGTGTATGAGAAAAAAAAGAAAGAAAAAAAGAAAATCGGCGTCGGGCCGCGGGCCGGGTTCGGGCAGATAATTCATGTTGATGTGTCGGGTAACATCGGGTCCGGGCTTTAAAAGCCACGGGCCGGGTCGGGTAGTAATTTTCAGGCCCGTTGAGAACTCTAAGCCATTGACCAACTAAAACCTTGGTCAAAAGTCAATGGCGCATTATTATTTTGTTATTCAAAGAGCACGTTAGTAATGTGCACCTACAGATCGGTCCACAATGTGCGTAGACTCTGCTTATTACACACACAGGGACGCCTAGCAGCACACAAACTAGCCAAATATTAAAAATAAAAGGATTACAATGGAAAAGATTCATATTGTGTACATACAGATATGTTGGAATCTGGCTTTGCCCTTAGATGGTCTGCTTGCATGCTTTAACCTCGCGCACGACCAGATCCGTTTCCTTGCTAGAGACATGTTCAGTCTTTCGTTATGTAAATAGCGAATCCGCCAGGGTGCGAGCGCAACTGGCTTTTAAAGGGAATGGAAAATTACACTCTGATTGTTTTTTTGCACGTTATGCCCAAAAAACTCCCATTACTCATTAAGAGAATAGGGACAACCCTTTTAGACCATGCGCCGGGAGCGCCGACCATTTTCTAGTCGTTAAACTAGCAAAAGTGGATTCAGACACGCCCTAAGTGTACTTGCGCCGTGCGTCAAAATAGGGCTCAAGATATCAATGTTGGGCAGTTTGTAAAAGATGGATTGGTTTGGAGAGGGCACAGCTTGAGCCCCACATGGAAAACACCAAGGGTTGTGTGGACCAGGAAGGGAATCCCCATTTAAAGAAGACATAAACATCAAACGCAAGTAATAGCTCCAGATTCGAGCTGAACTGGTGCATTGATAGAAAATGTATAACCCTGCCAAAGAAACAACAGAAGGGTTAAATTAACGATTGATGGTTCTTTATTGCTATCAAAATTTTAGGGCTGTGATTTAAATAAATACAATGTCGGATTTAATATTTTAGCACTGGTATATTTTACACAGGTGCAGCTCACAAAATGCCGTTCTCAGTGTCTTAACGAATTGGCAGAATACACTACAAATGCTGCTCCACAAGAATTTAGGTCAGAACAAATTTTTACAATTTAATAGTAATTCTGTTACTTTAGCATATTAGGTCATAAAAGAAAGAAACATACCGGCAGGAACAAAGCCATCATCATTCACATCATCATTATTCTGATCTTCCTCCTCCTCATGTCTCTGTTGTTGTTCCTCTGCTGTGGTTTCTTCTCCTCGTCTCTCTATCAGGTTGCTGCAGTCCTCCAGTTTGACGGAGCACATCTTCATCTGCTGTTCTCCAGCGTTACAGTCAGAGGTTTGATCAGCGGATCCATGATCCTGAGCGTCAGTATAACACAGTAAAGTGAGGCTGAGCTCTGAGTCCTGTGTGTCTCTGGATCTCCAGACTGAATCCTGAGCTTCTGTCCCATCAGTCACACACACTGAAACCTTCTCCAGATCCTGACAAACACATCATAGATCAACACAAATAAACAACCTGTTGATATTAGCCTCATTACTGAGGCGTAAGAAGTGAGAAGCTAACAAAACTTTGGTTTGATTGAGCTGAAGGATGAAATGATGAGCTGCTCAAACCTCTCTGTTGGGTTTGTCTCCTCTTTCTCTCAGCTTTGCCTCCAGTGACGCCACCTCTTTCTTCAGCTGACAGATTTCAGTGATGAAATCCTCAATATCCAGCATGGACAGATCCGTTCCTACTGATTTACAGCAGATCACATCCATCTGTGCTGTCATGGTCAACATCTGAAGACAAACACATTATCATTATTACAAGAAGAATTTGTAATGAACTGACACTGATTTAAACTACACTATTACATGTATAACTTACATAGAAATATATTAAACATGATATTCTCACATTTCCACTCATTTCACCCAAAATCGTGAATCTAGCATTGAAAATTAACCATTGTTGGTATAGTAACTGTTTACTACAAATATCATGGTTAAAACATGATTACTGTAGTAAAACATGAGGTCATTTGTTATAGTTGCTGTAGGAAAACCATTGTTATTTTTTATAAGCTAAGTGGGCGTGGGAAAGCTTAATTTAAGTTAATAAAAAACTAGATAGAGAAAAATAACAAGCCAACAGCTAAAACGCATAAATATGTAGAACAGATTAAACTCACGTCTGAGTGCTCAAGTCTTTCTTTCTTCAGTGGTTTTACCGGTAGACTAAATTACGTTACAGCGCCTCCTACAGTACGAGCGATGGAGTAAATGAGTAGAGGCTTCACCAACCCTAATTTCTCTGATTTAAAAAATACCATTTTATTTCAGTGGCATTAGCAATAGTCGAATATATTGACGGAATTATTAAAGACGATTGCTAAACAAATGTTAGTCAGTCAGCCGGTAAATGGTAAAATTACGCGAGTTTTTGGGTTTCTGTGGGCGCGTAGTAAAGGAAGGTTTATATAAAAAGATATTTACAAAAATCTAAAAACGTTTTTAGGCTTTTCATAACACCTAACCCTGGTTTAATTTTTTAAAATATATTTAAGTGCTACAGATAACGTTTTTTGGTTAACAATTCGAAATTGATTATATACATTTGGGTCAGTTTGATGTTTTTTTTAAAAGACATTAATACTCAGCAAAGTCGCATTAAATTTACATAAAAAAATACAATAATGTTCCAGAAACTTTCTATTTTAAATATATGCTGTTCTTTGCTCTCTTTTGTTCTATGCATCCTGAAAAAAAGTACTGTGTACGTTTCCAAACTTCAATAAGCTGCACAAGCATTTTCAACTGTTAATAAGCTTTCTTGAGCAGCAAATCAGATCCATTTCTGCAGGATCATGCCACACTGAAGACTGGGGTAACGGCCAATCAAAAGCTGCTTCAACTCACTGAAAAATAAAACATCTGAATATAGATTCATCAGAAAACAGTCATTTTAAATTATAATATTTCACAATATTACTATTTTTGCTGTTTATTACTGTACCCCATCCAGCAGAACACAGACAAGAAGAAATGAAGCAGGACAGTAACAAATACACACTCCCTGAGACAAACAGAAAGATAACACAATAAACTTGCATTTTTAATTGCATTACACTGCTTTATTGTATGCCGAGATATTACATTGGTCACTGTCGCTATGGTTACTGTTAAGTAAAGTCTTGACTCCCGTTGCATGTTCATTCAGACAGTATTCGAGGCATTACTGTAAGTTGATTTGGGAACGAATTTCAAGATTCAAACCTGCAAGTAAATGTGGTTACCTTGACCTTAGAACATGTTACTATACTTGTAGTGTATTATTTCATATCCATGTCTGGATCATTTCAGCTTTGTGTAACAAAGTGATGGAGAAACAACTCATTTCATACCACCGTGTTTTCAGTAAGTTTTAAATGCTGGAACTGCTAAAAGAATTAGGTCTTGTCATTCTGTTACATTTATTAATTTTGCAGGCGCTTTTATCCGAAGCGACTTACAAATGAGGAATACAGCAAGCGATTCATCGTGAAGAGGCAAATAAACACAAGTGGTGCTCAAAATACAAAGTTTCAGGCAGCCTAGATTAGGGAGGGATTAAAAGAAAGTGAAAGCATCATTTTTTAATGATGAGGTTATTCTCATGGAAGAGATGAGTTTCAGCTGTCTTTTGAATGTTATCAGAAATTCTGCATTCTGGATAAAGGCAGAGAGATCATTCCACCATCAAGGAACAGTGAATGAAAATGTTCTGGAGAGTGATTCCGTATCTCTCTGTGATGGTACCACGAGTCTTTACTCATTTACCAATCATGGGTTCCTGGTAGGGATGTAAACTAATAAGAGCGAGTGGAAGTAGGAGGGTGCTGAGCCTGTAGTAGATCTGTAGGCAAATGTCAATGCCTTGAGCTTGATGCGAGCAGCGAGTGATAGTCATTGCAGAGAGATGAAGAGAGGTGTTCCTGATATTGTGTACTGCAAACTAGAGGATGACACGGGAGTGGATTTTCACTCCTGTCCCGTCCCACTCCCATAGAAAGAAATCTTGTCCCGTCCCACTCCCAGACCAAAGTTTAAAAAATAATCCCATCCCATCCCGCTCCTGGTAAATTGACTCCCAATCCCATCCCGCTCCTGTTTAAACTGACTCCCGCTCCTGTACCGCTCCCATATACGGCAATTTTCACTTGATGAACGAAGCGATGCTTGCCTGATTCTTTCCCGAATTTGCCTTGCAAGTGTGCTTCTTCAGACCGCTCGTCCCTGAATCACTTGCGTACTTGACTAAGACTAAGCATGTCTTACAAGCAGCGTACATTGTGCTATCACCGTCACATTCTACTCTCATAAACTTAATTAATATTTCAGACTTTCCGACCAGTTCTGTGAACTTAATAGACATGTCATTACTTCTGACTTTGCGCTGTAAATCATTTTTTGCCACATCGACTTCTCCGCGGCTGTTAGCTCCCTCCATCACTGCTCTTTGAATTTCGGCGGTAAGCCGTGACAAAAAGCACTGATGGCTTCTGGGACGGCTGGGTCGTGTAGTTATTTTTTAATTGCGTTACATTGTAGGCGTATTAAAAGGAAACTACAAAATGATGCATTTACTTTTTTCTTTTTTTGTTGTCTTTGCTATTGGTTGATTCCCGCTCCCGTCTGCTCCCGTTAACCATTTATCCTGTACCGTCCAAATCCCGTGATTGATAGCAAAGATGACTCCCATCCTGCAGGAATCCCACGGGAATCCCGTGACCCGTGGGATTCCCGAAAAAATGTCAGCCTCTACTGCAAACCTGCGTGACCGAGCAGTCTTAGCAATGTGGTCTTTTAAGGTCAGTTGGTCCTCAAAGATTACTCCAAGATTTCTGACTGGCCTTGATGGGGTAATCATTGATGAACCTAGTTGGATGGTGAAATCGTGCTGTAGAGCCGGATTGGCAGGAAAAAAAGAGGAACTCAGTCTTTGCAAGGTTGAGCTGCAGGTGATGTTCTTTCATCCATGCCGAGATGTCCGCCAGACAGCTTGAGATTCATGTAGCTACTGTGGTTGGACATCCAGCTGGTTATTCTGTGAGAGGAAAGATAATTGGTTTAAAAACAATTCGTTCAAGTGTTTTCGCTATGAAAGGTAGGAGAGACAGGTCTGTATCTATCTACAAGTGACATATTTAATTGGGTTTTTTTAAGCAGTGGGGTAACCCGAGCCTGCTTGAATATGGTAGGGAAAACGCCAGCATGGAAAGATGTGTTGATGTGTGTGAGTGCTGGTAAAAGTGTAGGAGAGATGCCTTGTAGAAGGTGTGAGGGATGGGATCTAGAGGACAGGTGGTAGGATGACTGGAGAGAAGTTTAGATACTTCTGCTTCAGCGAGGGGAGAGAAGAAGAGACGATTTCTGGCCTTGAATGTGGAGTTCCTGTGTGTGTGTGTGTGTGTGTGTGTGTGTGTGTGTGTGTGTGTGTGTGTGGAGGGGGACAGATGAGAGTTGAAGATAATCAGGTGTTTGAGGGAGTAGCATGTGCTGGTCTATAGGAGAGAGGACAGATATGGTCTAGAAAAGAAGTTAATGTGGAACAAAAAGTGTCTGTTGCGGTATACACATCCAGAGATGAGAATTGTGTGGGTGAGGTAAGAGAAGATGACAGGGAACAGAGGTAAGATGGTACGGAGAAAGTGAGCACAGGTTTCACCTGAAAGTAATTGGTAGAGGGGTTGGTTGTGCACAAGTAGCAAGTTGTAGATTAAAAGTAATGAAGAAATGTGCAGAGGTTTCACCGAAATGTTGTCTGGGATGCAGTTGCGTGTGTAAAATAGGTCAAGTTGATTGCCTGATTTGTGAGTACATGTGGTGATGAGCCATTTCAGATCAAATGAGGATAGGATAGAGATAAATCAGTAGCGTAACGCTTCACTAGATGAATGTTGAAATCGCCAAAGACTACAAGTGGGTTGCCACCATCAGGGAATGAGGACAGCAGCACATCCAGCTCCTCTACAAAAGGTACCCAGTTGACCTTGGGGGCGATCAATTACTACAATATGGATTTTAACAAGAGTTGTAAATTTAATAGCATGAAATTCAAACCAATTGTTATTGCATAAAGATGAGTGAGTGGAGTATTTCCAATTGTTAGAAATGAGAAGACCTGTACCTCCACCCCTCCCAGATTGGTGGGGAGTGTGAGAGAAAGAGAAGTTGTTAGAGAGAGTCGCGGCAGTTGCTGAGTCCTCTGGAAGAATCCAGGCCTCAGTCAATCCCAAGCTATTAAGAGTAGATTGTGTTGCAAAGGATAGAATGAAGTCAGCTTTGTTGACTGGAGACCCACACAAACAGAGAGAAGTGCATTAGAAGAGGAGAAAATAGAATGCAGCTTAGCAGTATTGCACTGCCTTCTGCGTGTGATGGTAGAGTATTGTTGAGAGACAACAGAATGTACTGAAAGCCCATGTTGAGTATGACAATATAAAGTGGGAAGGAAAGTTGAATCAGAAAAGGAAGATACTTAAGTGCCTTACCAGTGTTCTTGCTCAGTAGAGTCATGCAGGTAGAATCGTGGTCTTCACCCGAGGGGGTGGTCTTCACACGAGGGGGTGGTCTTCACACGAGGGGGTGGTCTTCACACGAGGGGGTGGTCTTCACTCGAGGGGGTGGTCTTCACTCGAGGGGGTGGTCTTCACACGAGGGGGTGGTCTTCACTCGAGGGGGTGGTCTTCACACGAGGGGGTGGTCTTCACTCGAGGGGGTGGTCTTCACTCGAGGGGGTGGTCTTCACTCGAGGGGGTGGTCTTCACACGAGGGGGTGGTCTTCACTCGAGGGGGTGGTCTTCACTCGAGGGGGTGGTCTTCACACGAGGGGTTGGTCTTCACACGAGGGGGTGGTCTTCACTCGAGGGGGTGGTCTTCACTCGAGGGGGTGGTCTTCACACGAGGGGGTGGTCTTCACTCGAGGGGGTGGTCTTCACACGAGGAGTTGGTCTTCACTCGAGGGGGTGGTCTTCACACGAGGGGGTGGTCTTCACTCGAGGGGGTGGTCTTCACTCGAGGGGGTGGTCTTCACTCGAGGGGGTGGTCTTCACTCGAGGGGGTGGTCTTCACTCGAGGGGGTGGTCTTCACTCGAGGGGGTGGTCTTCAATCGAAGGGGGTGGTCTTCACTCGAAGGGGGTGGTCTTCACTCGAAGGGGGTGGTCTTCACTCGAAGGGGGGGTCTTCACTCGAAGGGGGTGGTCTTCACACGAGGAGTTGGTCTTCACTCGAGGGGGTGGTCTTCACTCGAAGGGGGTGGTCTTCACTCGAGGGGGTGGTCTTTACACAAGGAGTTGGTCTTCACCCGAGGGGGTGGTCTTCACCTGAGGGGGTGGTCTTCACCCCGAGTAGTTGTGTCTTCACCCCGAGTAGTTGGGTCTTAAATTTAGCACAGCAAAGCCTATAGTCTGCAAATGGCTGAAATCAAAACTAAGCAACAGAATAGAACCAGGTATTTAGGCCAGTACTTATGCAGTCTCCAGTAGTGACTAATCACTTTTCCTGACTTTACTTTTCCTGTTTTCTAATTATAAGCATAATTCAAATACAACTGGAAACAAAGGAGAACATACAGATTACCAGAGTCAAACGAATTGTACCTAGCAGGAAATAATTAACTAGAATTAAAATAAAATTACAGTGATAAAAAAACAATCAATAAAAACATTTGAATCCAATACCAAATACTGATCTGCACATTACAGAGAATTTAAAGTTGTCATGAAATCTACACAGTAAATAATGTTCCACAGATATTGTAGTTTTAGGTTTTACTTTTTACAAACATAAAATAACGTTCCCGTAACACTGCAAGTTTTTTTTTTTACACAACCTAAAAATAATGACATGATGAAGCTATGATGATTCTGTAGCAGCGTGTTTCTTCTGGTGAGTCTGAAAACCCCATTTAAAAGCAAATCTCTCGCCACAGATGGAGCAGCAGTAAGGTGTCTCTCCTGTATGCCATCGCTCATGGATTTTTAGGTCACTTGATCGAGTGAAATTCTTGTCACAATGGGAGCATTTAAAAGGTCTTTCTCCTGTATGAGTCCTCTTGTGTATTTTTAAGTCACTTAGCTTATAAAAACCCTTCCCACAATAACTACAGTGATACGGTCTTTCTCCAGTGTGAACTCTCAGATGAACTTTAAATGAATATGGACTAGCAAAACTCTTCCCGCAGTAGGAGCACAGGTACGGTTTCTCTCCGGTGTGAATCCTCTCATGTGTTTTCCGGTGAGTCGAATGATGGAAACGTTTCTCACAGTGTGAACACTTATAAGGTTTGAAGTCAGAGTGTATTTTTTTGTGTGCCTTTAGAGAAGTTGTGTTTGTAAAGGTTTTCTCACATTCACTGCACTGAAACGGCCTCTCCTTGGTTTGTGTGAGTAGATGTTTCGTTGGTTTAGATTCCTGGTTGAAGCTCTTCTCACATTGAGAGAACTTATACAGACTCTCATTGGTGTGTACGAGTAGATGTTTCTTCAGTTTACATCCCTCTTTGAAGCTCTTCTCACATTGAGGGCACTTGTACGGCCTCTCATTGGAGTGTGTGAGGAGATGGTTCTTCAGAGACGATCCCTGGTTGAAGCTCTTCTCGCATTGAGGGCACTTGTACAGCCTTTTATTGCTGTGTATGAGTTGATGGCATTTCAGACCCCATTCCTGATTGAAGCTCTTTTCACATTGAGGGCACTTGTACGGCCTCTCATTGCTGTGAATGAGTAGATGTTTCTTCAGATGGGCCCTCTGGTTGAAGCTCTTCTCACATTCACTGCACTTGTACGGCCTCTCATTGGTGTGTGTGAGTAGATGGCTCCTCAGACCCGATCTCAGGCTGAAGCTCTTCTCACAGTGAGGGCATTTGTATGGCTTTTCACCAGTGTGGCTTCGCTTATGCATTGAAAGTTGTTGTGTGGTGCGGAAAGACTTGTCACAGTCATTGCAGTGGAAAGTCTTTTCGCTGTGTGTCTTTATATGAGCTCTCATATTCTGAGCAGTGGTGAAAAAATCTTTCCCGCACTGTTCGCAGCGAAACTCCTCCTTCACGTTGCGCTCTTTTGAATGATGTCTCCTCTCTTTTGAGGTCAAAAAGCTGATGTCGCATCTCTTGAGGGTGAAGTCTTTCTGTTCTGTGTGTTTTCTGTCATTTCCTGCTAAATTTTCCTGTTTGCTGAATGTTTTTCTACAGGAGAATCTCTTTCTTGTCTGACGCTGTTTGGAAGTAGAGGCAGTTTCTCCATCAGAAGATGAACCAGCGGTGTCATCTGAAAGGAACATAATGAGCATGAAATATCGAAGTTTTTCTGTAAATTCTATATCTGAATTTTGATCAGTAGGGGTCCAGAATAACATTTGAGAGGGGGGATTTTTAATCTTTAATCTCATTCGGACAGGGCTAGTTTTCTAAACAACGTTTGAGTTACAATCCTCATCTCTCAACGACTGTTATTTCATGTATCAATTCGGACGGGACTAACATCTCTATGTTTATTACAGAAGTGGGTGTGTTTTCTAGATGTGTGCTTTATAAAAGGTTGTGTGTTATGCCTGTGTTTATCACGTATGATGAATATGTCTTTAAGTTAAATATTATTTTAATTTATTATAAAAACCCTATGGAAGTAAACTTTATAGAAGTGGCTGTTTAATAATAAACCCACATAAGTAAGCAGATAAATCTAGAAAAATATCTTAACACTGATATTAAAATGGGTAATCATCGCAGTTTCTTTAAATGAAAATTTAAAATGAAAAACTTGAAATTAAACGAAAGCATTCTGAAGACTGGTGGGATTGGATTAGATGTATCAGAGGACCGTTGAGTTTGCCGAAAAAACAGTATGTAATTGACCCTTCGCAAAGACCCGCCCCCCTTAGTTACTGTCGCTATGTCCGACAAGCTACGCCGCTCTCACGCACACACCATGTTCTCACGCAGTGAAAAATACATTGCGGATCAGAGAGGAGACTGACAATACGCTGACAGACAGGGCAGACCAGGTTACTTTTCGGTTACTTTTGATATTAGACATATTAAACAAAGACTCACCTTTCAAATTTGCTAATTTTTAAAAAGAAATTTAAACAATAAATATCGTTTTGTGGCTCTTTAATGTGTCTTGACAGATCGCTGTAGAGCCTCAGTTAAAGCTGCTCGTGAACCGATCATCTCTTCCTTCTAGTTCATTTATAGCATCAAATAAACATGAATGAAAATAAGAAGGAATGTTGTTTTAACCGCGGAAAGGCATCAGTATATTCAGTTTTTCAAGTTCAAATCCTCCCATGTTAATCTACAAACTCTCCAGACTGCTTTGTCGGACAAAATGGCGGATGGTGAAGTATGATTGGTCAGATCACCTGTCAATCAAGCTCCCTGCGAAGGGTCAATTTGCTCTAGAATTTTCAAATGTTGTGTGAGGAAAAACACAGACATGGCAGATTCGGACAGGATTACAATGGCAAACAATTCCAATAGGGTCCTCTCACCATCGGTGCTTGGCCCCTAAATAGCCCTATTTGGATGGTAATTATTTCTCATGGGGACGTAGGGTATTCTAAAGCGTACTGTCTTTATAAAGTATCTTCTTATTTAAATGTCTGTACACTTACAAAGTTCTCAATACTTCGGTTTGCAGGTAGGGACCATCGTTTATGCTACCGTGTTAGTGTGGAGCTATTTTGAGCCTTGTTAGTGGTAGCGATTTTTATTTTTACTTATTCAATGCCCCATACACTAGCGTTATAAGTTAATCTGTGGTCAAACTAAAACTAACGTTAAAAGGTAGCACTTTGTTTTACAGTCCTGTTTCGCATAAACATACTATGTACTTATTGTAGTAAAGACACTGACTAGGTACTAACCCTGAACCTACCCCTAAACCTTAACTTAACCCATGTAGTTACCTTACACTAGGGCTGCACGATATTGGGAAAAAATTACATGGCGATATTTTATTTTTCTGCGATATATATCGCGATATGAAAACTATTTCACCAGATGACTTGAATAGCTCTCTTTGGAAAGAATGAATCATCTGAATGACTGGGGTGATTTTGTAATGGAGTAAATCTGCATAGAAACTATTATAGTTAAATAATGTAGTTAACTAGAGTTTAATAAATGGAACCTTATAGTAAAGTGTTACCGATTTGTTATGTCTCGTGAGTTCAGTGTTGGACTGATTAGTTGTTTTATCAGTTCAAAGGAGTCATTAGTTCGCGAATTGGAGGTGTCATTAACGGACCACGGCACACGTTGTGTGATTATCCCGGCAGTTAGGACATCGCACAAGATTTGTCTCAACACAGAAAACATTTCATCACTGGATAGGTTTTTTGTTTTTTTTTGTTTATTGAAAGTGTGGTTTATCTGAATGTGTGAAACGCTGTTCAGAGAAGATTTTTTTAGTACAATTTACAACCAGCGGTAGTTCAGGAAAAAAATATATCCGAATGCTTCACGTGCCACTTCGGTCTTGCGACCTTTTACCATTGTGTGTTCTCAAAGATATTCAGTCAACTCAATTCATTAATATGCGCGGCCGGCTGGCTGGCTCGCTCTTTCTCTCAGTTTAGCAAGCGCAGCAGTCAGTCATCTATCACTAAACGGTCAAACAAGGCTTTGGCGGGACAAAAATACGCTTTGGCGGCCGCCAAAAAATGTTCAATGCAGGAAGGGCATTCTAACTTTATTTTTATAATTCTCGTGTTCGTTCAAGCTCAGAAATAAGAGAAAGACCACTGATCTTTGTGTCTGCCCGGCTCACAGAAAACAACTCGCAAATGTTTGATTGAGAATGTAGAAATATTAAATATGAATGACATATAAAACAATTGCAAAAACGAATGATTACAGGCCCAACATAAAATATATTGCTATATAAAATGCCAAATGTAAATGTTGTACTTTCAAGTTTAAAATGTAGCAGCAATCAGGGTTCCGAACCGGTTCAATGACCGGAAAACAAAAAACGGAAACGAAACGACATTTTGAGAGGACCATTACCAGAAATGGAAACAAATTTAATCGTTCTAAACAGAAACGCTTAATGGAAATGGCCATTAACTGGTTAATAACGTTTATATAACATTTTATCGTTATGTTTAATATTTTAATTTGTCAGTTAACCAATCACAAATTCGAATAGTATAGACATGTGCAAATGTGATGATGCATACCCAATATCAACGTGAGTGATATGATCGCACTCAGCTGTCAAGTTATCATGCAAGTTGCCATGGCAATGCGCGTTAGTTTTTCCGAGGATATATATGTAACTGGCAAACAATTAGGCTTACAATTCAGTGAAAATCGCATGTTATGTCAGACGACAGTTCCCACAACAGGCTCAAACTCCACTAACTTCACTCGCATTATCGACGTAAAACATCATCCTAACAGTGAGTTTGTGTCTGTGGTCATGCTGCATGGCACAGATTGCACTACGGACTATTTAAATTGAGCAGTGTAACTGATAAAAAATTGAACGTTTTATCAGACGCATTTTTATTGATAACATGTCTATCACGAGACATGCTGTTATCGTTTTATCGCCCAGCCCGTTTAAAAACGCGTAGAAGGCGTGGCTGTGCCGCTGTCTCCTTTCCAAACCGCTTGTGCTCCCTTGACGTATGTCGGTTGAATAACCCGTTCACTTGTTTAGCGTTCATGTAACCACTACGTTCGGATTCATCAATCGGAATAAATTCAGTCCGATTGAAAAAAAAGTTGTTAATGTAAACACAGTCACTGTGATATTTTACACATGTGCGGCTCACAATGTGCCGTTCTCAGGGTCTCAAATTGGCAGAATTCACAACAAATGCTGTTCCACACAAATTTAGGTCAGAACATGCATAATATTTTTACAATTAAATAATAGTAATTCTGTTAATTCAGTATATGAAACATACCTGAAGGAACAAAGTCATCAACAACATCATTCTGATCTTCATCATCATCATCATTCTCATCATCATCTTCATAATTCTCATCATCATTCTGATCTTCATCCTCCTCCTTAAGGCTCTGTTGTTGTTCCTTTGCTGTGGTTTCTTCTCCTCGTCTCTCTATCAGGTTCCTGCAGTCCTCCAGTTTGACGGAGCACATCTTCATCTGCTGTTCTCCAGCGTTACAGTCAGAGGTTTGATCAGCGGATCCATGATCCTGAGCGTCAGTATAACACAGTAAAGTGAGGCTGAGCTCTGAGTCCTGTGTGTCTCTGGATCTCCAGACTGAATCCTGAGCTTCTGTCCCATCAGTCACACACACTGAAACCTTCTCCAGATCCTGACAAACACATCATAGATCAACACAAATAAACAACAACCTGTTGATATTTGCCTCATTACTCAGCAGTTATCTCTAGTGGTTATATTGGTGATGAGTTTGCATATTTTGCTGTTAAAGGATTAGTTCACTTTTAAAAAAACTTTTGCTGATAATTTACTCACCCCCATGTCATCCAAGATGTCCATGTCTTTCTTTCTTCAGTCGAAAAGATATTAAGGATTTTTAATGAAAACATTTCAGGATTTTCTCCATATAATGGACTTCAACAGGACCCAAACGGTTCAAGGTCCAAATGACAGTTTCAGTGCAGCTTCAAAGGGCTTTCAACGATACCAGACGATGAATAAGTCTTATTCAGCGAAACGATCGGTCATTTCAAAAATAAATAAAAAAGTTTAAGTTTTATAAGCACAAATGCTCGCCTTGCTCTGTTCTGTGATGCGCGTTCGTGACAGCACGTTATACGCAATTACGTTGAAAAGGTCACGCTTCAGTGAGGAAGGAGGACCATATACACATATTCACATGTCTTTGTGTTAGTTTACCGTTTAAAATGTCCATTCCGTGTGTGTATCCTGGGTGTTTTAATATTAAAAAGGCTAAAAGTATACATTTGTAAACACTGACTCGGTACATCAAGCATGACCTTTTCAACGTGGCGTCACAAACGCGCATCACAGAACAGAGCAAGGCGAGCATTTGTACTTATAAAACTGAAACTCTTTTATTTATTTTTTAAATGACCGATCGTTTCACTAGATAAGACTTATTCATCGTCTGGTATCGTTTAAAGCCCTTTGAAGCTGCACCGAAACTGTCATTTGGACCTTGAACCGTTTGTGTCCTATTGAAGTCCATTTTATGGAGAAAATTCCTGGAATGTTTTCATCAAAAACCTTAATTTCTTTTCGACTGAAGAAAGAAACACATGGAAATCTTGAATGACATGGGGGCGAGTAAATTATAAGCAAAAGTTTTTTTTTAAAGTGAACTAATCCTTTAACTTAACTTGAGATGGCCATAATAAGTGAGAAGCTAACACAACTTTGGTTTGATTGAGCTGAAGGATGAAATGATGAGCTGCTCAAACCTCTCTGTTGGGTTTGTCTCCTCTTTCTCTCAGCTTTGCCTTCAGTGACGCCACCTCTTTCTTCAGCTGACAGATTTCAGTGATGAAATCCTCAATATCCAGCATGGACAGATCCGTTCCTACTGATTTACAGCAGATCACATCCATCTGTGCTGTCATGGTCAACATCTGAAGACAAACATCATCATTATTACAAGAAGAATTTGAAATGAACTGACACTGATTTAAACTCAAAATAGCCTGCCTTAGTATAGGCAATTTTCAAATAATACATTATTACATGTATAACTCAATTAAAGATATTCTCAGATTTCTAATTTCTTCAGAAACCGCGAAAAATGTAAACGCATCTAGTACTAAAAATTAAACATTGTGTTAGTATTGTTTACTACCAATACCATGGTTTTAAAAATGGTTACTGTAACGTTAATGAAACAACAGGACATTTTTTATGGTTACTCTAGTAAAACCAAGGTTATTTTTCAGGCAAGTGGACGAGGAAAAGCTTCAGTTAAACTCATTAAAAACTAGGACAAAAACAACAAGAAGCACATAAAAGGCAAAACGCATAAAACAATGTAAAACAGGCTCAACACTTACCGCCTGAGCGCCCCAGTCGTCTTTCTTTAGTTTCTTCAGTGGTTATACCGGAAGACTAAATGACGTCACAGCGCCTCCTACAGTACGAGCGATGAAGTAAAAGAGAGTCTATTCACCAAACCTATTTTCCCTCATTTAAAATACCATTGTACTGCAGGGGCGTTTCCAAGAGACTAATATTCTATCATAACAGTACATGATTATTATAGACGACTGATGAACGAATGTTTGTAAATCAGCCGGTAATCGAAGTGACCGTTAATTTTTGAATGACTTGAGTTCTCGGCTTTATGCGGTCAGTCAGCAATTAAATCGAAATTACCGTTAATGTTTGAATCACGCGAGTTCGCAGCTTTCTGTGACAGGAGAAAGCGCGCGCAGGTATCAGAGGCGCACTGTAAAGGAAGGTACATGCTCCAGATACTGTTCTTCGCTTCTGTTGTAGAATCCTAAATAAAGCGCTTTGTCATTTTCTAGTCTACACTTTATTAGGCAGCACAAGCATTTTCAACCGCGATAATAATAAGAAAGATTTCTTGAGCAGCAGATCAGCATCCTAGAAAGATTTCTGAAGGGTCATGTGACATTGAAGTAGGGAGTAACAGTAGGGAGTAACGGCCAATCAAAACGCAGCTTTGACTCACTGAAGAGAAAAAAAATACATTTGAATAGTTTCAAATAGAAAACAGTGATTTAAAATTAGAAATGTTCCCAATATTACTGTTTCCCCTCCAGCAGAAGGCAAGTCATGTTGTATGTCTTCACCAGTCTAAAGTCTCCAGGGTTCATCTTCATCATGCACTGCCTCCTGACCAAACCAGTACTTGAACTCAGACAAGAAACACGTTTATAGCTGTTATATATTTTGTACTTGATTTGTCATGTTCAGTGCCCCATTATGTTACTGTACCTGTAGTGTATTATAGCATATGCATGTCTGGATCATTTCAGCTTTCTGCTAAAAGAATTAGGTCTCGTCAATCTATGAGTGTGATTAAATACCCCATAAACACACACTTTAATCCAATATCAGACACTGATCTGCACATTACAGTGAATTTAAAGTTGTCACAAAGAAATACAGATATTCATCCAGAGGATTAATTTCTACACAATTATTTTTTTTGGAGAGATATTCTTCTTTAAGGTTTACATTTTAAAACCATAAAATATGTTACAGTAACACTGGGTGGGCTCTCAGACAGCGCATGTGATCCTGATATACACATACTGTATACACAGAATTACAGTATTTAAAATATCTATCTTGGGGAGTATTCATGCAAACATTATCTGTTATGTCTTAAATTAAGGTTTGGTTTACTGTCTGGGAAAAACATCTGATGTTTAACATTATATTAGATCCGTGCAGTACAGTAGGTTTTAATATTTACCATGCGTTCACACCGCCGCCGGCGAGAGCGAATCGCCCTGATTAGCGACAGCGCGGACGCTCTGAAGCTCCGACGTAGATCAAATGCTTGGTATTTTTTAAAACTTTATTTAAAGGGGCTGTAAAGCAATGAAGCATGTTGACCGTTATTTTTGCAGATAATTGATCGATGGAAAGAACTTAACAATTATAGTGACATGTTTGCTAACGAAATAAACCACTTAAAAGCCATTTGTGAGGTGTGGCTTTTGTGTTCATGGTTAAGTGCTATTCTAATTTGCATTCCCGATGAAAAACAAGTGTTCTAGCGCGAAGATCTTGGCTATAAATAGTTGCGTGCCTTCTTATCAAATTCAAATGATCAACCTCTCCTCTATTTTGCTTGGGAACTAATGTGGTCGGAACGAAACTTTACAGGACTGCGTTCTACATCTACACAATACAAACAATTGTGGTATCATCGGGAAAAAAGGTTTAATATATATTTTTCCTATAGATATTTGGTTTTGACTTCGTGTGTGCCAAATTTGGTGCTATTAGGGATTTTGAGGTATGGTTGCTTCGTGATTTTGTTTTGGAACCTTCAAAAAACTAACTCAAATTTCCTCAAAATTGACATTGCTGACTCTGGCGACTTCAAACAGGTGTAGCGCAGGCATTTTTGTATAACTTCAACAAATCATATATAATTAAGGTTTTTTTAATTAAAAATGTGAAAATAACAAAAACAATTTTTTTAATTGTGCTCATTGCAACTCATTTTGCCAGCACGGGTCACACATAATGATATGATGAAACTATGATGATTCTAAAACAGCGTGTTTCTTCTGGTGAGTCTGAAAACCCCATTTAAAAGCGAATCTCTCGCCACAGATGGAGCAGCGGTAAGGTTTCTCTCCTGTATGCCATCGCTCATGGACCTTCAGGTCACTTGATCGAGCAAAAGTCTTGTCACAATGTGAGCATTTAAAAGGTCTTTCTCCTGTATGAGTCCTCTTGTGTAGTTTTAAGTCACTTGGCTTATAAAAACTCTTCCCACAATCACTACAGTGATACGGTCTTTCTCCAGTGTGAACTCTCATGTGAATTCTGAAAGAAAATGGAGTCGCAAAGCTCTTCCCGCAGAAGGAGCACAGGTACGGTTTCTCTCCGGTGTGAATCCTCTCATGGGTTTTCCGGTGCGTGGAATGATGGAAACGTTTCTCACAGTGTGAACACTTATACGGTTTGACTTCAGAGTGTATTTTTTGGTGTAACTTTAGAGAAGTTGAGTTTGTAAAGGTTTTCTCACATTCACTGCACTGGTACGGCCTCTCGTTGCTGTGCATGAGTAGATGTTTCTTCAGACTGGTTTCGTATTTCATGCTCTTCTTACAGTGAGGGCACTTGTACAGGCTGTCATTGGTGTGAATGAGTAGATGTTCCCTCAGATTAGATCCCTCTTTGAAGCTCTGTTCACAGTGAGGGCACTGATATGGACTCTCATTGGCGTGTGTGAAAAGATAGTTCTTCTGGTAAGGCTTCTTTTTGGTGTGAATGAATAGATGTTTCCTCAGATTAGATCCATCTCTGAAGCTCTTCTCACATTGAGGGCACTGATACGGTCTCTCATCGGTGTGTGTGTATAGATGGCCCCTCAGATGGGATCCCTGGTTGAAGCTCTTCTCGCAGTGAGGACACTTGTACGGCCTCTCATTGGTGTGTGTGAGTAGATGGCTCTTCAGAATGGATTTCTTTTTGAAGCTCTTCTCACATTCACTGCACTTGTACGGCCTCTCATTGCTGTGCACGAGTAGATGGTTCTTCAGAATCCATCCCTGGGTGAAGCTCTTCTCACAGTGAGGGCACTGGTACAGCTTTTCCTCCCTGTCCTTATGAGTCATCTTATGACGGTAGAAACTAGAAGAGGAATTAAATTTCTTCCCACACTGATCACAATGAAACTCTTTCTTCTTATGCTCTTTTGAATGACATCTCTTCTCTTCTGAGGTTGTAAAGCTGATGTCGCATATCTTGCAGGTGAAGTCTTTCTGTTCTCTGCGTTTTCTCTTAGGTCTCGCTAAATGTTCCTGTTTGCTGAATGTTTTTCCACAGGAGAAGCTCTTTCTTGTCTGTCGCTCTATGGATGTAGAGGCAGTTTCTCCATCAAAAGATGAACCAGCGTCGTTATCTGAAAGGAAAATAATGGGCATAAAATATAAACTGGGTACATCATTTATGTTACATCTTGTAAAAAGGGGCATTATGCCACCCCTTTAAATCACAGCCTTTGCAGAGAGTGTATGTGAAGTTTCAGCTCAAAATACCCCATAGATAATTTTTTATAGCATGTTAAAATTGTCCCTTTTTGAGGGTGAGCAAAAACATATAATTTTGTGTGTGTCCCTTTAAATGGAAATGAGCTGCTGCCGCGGTGGGCAAATGATGTAAATGAACACCGGGAACACCGACAATCACAGCAAGCCTAGAAGAAACATACCTGACAGAACAAAATCATCATCATCAAAATCCTCAATCTTATCTTCATCCTCCTCCTCCTCATGTTGTTCCTCTGCTGTGGTTTCTTCTCCTCGTCTCTCTATCAGGTTCCTGCAGTCCTCCAGTTTGACGGAGCACATCTTCATCTGCTGTTCTCCAGCGTTACAGTCAGAGGTTTGATCAGCGGATACATGATCCTGAGCATCACTATAACACAGTAAAGATATGTACAGGCTGCACATCACTGAAAACACTAAAAGCACTTGTAAATTTTACCAAAAAGAGGAAAATGGTTATTTTGTGTTTTCTGAGCAATTTTGTTCTTCCGGGTTGAAAAACAAAGTCAAAGAGTCTGACGTGCATCCGCAGTGTGTGATTGGCTGCTTGGGTTACTGATGTCTTTCTGCCATTGAAACAATGATTGAGTGGTTACACAGCATATAATATTTTTCAGTAAGTTGCACTGTATCTTTCAACACCTTAAGATGTTCATTTAAGTTTATTATGAAGAGATGATTGCGAAGAGATGATTGATGATAATGAGACTCTAGTTCACGCTTTCATCACCTTGCGGCTTGACTACTGCAATGGCTTACCCAATTCATCATTAAATAAAATCCAATATATCCAGAACTCTGCCGCCAGAGTCCTCACTTACACAAAGAAATCTTCTCACATTACTCAGATTTTACGCAGTCTACATTGGCTACCCATTCGTTTTCGCATTCAATAAAAGATATTACATTCAAAGCTCTTCATGGTCTTGCCCCCAACTATATTTCTGAGGTCATCCATACCTACTCCCCTGTCCGCACACTTAATCTTCCAATACCGGTCTGTTGACGATCCCACAGCACAAACTGTCATCGTTTGGTGGAAGGGCATTTTGTACCACTGCCCCAACTCTCTGGACAACATGACATCATGACTTTGCGTAAACATACACGCCACTTTCAAGTCAAGTGGCGTGTTATCTATACGCATTTTGAGTTATCCGCGTGTATGTCCACGCCGAAATCTTTTGCGTGTATGTCTACGCCATTAAATGTCCGAGTGATTCCGCGTGTATGTGTACGCCGTTAAATGTCCGAGCGAAACGAAGCAAAATCTATATCTACATCTGTGGAGCGATATTTCTTTTCCTAGGATGGTAGGAGAACACTCATAAATGGTATTAACCCCAGTGACGGGTAGGCTTAGGGACGGGGTTGGGGTAGGTCATATATTTATATATACATAATACATTAATATAAGGTTAAGTCAAAGGCGTTGATAAACACGCTGAAAAGCGGTTATGCGTGTTGATAGCACGCCAAAAATGGAAATACGAATTGGCGTGTCATACATACGCCATTTCATGAGATCAGTCTGCTCTGGAATTCTATTCCCCAACATATCCGTGACCTCATCACTACACGACTCTAAAAAAGACATCAAACACATCTTTTTGTCACTTGTTTCCCTGACCTCTGACTCTAGGTTCTGATTTCTATATGTACCTCTTTCTCTTATGTTACCCTTCACTGTCATGTTTCCATGTCATGTGTATTTGTACTCATAGTAAAGCGACCTTGTGTTTTCTGAAAGGCGCTATATAAAGTAAACTTATTATTATTATTATTATTGCTTTCACTAGCACTGCTGCTTAAACCGAGGCCCCTATATAGTGAAGGGGGTGGATTCTGGAATCCACTGCCACTTCAATGTATATCTAATAAGTGATTATAGTCAAGGTATTAATCAATATTTTAATATCAAATGAGTTGAATGACTTCTCAAAGCTTATGAGGTTTTACTAACTTATAGAAGTTACCAGTGTGATTCCTGAAATGTTCTTTTCATGCATTCTCTAGTGTCTGTATTTGATATCTGAGAAGTGACTGAGGGTCGGACCCATGCCAGGAATGCAATAACAGTGCTTGCTCATTTAGCCGGCTTCTAGAAATTAAATATGGACTCGTTTTGTTTGACAAGGTCTTCAACGTGTTAAAATATCTGTTCTTCTAGCTCACCATGATGACTATAGGTCACAAAGGTCATTGGAACCAATAGTTTAAGTGACCATTTCTTATTTAAAGTCTTTACTTTCCTGTGTTAGATTAAAGTGTCCTCTCATTGAAAGAAAGAAGAGAAAGAAGATGTTTAGAGAAGAGTCTCATGTTTATCGTTAGCGCCCGACCAAATCCAACCTTGAAGAAGCTGTGTGTCGGTGTGTGTGTTAGTCTTCTTGGTTACAGGCTATGGAACAAGTGGCATTATTGGAGATGGACTGACTTGTTTTCTTCGACATGTTGGCAACTAGAAACTAGTTAAGTGATCCGTGACTCCACGTTAAAAAAAAAAAAGCGTCAAAACGGCATTTATTGTTTGAATTTTGTGATAAAATGGACATCATTTGAAAAATTACACTTTGTTTCTTATCGAAAGTTACAATATGCGGTGCTTATTGCAATTATTGGTGGATAATTGTGGTTGGGCAACAGCGTTGTATTTTTCTTGTAAACATAAAAAACAAGAAAATGTGCGGGAAGAAAACATGTACTGTTACATGCCTATTTACTATTTAATCAAATGTCAAGGAAGAAAAATGTGTTCCCTATCGAGGCTACGGAACTTCGACATTACGAATGTCGTACATGGGAACTCCTCTCCTTCTCCACTTCTGCTGGAATCTTATAAGCTAACGTCAGCGAAGCTGGCCAATTGACGCAAATATGCAAATACTGAACACGTACAGTATAAAAGCAGATGAGCGTCAATATCCATCAGAATCTCTCTCTTCACGCTCAAATCGTGTGCTAGAAAACTGATACTTCATAACTCTAAAAGATTTTTCGCCGTCGTCTAAGGTGCACCGAAGATACGTTTACTGTTTTCTGCATATCATGGCGACCATTTGCAACTTGTGCTCGGGCTCCGTCGTGCCCCCGGACAAGCACCTGTTCTGAATCGCGTGGATGGGGCTGGCCCACGCCGAGTCGGCTCTCAAGGACGGTGGTTCTTGCGAGCACTGCACGGACATGTCCCTTCGAGCTCTCAAGGCCAGACGGGATGAATCTCGCGCAGCAGCGGGGATAGGGCCCACTGCCGCCTCCAAGCCGCTGGTGCGCCCTCCCAACCGTGGAGTCGAGGTACGGCCTCCGGTGAGTTTCCCCGGCGCCTCCTTTGTGCACCTCAAGTTGCACCCAGACGGCAATCAGCACCTCGCCAGGAGCCGGATCCTCGCAGAGGTCGCAATAACCAGTGGTAGGGTACTGGGAAGAAGCGGGCGGCTCAGAGGAGCCCGCGCAGGAAGGCCGCCGTGTCTCCAGCGGGACCCAGGAAGTCTTCCTGACCACCTGGGCAAGAGGGGAAGAGAGCGACAGGCTGGCCCGGCCCCAAAGCGCCGCGCTCTTCAGCACTTAGTCTCTCGGCGTTCTACGAGCGACGCATGCTGTTGTTTGATGAATGTTGTTTTATGTGTGTGTTCAATAAAGCAAACTGCCTCTTCACAAACAGAGCTTTTTTCCCCTCTTGCACCTCACACCGTGTTACCCGCCCTGCCCTCGAGCAGCGCAGAGTGACGGTCATTAACTATAAGGGCACCTCGCGGACGCGAGGTGTTCATTCACAGCCCATACACAGCGGCGATGACCGCAGGTTTAGTTCAGCCCACACTGAAGTACTTTCAGACAGCATGGGAAGCTATTCCGGGCATTTCGCCGTGGGTGTTAAATATAATTCGGCACGGGTACACACTTCAGTTCAAACGCAGACCACCCCTCTTCCGCGGCGTTATCCAGTCACTGACTTTGCCAGAAAACGCGCATATACTGAGACAGGAAGTGTGCAACTTGCAAGAGAAGAAAGCAATAGAATCGGTTCCCCCGAACGAGCGGGAGAGCTTATTTTACAGCCGTTACTTTGTAGTGCCGAAGAAAGGAGGAGATCTCCGCCCCATTCTGGATCTGAGACCTGTCAACAGAGCGCTCCACAAGCGCTCCTTCATGATGACCACCTTAAAACAGATCCTGATCTGCATGGGTAAGCCCGCTTCGGGTCGGTGGTCAGAGAAGCAGGCAAAGTGGCACATAAATCGCTTGGAACTGAAGGCGGTCTCCCTAGCCCTCGGAGCCTTCCGGTCTCAGCTGGAGCACTAGCATGTGTTGATTCTCACCGACAACTCATCTGTGGTCTCGTATATAAATCGCCAGGGCGGCGTGCATTCCAGAGCCCTATTCAAACAGGCAGAATCTCTTCTGTTGTGGGCGGACCGGTTTTTCCTCTCGGTGAGAGCTGCTCACATCCCCGGCATTCTGAATCGCGGGGCGGACATGCTCTCGAGGAAGGGCATTCCTCAAGGGGAATGGAGGCTTCAACCGGGAACGGTGCAGCTAATATGGAGGCGTTTGGGCAGAGCGGAGGTCGATCTCTTCGTGACGAGCGAGAACACGCATTGTCAGACGTTCTTCTCGCTGTCTCGCTCTGCCCAGGAGGAGGATGCGCTGACTGCGCGGTGGCCGAAAGTTCGCCTCTATGCTTTTCCTCCGGTGAAAATTCTGCCCATGGTGTTGTGCAAAATCAGGGAGGAAAAAGCGGCGGTGACTCTGGTAGCTCCGAACTGGCTGAATCAGCCTTGGTTCGCGGACTTAGTGGAGTTACTGACGGGGCGGCCATGGGAGATCCCGCTCAGGAAGGACCTGCTGTCTCAGGCGAAAAGATCAATCTGGCATCCCAGTCCTGGGCTGTGGAGCCTTCATGTGTGGCCGTTACAAGGCCGCTGAGCGAGCTGGACGCGCTGCACTCACGAGCTGTGAGCACCGTCGCGGAAGCACGAGCCCTGTCCACTAGGCGCCTGTATGCCCTGAAGTGGGGAGTTTTTTCGAAATGGTGTCAGGACGTCGATATCGACCCAAAGGGTTGTTCTGTGTCGGATATCCTGCGCTTTCTACAACACAGGATGGACGAGGGGAGCGTTCCATCCACTCTGAAAGTGTATGTGGCCGCTATCGCTGCGTTTCATCCCCCTGTTGATGGGCAGTCTATTGGTAGACATGCGTCGGTGATCGGGTTCCTCAAAGGAGCCAGGAGATTATGCCGACGGCCGCCTTCTGTGCCGCCGTGGGATTTGGCTTTGGTTTTGGACGCGTTGTTCTTGCCCGCCCTTCGAGCCTCTGGTTTCGGTTGCCATTAAAGAGCTTTCTGTCAAAACGGCTCTGCTTCTCGCGCTAGCATCAGCGAAGCGAGTTGGGGATTTACAGGCCTTCTCTGTGAGTGAAGATTGTATTCGGTTTGGGCCGGGAGACTGTAAAGTGACGCTCAGGCCGAGGCCGGGTTATGTCCCGAAATCGCTCAATACCCCGTTTAAAGCGCAGATTGTTTTACTGCCTGCCTTATTCACTGAGCCATCAACTTCTCAGGCTTCTGATGCTAAGAGTGCTGTGTGTCCGGTCAGAGCTCAAATATACAGGGAGTATATTTCTTGCTCGGCCGCTTTTCGACAATCGGACCAGCTGTTTGTGTGCTTTGGTGGATGCAACAAGGGACGGGGGGTCTCAAAACAGAGGCTTGCTCACTGGATTGTGGACGCTATTGTGTTGGCTTATGATTGCCTGGGGCAGGAATGTCCCCTTAACATTAAGGCCCATTCGACGAGGGCGATTTCATCTTCGTGGGCCTGGACTAAGGCTATGTCTATTCAGGATTTATGTCTTGCGGCTGGCTGGTCTTCTCAGAACACGTTTGCCAGATTTTACAAGTTGGATATACCCTCGGTGGCGTCTCGGGTGCTTTCGGTGAGCTGATATGTGTTTAAATGACAATTTATGTGGGCGACTCTGCGCTTAAGCTCATGAGTTGTTCTATATGCTGATTTGTATGTTTATTGTTGTCACCGCTGTGCGTTGAACTTATCTACTGTTGTTGCACTGTGTGCTTCACATTGCAAACTTTCCCCGTTTATACTGATCGGGATATGCAAATTCGGGCAGTGTTTTGCAAGCAAGCGATTGGTCTGTGTTGGCCTATCAGAGCTCATTGGTTCGCTATTGGCTAACCTCAGCCTATCGGATGCTTGCTCTGGGAAGGCAGTGGAGTGTTAGCTTCACGGCGGGATTTTATACAGTTCCCATATATGACATTCGTAATGTCGAAGTTCCGTAGCCTTGATAGGGAACGTCTCCGGTTACTTTCGTAACCTCGGTTCCCTGAGAGGCAAGGAACGAGACATTACGCTCGCCGCCGTGTTCGCTATTTATTTTAGCGTTCGATTCGATTCTGATGGATATTGACGCTCATCTGCTTTTATACTGTACGTGTTCAGTATTTGCATATTTGCATCAATTGGCCAGCTTTGCTGGCCAAAGAAGTGAAGAGGGAGAGGAGTTCCCATATACGACATTCGTAATGTCTTGTTCCTTGCCTCTCAGGGAACCAAGGTTACGAAAGTAACCGGAGACGTTTTGTGCCATGAGGTAAATTGAGGTCAACCTTAACAACGGCCCATGGATGGGCAGGGCAGCAGGGGTGGGCGCATTCGTAACACCATGAGATTATTGTGATACATACCGTGAGTGTTGTATCGCAGTTTTTCAGTTTGGGGGTGAATATCGTTACACCCCTAATTACGCATGAGATCGCATTTCAGTAGTTCAAATCATGTAACAAACATGCGGAGTGCGTTTGAGAGCGGTTTCTGCCCGGAACGCACGCAACGCAGATCAAACATCATATATGGACCAGAGAAAGTGCGAGGGGGCTGGTCATGTCACTTTAATTTGAGATGTGCATAAGAAGTGAGAAGCTAACTAAACTTTGGTTTGATTGAGCTGAAGGATGAAATGATCAACTGTTCAAACCTCTCATTTACAGCAGATCACATCCATCTGCACTTTCATGGTCAACATCTGAAGACAAACACAACATCATTATAACGAGAAGCATTTATAATGGACTGAGATTGATTTAAACTCAAAATTATTGTTTACATACGAATTAAAAAGAACAGAACTACATAGAACTGACTTAAAGTAGAACATTTCATTTATGAGAATATTCTGAATTATTTATTTCAGATGTAAATACATTTACATTTATTTCAGATGTAAATACATTTACATCTGAAATAAATCATTCAGAATATTCGCATAAATGAAATGTTCTACTTTAAGTCAGTTCTATGTAGTTCTGTTCTTTTTAATTTTGTATGTAAACAATAATTTTGAGTTTAAATCAATCTCAGTCCATTATAAATGCTTCTCGTTATAATTAATTCTAATATTGACCCAGCACAGAGCAGGAATATTATTTAATACTTAGGCTACATTCAGATATTGAACATGATATTGCCAGATTTCTACTAATTTCTCTCGAACCTTGAAAACTTTAAAAGCATAGCATTTATAATTATTTTATAACCATGGTAACTATACATTAACCATGGTATTTATGGTAAAACTGTGGTCATACAAATGGTAATCAAACGGCCAAACACTATATCTTTACTATAATAAAACCAAGTTCCATTTTCATGAGGGGTTAATTTTCATACGTTGAGAGGGTGAGGAAAGGCTTTATTAAAAAATTAGAGACAGTAAATTAAAACAACAGCAAGCACATTAACAGCTAAAACACAAGAATAATGTAAACAAAATAGTAGAGATTCTAAATGGCCTTGCTCCCCCTGTTTTTAAAGATTATATTGATCAGATAACAGGACGGTATACACAAGCTGGTATTAGGTGTGATTGTAAGGTACCACTAAGAAGAACTACTTTTGGTCAGCTATCTTTGGCTTTTAGAGGAACACATGAATGGAATAGACTTCCAAGTGAGTTGAAAGAATTAAAACAAATAACAGGTCATAGTGATTTCTCAAAAAAGCTGAAAATATGGTTAATGTTGAATCAAAATTGTGAACATTTATAGATATTCTGGTATGGTAGTTTTGTGTGTGTGTGTGTGAATGTCATTAACATCAACCTGCAAAAGGGACAACGGAAGATAATTAGCCAGTGTTGGCTAAATCTGGGGCATTTTACATAATGTTATGTACTATTAATGTGTACTGTCCCTGATTAGATAAATTAAATTTAAAACTAAATTTAAAAAAACACTCACCGTCTGAGAGTTCAGGTCTTTTTCTTCAGTGGTTTTACTGGCGGAAAAATGACGTCAGAGCGCCTCCTACAGTACGAGCGATGGACTAAAAGAGTAGAGGCTTCAACAAACTGATCAGCTCCCTCGCTTCCTAGGTCGTGGATCATTGTGTACATGAATGTGGACGACTAGATTAGTGCCCTGGCTACATACTTATAAGCTGATAGATACGCAAGCCCAATTTCTCTTATTAAATACAGTTGTACTTCAGTGGTGTTTCCACGAGACTTTATACAATCATAACGTGATTATTAAATAAAGACGGTTAATAAAAGATTGTTAGTCAGTCAGCCGGTAAATCAAAATGACCGTTAATTTGAATTTCGCGAGTTCGCGGCTTTCTGTGGGAGACAGGACAAAGCGCGCACAGATCAGAGGCGCACTGTAAAGGAAGATACATAAAACAAAATATCAGAATTAAAATTTGAATGCATTTCACACGCATTGTTTAATTTTTTTTTGTTGCTATAATTGCTACAGATAAAGTTTTTAATTGGTTCCCAGAAAAAATTATTATGAATACATTTGGAGTCAGAAAGATTTTTTTTTAGAAATACTTTTTTTTCAGCAAGGCAGCATTAAATAATAATAATAACAATAAAGTTTTAATAATGTTAATAAAGATTTCTTTATAAATGTTAATAATGTAGATTTCTTGAACAGCAAATCAGCATATTATTTAAAAAGGGTCATGTGACACTGAAGACTGGGGTAACAACTTAAAATTCGACAACATTTGAATATAGATTCAATAGAAAACTGTGATTTTAAATTGTAATATTTCAGAATATAACACAATGTAATATAATTTCTACAAACAGTATTTGAGGTGCTACTGTAAGCTGATTTGTGAACAAGACATTTCACGATTCACACAGTAAATGTAGTTGTCAATGCCACAAACTGACAGTGTGACCTTAGAACATGTTACTGTACTTGTAGTGTATTATTTCATATCCATGTCTGGATGATTTCAGCTTTCTGTAACAAAGTAATGAGGCTCATTTCATGCCATCATGTTTTTCAGTAAGTCAATAACTGCTAAAAGAATTAGGCCTCTTCATTCTGTTAGTGTGATTAAATACCTCATAAACACACTTTAATCCAACATCAGACACTGATCTGCACATTACAGTGAATTTAAAGTTGTCACACAGAAATACAGATTTTCATCCAGAGGATTAATTTCTACACAGTAAACAATGTTATAGAGATGTTCCTGTTTTAGGTCTATTTTTTAAAACCATGAAATAACATTCCCGAAACACCGCGAAGTGTTTTTTACACAACCTAAAAAAGATGACAGGATGAAGCTATGATGATTCTGGAGCGGCGTGTTTCTTCTGGTGAGTCTGAAAACCCCATTTAAAAGCGAATCTCTCGCCACAGATGGAGCAGCGGTAAGGTTTCTCTCCTGTATGCATTCGCTCATGGATCTTCATGGCACTTGATGGAGTGAAAGTCTTGTCACAATGTGAACATTTAAAAGGTTTTTCTCCTGTATGAGTCCTCTTGTGTATTTTTAAGTCACTTGGCTTATAAAAACTCTTCCCACAATCACTACAGTGATACGGTCTTTCTCCAGTGTGAACTCTCAGATGAACTCTGAAAGAACAAAGACTAGCAAAGCTCTTCCCGCAGAAGGAGCACAGGTATGGTTTCTCTCTGGTGTGAATCCTCTCATGGGTTTTCCAGCGATTTGAATGATGAAATTGTTTCTCACAGTGTGAACACTGATACGGTTTGACATCAGAGTGTAGTTTTTGGTGTTTCTTCAGAGAAGTTGAGTTTGTAAAGGTTTTCTCACACTCACTGCACTTGTACAGACTCTCATTGGTGTGAATGAGATGATGTCCCCTCAGATTAGATCCCTCTTTGAAGCTCTTTTCACAGTGAGGGCACTGATATAGACTCTCATTGGTGTGTGAGAGTAGATGGTTCTTCAGAGCCGATCTCTGTTTGAATCTCATCTCGTCGTGAGAACACTTGTACGGCCTCTCATTGGTGTGAATGAGTAGATGTTCCCTCAGATTAGATCCCTCTTTGAAGCTCTGTTCACAGTGAGGGCACTGATATGGACTCTCATTGGCGTGTGTGAAAAGATGGTTCTTCTGGTAAGGCTTCTTTTTGGTGTGAATGAATAGATGTTTCCTCAGATTAGATCCATCTCTGAAGCTCTTCTCACATTGAGGGCACTGATACGGTCTCTCATCGGTGTGTGTGTATAGATGGCTCCTCAGATGGGATCCCTGGTTGAAGCTCTTCTCGCAGTGAGGACACTTGTACGGCCTCTCATTGGTGTGTGTGAGTAGATGGCTCTTCATATGGGCCTTCTGTTTGAAGCTCTTCTCACATTCACTGCACTTATACGGCCTCTCATTGCTGTGCACGAGTAGATGGTTCTTCAGAATCGATCCCTGGGTGAAGCTCTTCTCACAGTGAGGGCACTGGTACAGGTTTTCCTCCCTGTCCTTATGAGTCGTCTTATGACGGTAGAAACTAGAAGAGGAATTAAATTTCTTCCCACACTGATCACAATGAAACTCTTTCTTCTTATGCTCTTTTGAATGATGTCTCTTCTCTTCTGAGGTTGTAAAGCTGATAATGCATATCTTGCAGGTGAAGTCTTTCTGTTCTGTGTATTTTCTCTTACGTCTCGCTAAATGTTCCTGTTTGCTGAATGTTTTTCCACAGTCGGTCACTATCTGACGCATTTTGGACATAGAGGAAGTTTCTCCATCAGAAGATGAACCAGCGTCGTCATCTGAAAGGAACATAATGGGCATAAGTCAAGTCACCTTTATTTATAAAGTGCTTTTTACAATACAGATTGTTTCAAAGCAGCTTTATAATAATGCAAGAAATGCAACAGTTATTTCTAGAAGAAAAATGGCTTTTAGTGCTTTAAGTAAAACATAACTTTTATTTAAGTTAAAAGTAAGTTTTCACTTACTTTTATGTTTAAGTGAACATAAGTCCAGTGATGGTTCATTTTTGTTATAAAAAAGTAATCAATTTAGTGCATTTATTTATAAAGCCACTCTGGAGAAAACCTTACATTCACTAGTTCACACTTACAAATGATTAGATGGAGTAAAAGAGCATGTGTATTTGGCGTGCTGTCCGGGGGAGGTCTCCGAGCTCGGAATGTGGCCAGAACCCAAAGTACTCCCATTAACTTGGGACAGCAACTGGGAATTTACTAACCCCCAAAAAAGTGTGCAACGAAGTTGGCAAAATGGTGTTTACAGGGAGAAGTCTGGATGCTCGACCGGGAGGGCCTACACAACATGCGACAGGATCCTGCAGCCACAGCATCGGACGGGTAAGCCGGCAGGATGAAATGGCTGAGCTTGCTCCACTAGCGGAGGCAACATCACGTTAGGGAGGAGGCATTTGTTGAGAGGGGTGGGCATTGTTGTGTGGGGTGCGGCACCAGGAAAAGCCGCGGCGTGTGGCTGAGCGGAGGGGGATAGTGCGGCCTGGCAGCGGCAGAATTAGGGGCTTAGCCCAGGCTTGCTGCAGGCCTGCTGCTGCGGCCAGACTCTCATCTTCTAGCACGCGAGTCAAAGACGCGAGGGAGAAGCTCTAGAAAAAAGTTATTGTAAACTATTAAAATTTGCTGTTGGTGTATTAGTCTAAAACAACATGCTCGCCAGATTGTTTATCTAAATAGCCCTATGTTGTTAAAAATTACTGTTTAACAGGTTTTAGGTTTTTGGTCATTTCCTTGATTTTTTTAATTCTTTTTTTTAATTTAAATTAACATCATAAAGTATGATTTTTTTTACTTTGAGCAATTCTGGAGCTATAATTGACTCTTCTTAGGAGCATATAAAACAAAACAGCTCCTTGGAAAAAATGAAATGTAATATTGTAGTAAGTTAGTTATAAATTAAAGAGGAAAATACCCCTAGAGTCTGCGAGAGCAGGGGCGGAAGATGACTCAATGGTGGACAACATGGTTAACGACTTTGGAATGGAAACGGATATGAGTATGGAGAGTACTTCACAAAAGACTAGTTCAGGTTCATAAGTTAGCAAAGCCATTGAACTAGGGCTGGACCCGAACATTCGAATATTCGTTCGGTGGGTTGGTATTCGATTTGAAAATGTGACATTCGAATATTCGTCTCTTTTTTCTTTTTTTTTTCACACCTGGCATCCCCCTCCAAACGGTTCTCATTCGCGCTTGAATATGTTTTACACTCTAAAATCTGGTGAAATATAATACTTAACATATAACTTCGTTATATCTACTTAATAAATATATTTGCTTCTTCTTGGACTACTAAAAGTGTTACTGCAACGGGGAGTGTTCTCTGGCTAGAGCACAGAACAGCGGAGTTTGTATGGACAGAAGTGCATGCCTGAGCTTGTATTTTGGGTTAAGCTGCGTTGCTTTGACATTGTGGAAAATAGAATAATAGAAACAAAATGTATTATCCTTTTTATCCGTTATTATCAATCTAAATTAATCTACTGCGAAATATAGGAGACTTTGAGATTTTACTGCGTCGTCACGTCACGTGCCCCAGTTAAACCGCCCATGAGTTGAACGTCATGACCGTCGCGATTCAGCGAAAAGACAAAAATGCCGAGGACTTCATCTGTGTGGGAGAACTTTAAATTAAGTGAGGAAGACAAGACAAAGGCAGTGTGTCAAATATGCGATTTGAAACTGGCCTACCACAACAGCACATCAAGCTTGAGAAATCACCTGAGTTCTGTAAGTAGACCGAGCGCCATCAGTAATTTTACACGTGGTAAAGACGTGCACTTAATTTTCTTGGAAAATAACGTTACTTGCGAATAGCCCAGCCTAATAATACTTTGTCTATAGGTACATCCCCAGGTATGGCGTTCGCAGCCATCAACATCCTCAACCACACCAAAAACTTCACAGCAGCTCCTAAAATTCCGAAAACCAATAACGGAGAAAAGAAAGAGAGAAATAAAAGATGCCATAGTTGAGTTCATCGCTATGGATATGAGACCCATTAATGTAGTTCAAGGCGAAGGCTTCAGAAAATTAATTAAGAAGATGGAGCCCGACTACACTGTCCCAAACCGCTCCAGTATTTCAAACGCCCTGTCTCTAAAGTACAGCGATCTGCGAGGCCAAATTTCTGCTATCGTTGCAAACTCAACAGCCTTGAGTTTCACAACGGACATTTGGACCTCGGTGAGTATGGAGGCGTACATGGCTGTCACCTGTCACTTTATTACTCAGGAGTGGAAACTCTCTGACTTCGTTTTGGAAACTAGGGATGGGCATGATTAATCGACGATCGATAATTGATCGTTAAGGATTTCGTCGATCCCGTTAATTTGTTATCGATTATCGAATGATTTTTTTTTTTTTTTATAAATCTGATGCAGGTTGCGTTTCGTAGTGCGAGTCTTGATGCAATTAAATGAATTTCACTGTGTGGCAGCAATTAAACATTTTACCACCCGGGGGCAATATTTGACACCATATAGGCTACTCGGTTATCTGTGATCTTCCGTTTTAATTTCAAAACAATAATCATGAAGAGGTCACGGCGAAGTGTGGCGTGGGACCATTTTGATTTAAAAAGCGAAATAGTTCACTGCAAACATTGCGATGCTGTGTATAAGAACAACACGTCCACGACTCAAATGATGTACCACTTAAACAAAGTGCATCCGTCCCTGGTTAATGTCGGTGGCGGGGCATCCTGCTCTCAGTCTCAACCTAGCATCAAGTCGGCGTTAGCTCGGACTCGGAGCTGTGATGCACAACGAGCAGAGAAAATTACCCAAGGGATCTGCAAGTTCATTGAGATGGATATTCTGCCCTTAAGTATTGTTGAGGGCAATGGTTTTCGAGAACTGATACATTTTTTTATAACCAGCATATCAAATTCCATCACGACGTACCATCACCAGACTGGTAGAAACTCGCTACGAAGAACGAAAGCAGCAGCTGTTAAAAGAATTGAGCAAAGCTGAGAGAGTTGCTCTAACTACAGACTGCTAGACCGCTTTAACAACTGAGAGCTACATCACCATAACCTGCCACTACATTAGTGATGACTGGCAAATGATCTCAGCGGTCCTGCTCACAGAAAGTCTGCCAGGCCGGCATACAGCTGACCACCTCGCTGAGAAAATGAATGGAGCGGTAGAGCAGTGGGGACTTGAAGGCCGAGTTATTGCATGCGTTCATGACAACGCGGCCAATATTGTAGCTGCCAACAGTCACACCAGAGTGCCCTGGATTTCCGTTGCCTGCTTTGCACACACCCTCCAGTTGGCCATAAATGACGGATTTGCACTGTATCTTTATCGGGTAATATCAGCGGCTAGTAAACTCGTTAGCCACTTTAATCACAGCACTGCAGCAACCAAAGCGCTGCAAAAGAAACAGGAGCAAATGGGCCTCGCAACTCACCGGCTTACCCAGTCGTGTAAAACACGGTGGAACTCCGTGTGCGAGATGTTTGATCGGCTGGTGGAGCAGCGGTGGGCTGTTGTTGCTGTGCTGTCGGACCGAACCGTGACCAAGCTTCAAGATGCCAGGATCCTGGAGTTGAAGGACGAGTACTGGCAGCTGATGGAGGAAACACAGCCCGTACTGTCAGCACTTAAATGTGCCACCACGGTTATGTCTGCAGAGAAAGACGTCTCCATCTCGAACACTTATCCCGTCACCTTCGGCCTCATCAATATCCACCTCCTGCGCAGTGAAGGAGACGGGCCCAGACTCATCGAGTTCAAGACAAAAGTGCGTTCCTCTCTCATCCAACGAATGAATGTAAGCTACATCTTTTTATCTTAGTTTACACATAATTACATGGATACTTTCCTGTTATCTGCGTTGTTTTACCTATTTAGATTTAAGCAATAAGCCCCGCGAAGAATAAAACTGTTACTCCATAAAAATATTTATTTTAATATTTATTTTATTCATAAAAAAAGAAGTTATTATAACACATTTATTCGTTAATTCGTTACCTATTTAGATTTAAGCAATAAGCCCTGTGAAGAATAAAACTGTTACTCCATAAAAATATTAATTTTAATATTTATTTTATTCATAAAAAAGAAGTTATTATAACACATTTATTCGTTAATTCGTTACCTATTTAGATTTAAACAATAAGCCCCGCAAAGAATAAAACTGTTACTCTTACTCCATAAAATATTCATTATAATATTTTTTATTCATAAAATAAACAACAAAAATATAACAACATTTATTCGTTTATTCGTTACCTATTTAGATTTAATCAACAAGCCCCGCAAAGAATAAAACTGTTACTCCATAAGAATAATATTTAATATTTCGTTTTGTAAAAAGCATTTTTTTCCTGATTATTGATTTCCCATCATATATCTATACAGATTGAGTCTGATGATGAGTTTGTGTCATTCGCCCCCATGATCTCATCAATGCTGGACCCTCGTCACAAGCACCTGGGCTTTCTTACACCAGCACAGAGACTGGCTGCTAATGTGAAACTGGTTGAACTGGGAGAGGCGGTGGGGAGTCAGGGGACCGATAGGGCGGCTATCCCACAGGCTGGGGCGGTCGAGGCTGCGTTGTCTGACACGGACGAGGGGAGCGCTAACACTGAAGTCACGACCTCCCAGTCATCTGCTATGGCACAACTCCTTGGGGATCACTATAGTAGGCCTACTACTCAATGCGAGGCAAGCATCGAAGCAGAACTTCAGAACTTTCTGAGGGAGACTCCCCCACCGCTGAATTGCACACCTACAGACTGGTGGAAAGTGAACGAATTAAGATTCCCCGGGCTGGCCAAGTTAGCGCGGAGCTACCTGTGCATCCCGGCAACATCAGTCCCCGCAGAGCGGGTGTTTTCGGCTGCAGGACTGACGGTCACCAGGTTGCGGTCGCGTCTGACCCCAGATCATGTCAACATGTTAATATTTCTCAACAAAAATCAGTAGACTGGTGCAGAATTTGTATGCGAGTTACTAACGTTAGTTATTTTTCACGAGGCTTTAAGTAGCCTAATTTGTTAAGTTAGCCTAATTGTTAGGAAGGCTATCTCATCCTCTTTCTTCTGGCTTGGATAGTTTTGAGTTACATTTTGACAAAACCTGTCAGATCTAAGTATTATTATGTTTTTTTGGTTAAGTTATTGTTTAACATGATTTTTCATTATTATTATTTTAGAACAAATGAGGTCTCGGTTTAAGAACGCCGGCTCGCAGTTGCAGGTTCCGCTGCTTTAGAGCACCGCATATGCACGCGCATATATGTTCATTTTGCCTGACTGAACGTAGTTTAACTGTCTTCCACAAGTTGATTTTGCAATAAAGGTCTCATCGAGGAAAAACACGCTGTATTTTTGTTTTCATTGCATTTTTGAATTATAAAAGTTAAATAATTAATTTTATTATAAAAAATATTAATGATTAATCGATAGTCGATCGTTAATTCTCCCGACGATCGACTAAGAAAATTTAATCGAATGACCATCCCTATTGGAAACCAAAGCATTTCAGCTGAGCCATACGGGAATCAACATTGCGCAACAGCTTGGAGACGCGGCGGACGCCTTCGCCATTCCAAATTATAAGCGAGTAGCCGTTGTTCACGACAATGCCAGCAATATGAAGCTGTGCACCGAGATGCTGAAGAAAGAACCGGAGAAATGGGGCAACGTTCAAGGGGTGTGCTGCTCAGGACACACGCTACAGCTGTGCATAAATACAGCTCTAAAACAGGACCGAATACGTCGCACAGTTGCGGCTGCCAGGAATCTCGTGGGACACTTCAAAAAAAGTGCAAAGGCTACAGCTGCTTTGAAAGAGAAACAAACGCAGCAGAACGTTGTAGATCACAAACTAATTCAAGATGTCGCTACTCGTTGGAACTCTACGTGTGAAATGCTTAACCGACTGGTGGAGCAACGATGGCCAGTGACAGCTGTTTTGTCAGATCCCAGCATCACGAAGAAAGGAGATCGCACCCTTGACTTGACAGCAGACCAATGGAAACTGGCACAGGAGACAGCAGAAGTACTGGGGCCCCTAATCACACTCACAGAACTACTTTCACAGGAGGCAAACTTATCGTTGTCTGCAACAGTGCCTATGCTCTTCAACCTGAATAAACGCCACCTGTCACCGGAGGAGGATGACAGCCCTGCCATCAGAGAAATGAAGAAGACCCTCGTCACGGAGATCGACAGCAGATGGCAACTGTTAAGTTTGGAACCCGGCAGCATCTACCTCCTTTCTTCAGCACTAGACCAGCGATTTAAGCACCTCAAATTTCTTGAGAACGAGAAGAAGGACCTGGTCTACATTGAGGTTAGACTGATATTAATATTTTACATTTATATATTGTAATTTAATATGATTATTATGCCACACTAGGCTACTTTATCTTGTGCACAACAACGAATAGATCTGACTAAGAAAATGCTATTGGATTTTAAGGTTTTCCGCCTGGCTGAACATCTGCACCAGCAACAGACCGTTCCGGAGATGGAAGAGCTGTCAGGAAGCCATGGAGAAGAGGAGACTGCCGCCGCCGTGCCACCACCAAAAAAAAAAAGATTGGAGATTTCAATGCTGATGCAGTCCGATGATGACGAAGAGGAAGAAGAACACGGAGACAGCGCAAAGAAAGAGATGGAGCAATATTTGAAAGACACCACTAAAGTACAGTCGGGCCCACTTGCATGGTGGAAACAAAACAGTGACCGCTACCCTAAACTGGCATTTGCAGCCAAACACCTGCTTTGCGTTCCGGCCACTTCAACTCCATCAGAGCGGATTTTCTCAAAAGCTGGCTACGTCGTTAATAAGACCCGAAGTTCCCTTTTACCTGAAAATGTGGACAAACTCATCTTCCTCGCACACAACATGAAGAGAGTGTAGGTAGACTGCAACAACCTGTCCTGATAGACCTGATTGTGATTTATTTGAAAGTTCGACTTTTTCTGTTTATTGAAATGTGAGCTGCGCTAATTACGCCAGCCAGCCTAAAATTTGTTTTCGCATTAATAATTTTAAGTTACCTTGTTCTGTTTACAATTTGTTTAATTCTATAAGGGAATTTTTTTTATTTTTTTTAAACTGTTCGTTAATTGAAATGTGTGATGTTGTTATTGAAATTGTTATTGTTATTGCTACCCTGTTCTTTATTTAGGCTATTACAGTTCGTTCATTTATTTTTCGTTTTTCTTTATTTAAATTTCCTTTTTCCTTTATTTAAATTTCGTTTTTCTATATTTATATTTCGTTTTTATTTATTTCAATTTCGTTTTTATTTTTTATTTATTTCAATTTCGTTTTATTTATTTCAATTTCGTTTTTATTTATTTTTTATTTCAATTTCGTTTTTATTTTAATTTTATTTCAATTTCGTTTTTATTTATTTCAATTTCGTTTTTATTTATTTCAATTTCGTTTTTATTTATTTAAATCTACCCTACTTTGTCAGTGAGAAAAATATTATAAGACTATACCTTATTAAAAATATTGCTTAAGTTAAAAGACCTGTGTGTGTGTTTTATATCACTAGTGGAGTGTCCGTTCTCGGAGCATAAGCTCTGCTCGCGTGAGGCGCGCCGCTTCCCGCTTGCGCTGTTCTGTAGTTTATTAAAAGTTTATTAATTCTGAACGTGTCGCGTGACGTGTCTCGCCTGTCTCTCTATATTGCACCAAATACGACACTGCGCTCCCTTGTGAAGTTGTTTGGATGAACGGTTCTCGAAATAATCAAAATGCAAACGGACAGACAGACATATAGAGATTCCGAAGCTTCGAATATTCGATGTTCATTACTACCGAAGCTTCGAAGCTCAAAAAATGGTATTCGGACCAGCCCTACATTGAACTCCAAGCTTGTGTCTGTGGCTGGAGCAAGGCGACAACGGTCAGGGGTTTGAAGATTCATCAAGGGAAAATGAAATGCTTGAGGGAGAAGGGACAAGGGCCTCGCATTGATCAGTACTTCTTAAGAAGTCAGTCAAGTCAGTCGAATGAAATCCAGCGACAGGAAGCAAACCACAGTTCGCAGGATATCAGCACCCTGTCATAGAGGAGAGGAGGGTTTGCACAGTTAGTGATGAACACATTGATACTTGTGAACCCGGTAAGACTAACCAGCATAAGAGAGAAAAGAACCTCAACGGGCATAGGCCTGGAGTTAGATGGCCAAGAGCTTGTGAGAAAACTGCATGGGACACGGTAAACACAGATCTATGCTTTGCATTGGAAAGATTAACTAGTACAGTTGAAAAGAAGCTGGATAAATTTGGGGACATCATTTACGCATTTGGAAGTGAGAGGTTTGGTGTGGAAAAAAGGAAGGAAAAAGTACAAACTACTCCTGGAATGTCTAGACAGCAGCAGAAAATTGAAGGGTTAGTTAGAGAAAGGAGAGGCTGAGGAAGCAATGGAAAAGAGCGGAACAACGTCAGAAGGAGGGACTCAATCTCTTACAAAAGGGCCATAAAAGATAAGCTTGCAACATTACGCAGAGCTCAGCGCCTACGGAAACGCTACAAAAAGGAGCGTGCGAAGGCTAATTTCTATAAAGATCCATTCAAATACGTAAAGAAGTTATTCACCAGTGAGAAGAATGGCACTTTAAAAGCATCTAGGGTTGAGCTAGAGAGATATTTGGAGGAAACACATACAGATGCAAAAAGGCATGAGCCTATGTCAATTCCATCAGACATCCCACCTGTCAATACACCAGAATACCAAATGGAAGTCTGTGCACCTAAGTGGAAAGAGATAGAGCAGGTTGTGAGAAAGGCAAGGGCTTCATCATCTCCAGGGCCTAATGGAGTTCCGTACAGAGTGTACAAGAGTGCTTCAGGAGTTTTACGAATTCTGTGGAAATTGATAAAAGTGGCTTGGGAAAAGCAGGTTGTACCTAGAGCATGGCGCCGAGCAGGGGGAGTCTTTATACCCAAAGAAAAAGATGCTACAAGCATCAGTCAGTTTCGCCCTATTTCACTATTAAACGTCGAAGGCAAGATTTTCTTCAGCATTATTGCTCAGAGATTATCAACCTACCTATTAAAGAATGGCTTCATTGACACTTCAGTTCAAAAAGGCATTCCGGGATTCTCAGGATGCTTAGAACAAATCAGTGTTATCTGGCAACGAATTCAATCAGCTAAAAAGGAGAGGAAGGAGCTCCAAGTGACATTCCAGGATTTGGCTAATGCATATGGTTCAGTGCCACATGAGCTTCTTTGGGCATCATTTGATTTTTTCAGGGTACCGATGTCGATAACAAAGTTAGTGAAAGCCTATTTTGGAGATTTGCAATTTAGTTTCTCAACTCCAGAATTCAGCACTACATGGCAATGCTTAGAGGTTGGAATAATGGCAGGATGCACCATTTCTCCACTGGCTTTTACCATGGCAATGGAAGTAATCATTAGGGCATCAAAATGGGTAGTAGGAGAAGTGCGCTTCTGGGATGCGACTACCCCCAATCAGAGCATACATGGATGACATGAGAACCATGACTATAATGGTAGCCTGCACTAATCGGTTATTGGGGAAGTTAACAGATAATATTGAATGGGCAAGAATGCAATTTAAGCCCTCTAAATCAAGGAGCATCTCAATAATTAATGGCAAGGTAGTAGATAAAACATTCTTGTTTACTGGTAAGGCAATACCAACAGTTTCTCAGAAGCCAGTGAAGAGTCTAGGGAGATGGTACAATGGGGATCTAAAGGTCACAGTTCGAGTGGGAGAAGTTAGACGACAACAGTGGAAGGGTTGAAGAGCATAAACAGCTGTGCTCTACCAGGCAAACTAAAACTAAAACTGCTTTCAGTTTGGTCTACTGCCAAGGTTGCTGTGGCCACTGACTGTGTACGAGGTTTCTTTGACAACAGTGGATAAGCTGGAAGCGTTAATAAGTTCATACATCAGGAAATGGTTGGGAGTCCCACGCTGCCTCAGCAGAGTGGGACTTTATAGTAAAGGAGTATTGCAGCTGCCAGTCTCTGCTTTAACCGAGGAGTTTAAGTGTGCCAAGGTCAGACTGGAAATGACTTTAGCAGAGTCACGCGACAAATGTGTAAGGGAGGCAGCCCCTGTGGTAAAAACTGGTAGAAAGTGGTCAGCAAAGAAATCTGTAGTAGAGGCAAAGGCTGACCTTCAAATTGGGGATATCGTGGGACAGGTACAGCATGGAAGAGGGGGTTCTGGGCTCAGTTTAGCTCCTCCAAAATGGCACAAGGCAGGCCCAGCTCAAAGGAGGAAGCTGGTAGTCAACGAGGTGCGAAAGCAGGAGGAGAGGATGAGATGTATAAAGGCCATTTCCCAGGCCAAGCAGGGAGAGTTGATGAGATGGGAGAGTGTGGAACAACGCAAAATGGGCTGGCAAGATCTTAGGTCAATGGAAGAGTTTCAGTTTCCTTATTAGGTCAACATATGATGTTCTCCCATCACCGCAGAACCTAAACCTCTGGGTAGGAGAGGATCCCTCTTGTCCTTTGTGTTCATCACCTGCCACATTAAGGCACATTTTGACAGGATGTAAGGTGGCTCTTAGCCAAGGTCGGTTTACTTGGCGCCATGACCAAGTATTGCGATATTTGGCTTTAGCATTGGAAGGCAAGCGTAATATGACCAATAAGTTGCCGCCTGTTCTATCAAAACATTACATGCAGAAGGCAATATTCCTCCGCCCAGGCGAGCAACCACAAAGAAAAGGTGCTAACACCAATTCTCGCCCAGGACAACTGGAAGCTGCTAGGGACTGGAAGATGCTGGCTGATCTTGATCAACGGCTTATTTTTCCACCTGAGATTGCCAACACTAACCTACGACCAGATATTGTTTTGTGGTCTGGATCAGCACGCATTGTTCAACTGATAGAGTTAACAGTGCCATGGGAGGATGCGGTAGATGAGGCATATGAGAGGAAGAAACTGCGGTATTCTCATCTGGCCACTGAAGCAGAACAGCGAGGATGGAGAGTCCAGGTTTATCCAGTGGAAGTGGGTTGTCGAGGTTTAGTGGCACACTCTACAACCCGGTTCCTCAGAGACGTCGGATTCAATGGCCAAGAGTTGCGTCGCACTGTAAAGAACTTATCTGAAGCAGCAGAAAGGAGCAGCAACTTGCTGTGATTGAGACGGAAAGATTCTAGCTGACTGTGTACAGGCCGCCATGCTACGGTTTCGTAGGATTCTTGAAAACTTGAAGAGTCGGTTTTGTATAGGTTGTATAGTATTAACAGTCATTACGTTCCTGTGTATATTGCGTGAATGACGGGTGGTTGGGCAGATATTGTGTTTTGCGGTAGGTGGTATGCCATATGGAACCGTTGCCACTGCAACTGCATATTAACGCACCAGTGGGGCTCGACAGCCTTAGTCAAACGGGTTGGCGCGTATGGTTGGGTTGCGGAGAGATTGTTAGATTGTGGTTAGGTCTCAGCAGCAAGAGGGAAGTAGAGGTCAGTAAGCTGGGCTGAATTGAGTGGGGGACGGAGGGGGGTGACTCTGGGACGCCAGAGTCACTGTTGAGCCCTCTTGAGGTGTCGTGGGCTAGTCGACAAAACACTGAGGACGGAAGGTGCCCACTTGAAGACCCAGGAGATGTTCCCTACTCCGCTCAATCCAGAGGGTTGTTATGGGGGGACCGCAGTGTGGTTGCAGCCGTTGTGTGTGCTGACGCGCAAATACACTGCAGCTATTAACACCAGACAGAAGGAGATTCACGTCACCAGATGGAAAGAAGCGTAAATGGATGGAGAAGCATAGGTTACTGTAAAGCTACGTCTTAGTTGGTGCTTATCTTGGCGAAAGCCGAGTACAAATCAGCATGAAGTTTTAACATCTACTCTCGTGTAATGGAAATCATAAACAAAGGTTTATTTTAGTTCAGATTAGTTTGAGGGCAGCAATTGTATTCATAATGTCAAAATAAAACCAACGTAATGTTACTTGAAGGCATTATAGCCTACTATTCCTGCCAAACTTCCATGGTTGCAGTTAGTGTTACTACAGTAAATCCATAGTGAATGTTGCTGATCTGTGGACACTGGATAGTTAATTCATGGCACAATGTTTCTTCCTGGTTTCCACGTCAGTGCTGTTTGATCCGTTGATAACGGAGAAATGTGAATGTTTCTCACTAGATCTCGCAGGAGTCGCAGCGATGTTATTACTTTTGTAGCAAATTCAAATGCTTCCTTTACTTGATCTCTTATTAGCACTGTGTAGTAACAGTGTCGCTTGATCAAGATCGGCTCGCGCTGCTTTGGTCCAAGCTGATAAACGGTCCGTCAACCACACAATAATGAGCAGTTCCGCTTGCATTACGTTTGCCATTTCATGTTGGGAAAAGTTGTGGTGCCTCCGGCGGATTATGAGCGTGCTTACCACGCGCAACGCGCCTACATTTGAAATAACGAAATTTTGGTCGGCAGGAAAAATGGCCTACAACCCCCCCAGCCCCCTCAAAAAAAACCTCCCCGGTTCTGCACGATTCACGTATATGACCCAATTGACCAAGAAAACGGAGATTGTCGCCGTAAAGCGACAAGTTTGCAGGTATGAAACTATGAAATGGCTTCCAAGGTGCAAATTTTTTAAACGTTATCTTCTCTGTGTAAACGTGAATCTATGAAAACGGTGACGGCGTGCACATGCATGTTACGTGTTTAGTCTATAGTTATGCACGTTTGAATATTACAAAATATTACGCTTTTTTTACAAAGTGACATTGCCAAATAACCTGTCTGGCCTGCATACAACTTAATCTTTAGTCGTTTCCGCAGATTCATGCAAACTGGAATCATGTTGATAATGTTTTATCTGTACAGAGGTAAAGGGAAGGGAAAGAGGCCTTCACAGGGTTGAGTCTAGTTGACATTTCAGGGTTGCGATGTGGCCGTGTCCAGGCGCAGGTCCTTCATTAGATCTGGATACGGTGGACTAGGGGTGTAAATCGGAGCCTACATGACGATTCGATACGATACCGATTTCTTAAGCTAACGATTCGATTATTTTCGATACTTCAGAATTCCCCGCGATACGATTCGATTCAATAATCGATATTTTTACATGATATCTATTAAGTTTCAAATAAATCAACAAAAATGTTTAAAATTTGCCTTATATTGAGAATACAGGAACAGTATTCTATTCACATAATGTGTATGTTGTGCTCAATGCACCGCAAATAGAACAGCAAATATAACAGTTACTGCATACAGTTCAAAACTTAATTCTATCGAATCCTGGTGCGTTTCCGATCATCTTACGTCATCGCAAACGTGCACGACGCATGATAGAAAACAGAATGCGGGTCAATATATTGTGTTTTTTTATTTTTCATTTGGTGCTATTATGCACAGCTGAGTGAACAACTACGGTTTACTGTGTGTCGCATTTGGCTTTTTGCTGATTGCAAACGCAGGAGACAGTGGATTTCCATTAATTTGTTGCCCTGAGTCCACGCGCTATGTGTTTGCGAATACACTGCAGACTCACTCTCGCTCTTATCCAAGGTAAATTATCAACACTATCATCCCTTACATGTGTTTTATTTAACTAACTACATCATAATCAGCTATAAAGCATGCGCAGGTCACTTACTTCCTGAACAAGTGCGCACCCGAGTCCGTGATGCTTTCACATTCATGCGAGCAGCGGCACGGTTCGAGTGCAACCGAACTCAGCGCATCTCCTCCAGGCAGTCTCGGGTTTGGTACCCCAGTGCGCACCCGGGTCCGCATGACAGACAGTGTTTACATAATTAGCGATTTTTCATGCGAACCGTGCCCGTTCCGTTCCGAGTTGGTGTGAAAGCAGACTTTTCAAGTAAGCTGTTGAAGTAGCCTTTTGTACACGTTAGCGCCTGTTTTTTTACGTTATAGTAACTGCTAGCTTGGAATTCGCTGACTAAGTGACTGAGGGTGCATTCACACTGGCAGTTTAGTTCGGTGACTAACTAACGTTAGCCAAGTGCATAACAACAATCGTTTGTACGCATATGAGCGGATGCTGAAAATAGACAGGCGGCAAAACAAACACACTAATCGATACTCTTGCGGACGCATCGATGCATCGAATCGTCGGCTGTATAATCGATGCATCGATACGAATAGATTTATATTTATACTCCTACGGTGGACTACGGTAAACCTCGGGATAAACAGAGAGATTAATATTAGCGTAGGCGCCATTCTTCTTATGATGTATCAGGTGTTATGGGAAGTGTTCCCGGTTCCGGCTGACCTAGTTTATCCAGCCTAACATTTTACATGATTTGAATTATAGAAGTCTATAATGTGTTATGTGTATGCTAGGTCAAAGAGATGTGTTTTAAGTCTAGATTTAAATTGACAGAGTGTGCCTGCTTCCCGGACAATGTTAGGAAGACTGTTCCAAAGTTTAGGGGCTAAATAGGAAAAGAATCTGCCACCAGCAGTCAATTTTGATACTCTAGGTATTATCAACTGGCCAGAATTTTGAGATCGCAATAGACACAAAGGACTATAATGCGTTAGGAGCTCGCTCAAGTACTGGGGAGCAAACCATTTAGTGCTTTGTAAGTAATCAGCAGTATTTTAAAATATAACAATGTTTAATAGGGAGCCAATGCAGTGTTGAAAGAACCGGGATAATGTTGTCATACTTCCTGGTTCTGGTAAGAACTCTTGTTGCTGCGTTTTGTACCAGCTGTAGTTTGTTCATTATGCGTGCAGGGCAACCACCCATTAGAGCATTACAATAATCTAGCCATGAGGTCATGAACGCATGAACTAACTGTTCCGCATTTGTCATTGCAGACCTAACATATTTGCGATGTCATTAAGCCATTTGATAGATGCACCCCGTACCGCGGAACAAGTCTCTGGGTTAGTAGCCGCCCAGTGATAGTAACTATAGTGACAGCATGAGAAGATGCGTTGTAGTCAGCGCTTGGTCAGTTAATTTTGGCATTTTCTAAGTAAGTTAGCCTTATAGGCTAGTAATAAATGAACACACATACAAAAATGTCTTTCGTCCTGTAGGCGTCCTGGGGAATATTTCTGTTCGTCCTAAACACATTTTCTATCGTCCCCAGGATGTAAGCAGATCAAGCAGTTTTTAAGGCCTTTCTCTAAGCAATCGTGTTCTTTCTCCACGAAATGCGAGAAGTTTTGTTTTCTTCCAGATATGCTCTATTTTTGTAGCTGCTCTCTTGAGGGCCTGAGTGTGCTCGTTGTACCACGGCATTGGACTATTTTCTTTAATTTTCTTTAAGCGCAAAATGAGCAATCCTAAGCTATCTGGGAAACTGAAACTAAAGATTGCTTTAGAAATAATCTTCCTGTTCGGTGTTAAAACTGATAGTTCTACCATATTTGTGACAGGGAGTCAGTTTTGCAGACTTGGCTAAATTAAGTATACATGAGACTAGACAATGATCTGAGATGTCATCGCTCTGCTGTAGAATTTAAACGGCATCAACATTGATTCAATTTGACAATATTAGATCCGAAAGTAAGATAACGACAATGTTGTCTAACTCCAATAGAGTTAAGAATGTCACTTGTAAGGGTGGCCTTGCGGGATTATGCGGAATGTGAAGTTTAAGTGCCCGAGTAAAGAAAGCAGGTCACGTTTAGAACAGTTTGACTGTCTGGGAAGGTAGATGCGACCAGATATATCCTATCGAATTTTCCTTGTGCGGAGAGGCTTGGAAATTAACTGTTTCCGAGTTGTTTGTTTCTTTATCTGTTGCTGGTTTGAGTGGAACACACATTCATTCGGGTAAGTTCAAAAGAGACTTGAATATGGGAAAAAGGAAGAAACATACCTGAAGGATCAAAATCTTCATCATTGTCAACATTATCATTATTACGATCTTCATCCTCCTCCTCATGGCTTTGTTGTTGTTCCTCTGCTGTGGTTTCTTCTCCTCGTCTCTCTATCAGGTTCCTGCAGTCCTCCAGTTTGACGGAGCACATCTTCATCTGCTGTTCTCCAGCGTTACAATCAGAGGTTTGATCAGCGGATCCATGATCCTGAGTGTCAGTATAACACAGTAAAGTGAGGCTGAGCTCTGAGTCCTGTGTGTCTCTGGATCTCCAGGCTGAATCCTGAGCTTCTGTCCCATCAGTCACACACACTGAAACCTTCTCCAGATCCTGACAAAATAGATAAACAACAACCTGTTGATATTAGCCTCATTACTCAGCAGTTATCTCTAGTGGTTATATTGGTCGATTTGTTAGCATATTTTGCTTCTGTAAACAAAACTTTGGTTTGATTGAGCTGAAGGATGAAATGATGAGCTGCTCAAACCTCTCTGTTGGGTTTGTCTCCTCTTTCTTCAGCTGACAGATTTCAGTGATGAAATCCTCAATATCCAGAATGGACAGATCAGTTCCTGCTGATTTACAGCAGATCACATCCATCTGTGCTGTCATGGTCAACATCTGAAGACAAACACATCATGAGCAGAACTAATAAAAATAACATTATTTTCGGAGAATATTCAGAAACATTTCATTTCAGATGTTAAATGTGTTTTGAGCAACCACAGAGCATGAATAATATCAAATGTTATAATATATTACGTGAATATATCAGATATTAAACACAATATTATGAGATTGCTGCTCATTTCTCACGAAACTGTTAGAACATTACTACAAGCGTATATAATTAAAAATTAAGCATTGTGTTAGTATACTATACTATTGCTTACAACAAACATATTGGTTTTAACCGTAACGTGGTTACATAAGTAAAAAACAGGACGGATACTGTAGTAAAACCATGGTTATTTTTCATATTTAAATTAATTAAAAAGAGGCAGAAAAATAACAAACAATCAGCTAAAACCCATGCATAATGTACAAGATTAAACTCACCGTCTGAATACTCCAGTTGTCTTTCTTTCTTCAGTGGTTTTACCGTAGACTAAATAACGTCACAGCGACTCCTAAATTTCGAGCGATGGTGTAAAAGAGTAAAATCTTCACCAACCCGAATTTCACTTATTAAAAATACAATTGTATTTCAGTAGCTTTGCCAAGAGACTAATATACTTCTAAACACATCGACAAACGAATGTTAGTCAGTCAGTCAGTAAGTAAATCAAAATGACCGTTAATTTTTGAATTACGCGAGTTCGCGGGTTTCTGTGAAAGCGCGCAGATATCAGAGGCGTCTTTTTTCAAAGGAAAAGTCATGTTCCCAGACGCTCTCGGTTTGAAATAAATGCTGTCCTTCGTTAATCTGTGAACCCTGACAAAACTGTATCTTTCTACGCTTCATTAAGCAGCACAAGCTTTTTCAACTGCGATGAAGAAAGAATTATTGAGCAGCAAATCAACATGATTTATGGGTCATGTGGCACTGAAGACAGTAGTAACAGCCAATCAAAATACAGCTTTGACTCAATGAAAAGGAAATACATTTGAATATTGATTAAAATAGAAAACACTGCTTTTAAAATGGAAAAAATATTTTACTGTATTTTTGTTTTTGCTGTTTTTAGAACAACAGAACAAAGGCCAGAAGAAATTATGCAGGCCAGCCACAAACACACACTCCCTGAGACAAACTGAGATAACACAATAAACTTCCAAGTTTTATTGCATTACACTTCTTTATTGTATGTTGAGATATTACTTGGTCACTGTTGCTATGGTTACTAACTGGTAAGTAAATAAAGGCTTGACTCCCATTGCACATGTATACAGACTGTATTAGAGGCATTATGAATAAAACTGTATTTTGTTATTGTGATTAAATGCCCCATAAACACACTTTAATCCAACATCAGACACTGATCTGCACATTACAGTGAAGTTGTCACAAAGAAACAGATTTTCATCCAGATGATTTATTCCTACACAGTTAATAATGTTCGAGAACAGGGGTGTCCAATCCTGCTCCTGAAGTACCAACGTCCTGCACAGTTCAGCTCCAACACACTTGGCTGAAAGTTTCTAGCTAGTCTGAAGACCTTTGCTGTGTTCAAAATCACCCCCTATACTCTCATTCACTATTCCCTACATCAGTATAAATCACTTAAAGGAGTGAATTCAGACACTAAGTGCACTGGAAAATCATTTGAAACTCAGCAAACTGGCAGCTCCAGTAGTGAGATGGATTAGATTTTGAACTCTGTCATGTAAACTATGTATAAATCTCATTTAAACAATTTCATAATTAATTAAAAAGTAATTTATACCTGTATGATATTACGTTGTCGCCACATACGACCAGCGGTTTGGAAAATGGATGGATGGATGATTGAGCTGCGGGCACCATCTTCTGGATAGATGCAGGAATTTATTCAGCGCGACCCTCACAGTGCATTATGGGTAGTCTATAGCCACTGAGCGTACATTAGTTGTACACTGTCATTGCAGTGCATTGTGGGATCTGAATAAATGCCCTTGATAACATTGACTATGGTTTTGGACTATTCTCTTCAAATATTGCCCTTTCTAAGGGTATAAGCAGATTTCAGACTCAGCTCTTGATTAGCTGGTTCAGGTGTGTTTAATTATGGTTGGAGATAAACTCTGCAGGACAGTTTGGGCGCCCCTGTTCTAGACACATGCTAGTTTTGTGTTTTTTTTTTTATAACCATGAAATTACGTTCCCGCAACACTGCAAGGTGTTTTTCTTTTGTACAACCTAAAAATAATGTTACGATGAAGCTATGATGATTCTTGAGCGGCGTGTTTCTTCTTGTGAGTCTGAAAACCCCAAATAAAAGCGAATCTCTCGCCACAGATGGAGCAGCGGTAAGGTTTCTCTCCTGTATGCATTCGCTCATGGACCTTCATGGCACTTGATCGAGCAAAAGTCTTGTCACAATGTGAGCATTTAAAAGGTTTTTCTCCTGTATGAGTCCTCTTGTGTATTTTTAAGTCACTTGGCTTATAAAAACTCTTCCCACAATCACTACAACGATACGGTTTTTCTCCAGTGTGAACTCTCATGTGAATTCTGAAAGAAAATGGACTAGCAAAGCTCTTCCCGCAGAAGGAGCACAGGTACGGTTTCTCTCCGGTGTGAATCCTCTCATGGGTTTTCCGGTGAGTCGAATGATGGAAACGTTTCTCACAGTGTGAACACTTATACGGTTTGACTTCAGAGTGTATTTTTTGGTGTAACTTTAGAGAAGTTGTGTTTGTAAAGGTTTTCTCACATTCACTGCACTGGTACGGCCTCTCGTTGCTGTGCATGAGTAGATGTTTCTTCAGACTGGTTTCGTATTTCATGCTCTTCTTACAGTGAGGGCACTTGTACAGACTCTCATTGGTGTGTGAGAGTAGATGGCGCTTCTGGTACGGTCTCTCATTGGTGTGTGTGCGTAGATGGCCCCTCAGATGGGATCCCTGGTTGAAGCTCTTCTCGCAGTGAGGACACTTGTACGGCCTCTCATTTGTGTGTGTGAGTAGATGGCTCTTCATATGGGCCTTCTGTCTGAAGCTCTTCTCACATTCACTGCACTTGTACGGCCTCTCATTGGTGTGAATGCGTAGATGGTTCTTCAGAATCCATCCCTGGGTGAAGCTCTTCTCACAGTGAGGGCACTGGTACAGCTTTTCCTCCCTGTCCTTATGAGTCATCTTATGACGGTAGAAACTAGAAGAGGAATTACATTTCTTCTCACACTGATCACAATGAAACTCTTTCTTCTTGTGCTCTTTTGAATGACGTCTCTTCTCTTCTGAGGTAGAAAAGCTGATGTCGCATATCTTGCAGGTGAAGTCTTTCTGTTTTGTGCGTTTTCTCTTACGTCTCGCTAAATGTTCCTGTTTGCTGAATGTTTTTCCACAGTCGGCAACTGTCTGTCGCTGTTTGGACATAGAGGAAGTTTCTCCATCAGAAGATGAACCAGCGTCGTCATCTGAAAGGAACATAATGGGCATAAGTCAAATCACCTTTATTTATAAAGCGCTTTTTACAATACAGATTGTTTCAAAGCAGTGATAACAGGAAAATAATGCAACAAAGTTTGTTTCTAGAAGAAATTAGCAACATAGTCCAGCTTTAGTAAGCAGTTGCCGCATTTTGAAATGTAAGCTAAGTGGAGCTGTGAACCGATATATCTCTCTGTTTGTAGGCTATCTGTTTTTTGTTTTTTTTCAAACACAGCACAAGGTTTTAAAAAAACTTTATTATTTCGACAAGAATGAGACTGATATGTAAAAAATAAACAAACAAAACAGAATTGCCTAGAACAAACTTTCTGAACAGAAAAAAGAATAAAACATTACATTTTACAGAATTGGTTAAAGTTAACGAAAGCAAAAATTACATATGTAAAGGTTACTTTAAACAGAATAGAACAAACTTTTAGAACAGAAAAATAGAATCATAAGTTTAAAAGAGACGACAATAGCCTATTTAATATTGTAGATCGCAGCGCAATCACTGATCAGGATTTAATCACGGCCCCCTTGCACTATACCAAACAAAAACTTTTTTTTTTTTGATTAGCAGAGAGATTTGTTTCCTGCATTTATAAAACTTTGTTACACCATATTGTTTTTTGCTTACATTTATAAAATTAAATTACGATGCATTTCTATTTTACACTAAGGAACAAATAGGCTATTATACAACAGTAGGCTATGACTGAATTTACATCTGTAAAATTCCAATCGTAATATCAACAGCAGTTCTGTTAAAAAAAAGAAAAAACCTTTATGGGGTTTCCTTATACAGAAAGTGTTTTTAAAAACATTGGTTGTAAGGATCCCTGTGGGATTTAATATTGAGTTGAAAATGTTGTGCGACAAAAGAACATGAGTTTGAAGTTTGTACTATTTCTTTTTGCTGGCCTTGTAAAACGAAGTAGCTAAATCATCTCTTTAGAGGCAAAAGCATCGAATTCTGTCTAAAAAAAATAATATTTCTTCAGAATCAACACTTTAATAATGCTAATGTCTAGAATAACGATTTAAGTCTAAATTGCGACTTCTCTTGGTTTTAAGTCAGTTCGGACAATGAGCTGTGAATCGCTGGAGAGTGAAGTGTTGCTTAACTTAAACAGCAAGCAAAGACAAAGTTCCTTTCAGGATAAATCTCAATAAATAAATAAATATTCTAATGTATTTAAAGTTTTTTCACATTAATCAATTGACGTGTTCAATCCAAATGTTTCAACTGGTTTATTCCTTTGGCAATACAAATTTAAAATGTCACAAGAATAAGACTAAGATTCTGTGTTCCTCATTTTGCATCACACAGGGAATAAACGCTAAACTCGATGCAAACCTGTTTTAAATAAATAAAACTGTCCCGACACTTTATTTAAACCTTGAAATTTTATTTTATATGTAATATAATTGTATTAGTTTTTATCTATAAATTAATACTATTTAGTTAGTAGCCTAGTAGCACCCCAAAGTCAGTAATAAAACTCAAAGTCAGAATATTACATTTTACCAAATAAAATTGAGGTCGTAAAAATGTGTTATGAACATAAATTTAACATAGCAAATCTGCATTCTAACTCAAGCTAATACTACTGTCAACTCACTGTCAAATATGCGTTTCGAGACAAAACATGTAATATTAATATTGCAGCCTGCACTATAAACTGTGCTGAAGATACGTGCCATCAAAGTCAGGCAACACAAACCTGTTTCAAGACTTGAAACAATATCCCCCATTAGCACATGCAGAAACTAAGAAATTAATTTTTCTATTAAGATATTTATTTTGTTAAGGAAAAATGACAAATGTTTGAATGTTCTACCTGTGATTTGTGAAATGTTCTGACAATAAAGAGTAGTTTAAAACCACAATTAACGCTCTGGTTTCTACAATTTTCACTTAGGAGGAAAAATATGCCTTTTTAAACTTGAAAGAAATAAAGACTTGACATTTATCATGATAATTATCGATATCGACTGATATAAAATAATTATAGTGATTTTTTTTTTTTTTTTTGCCATATCACCCAGCTTATTAATTAAACAAAACGCTTAACCTTAATAATAATTCTAATAATTCTAAGAACGGTCAAGAACGGTAAAAACAAACACTGTCGCCCAACTTCGGTTAACATGTGAAATGTTATTGAAATAAACGCCGACTAATTAAGGCGAGACACGGAAGGCAAAAACATCGTTTTTTTTTCACTGGTCAATTTTGAGATTTTGGGATATTTGTCTTAAATAACATGTCTTCTTTCAGACTGAAAAAAAGTCCGAAATACACATTTAGGTCTTTATTTTACTACACTTTGTCTGTTTCCGTCTGTAGATTTCTCATAAGTTCATCAAAGTTATAACCAATATTCTCAAATATTCAAATTCAATATTCAATATTCGATCGCTGCCGGCACCATCATCACACACACCGTTAGAAAGCTCTCTCTCTCCTGTACAATACTGCCGGATCCAAATGTGGTCATTTCCTTTTTATCAGCAACCAATCGTGAAAGTAAAAGGGGGGATTTTACTCTAAGTGCGCAATCTCATTGGCTGATGCTAAATCTTTAAAGCCTGTTTTCTCAAAATGACTGTTCTCTCATACTCCAAGTCCGAAATCTCCACTTCAGTAGCACCTATATACACCAAACTTTCCAGTCTTGTACCTAGTTATATTATGAAGACATTTACAGAGGGATTTGTAAATATATTATTCCTAGCCTGATTTATAAAACATTTTATTCCAAAAAACATGGCGAAAATCATTTTTTAAAGGCTATTGGCAGTATATTCTGATTTAAAGGATAACAAAAGTAGATATCCATAAATCCCTCTGTACTTTTTTCCCCATCTAATTTGTGAACACAATCAAAAAATAATTTTGAACCTGGCTTTATCCAATACTCAGATTTCGTTTTTTAAAATACATGCAAATTAGCGCATATTTAATTGGATAATGCCTAATTTGCATATTTAAACATTAAATTACAGAAAACTTGTAATACATTTTTTTCTCATCTTAATGTAGGTAATCAACTGGCAAAGTTTCATGGTGATATCTGCTGGTTAAAAAAATACCCTATTCACCTGGGGCCGGTTGCACCAGCTGTATGTAAGTTACAACTTAGCCTAGTTTTGACGTAAATGGGAAGTAAGTTACAACTTACGAACTACTAAATATTTTTACGTTGCACCATTAAACTTAGTTTAAACGTAACTCTACGTTCCAACTAAATATTTACGGCCTACTCCGATCAGGAGTAACGGTTGGAATAAAAAATCAGACAGACTAAACTGCATCAATAAGCTCTTCTTTTACCTGACAGACTTCAATTCTTTAGACATATATGATAATGCTGACATTTACACTCGCTTACATTTTAAGAGAGCAAACATTATGTGAAAATATAACTTTGTTAGCGGCTCTTTAACACCAACCCGTCCTAAACAGCGCGGCTGTGTGCATCGGTCCATGTTGTGCATGTCAAATATCAGTCATAATCCATAAACGTACTAATATCTTATGTTTCTTGTATCAATATTTATTTATTGATGCTTATTTCATTTCAAATACAGTTTCTGAATGTTATTTACATTTACAAACACTTATGTTATTATGATCAAGTAGCGTGTTGAATGGAAACTTATTTTTACCGTTAGTAACATGAGGTAAAAGTTGTTAGAATGAAGGATAAACTGAAATTCACGGCAATTCAACACAACTTCTGCTCACTTATTTAAAGGCTGCTACTGGTTCATCGAGACTAAACGTCATAATATGCGACTACGCACTACTTTACGGAGAGCTTACGACCTACTAGCTACTTTCTGCCTTACGAACGAATGGTGCAACGGAATATAGTACAGAGCTAGTTACAAACTAGCTAGTAGTTACTAAGCCTCTGGTGTGTAATTTATGTTCCAATTTAAGAAAGAACTTACGAACGGCTGGTGCAACCCTACCCTGTAGTGTCTCGCCTTAAAATGACAGACTATGAATACAAAGCTGTTCAGTGTTTCGAACCAATAAATGTAAATGTCAAACGTTTTTATTTGTGATAAATATTAAACTAGAGACAAAATTATCAAGTTAGTTTATAGAGCCGGGGCGCGAACTTAAAGCTTCTAACACCACAAAGCACCGGTCAAACCACTGTCCATCAGGCTACAGCGTCTTATCACAGATGAAACGCTCGTGCAAAGCCTCATCAATGTTGCATTTTTCGATCGAAATGTTGTATTATACTTAAATGTTTCCATTGTTTATGAAAGAAAATTATGCTGATCATAACAACCTACTTTAGGCCATTTCATTCTTAATATCACAAAGAATGCAAAAACACAAATGCTGCCCAGTCTCTGACTAACATCGGTTAGCAAGTCCTGATCGTGTGTTTTAATTTTACGATCATTTAGTTTCATTTCAGTTAAGAAATCTACTACAAATTAAAAGAACACAAAGTGTAAGACACATAGCCTATTGACATGCGTTGCTTTTTAATTATAGAAAAACTGGGCTCACAGAATATAACGTTTACTTTGCTTAAATTCGATACAAATTAAAGCTTATACATTTATTTTTAGTTCTAAATTTGTACTGTAATTTCAGTATTATGATTATGAATTTGTTAATCTACAATTTTTCACTTAAATTGATCCGCTACAGCTCTCAATGAGCCGCAGCAGATTACGTAATAGAGAGAATAAGCTTACACTTCAAAGTCTGTGATTATAGCGCCACTTAGCAGTAAAAGGCAGCAAATACACATCCCCAATTTTGCAAAAGTATTATTATGGTTGACTACCAACTGTAGCGCTTTTAGCAATACAGCTTGTTTCAAAGCAGCTTTACAGTGATAAAAGGAAATTAATGGAACAGAGATTTTGGCTCTTTACAGCAGATCTAGAAAAAAGTTGTCCAGCTTAAGTAAGTTTTTGATTGATTCAATTCTGTTGCAAAGATCATTAGTTATTAACTTACGGGCCGCTTACACAACACCGTTTTAACCGAAAACAGAAAACTTTTAATGCCTTCTGGCCATTCATTTGGTGTTTGGTGGCTCGAGAACCCAAAATTTGAAATGGCTTCCAATTTGCAAATTTTTAAAACGTTATAATATCTGTGTAAACTTCAAAAACGTTGCACAGGTCGTTCATCAGATCTGTATACGGCCTGGATCTGGCAGGCTGTGCTAAACCTCGGGATAAACAGAGTCTAACTTCAGCGGAGACACCATACTTATTATGAGGTAACAATTTATTATGATGCTTCCCAGACAATGTTAGAAGGACTGTTCCAAAGTTTTGGTGCTAAAAAGGAAAAGGATCTACTGCAAGCAGTCGATTTTGATATTCTAGGTATTATCAACTGGCCAGAATTTTGAGATCGCAATAGACGTAAAGGACTATAATGCTATAAGGACTATAAGGACTATAAGAGCTCGCTCAAGTACTGGGGAGCTAAACCATTTAGTGCTTTGTAACTAATCAGCAATATTTTAAAAAGTATACCATGTTTAATAGGGAACAATGCAGTGTTGACAGAACCGGGCTAATATGGTCATCCTTCCTGGTTCTGGTAAGAACTCTAGCGGTTGTGTTTTTTACCAGCTGTTGTTTGTTTATTATGGGTGCAGGGCAACCACCCATTAGAGCATTACAATAATCTAGCCTTGAGGTCATGAGCGTTCATGAACTAACTGTTCCACATTTGTTATTGAGAGCATATGATGTAATTTAGATGGAAGAATGCGTTTTTACCAATCCTAGAAACATGGCTTTCAAATGAAAGACTGGTATCAATAAGCAAAAAGAGCACAACCAGGTTCCTAACTGACGACGAAGACTTGACAGAGCAGCCATCAAGTGTTAGACAGTATTCTAGGTTTTTACGTGCAGAGGTTTTTGGTCCAATAATTAGAATTCTGTTTTAACAGAATTAAGTAGTAGGAAAAAAAAGTTTTTTATATCATTCCGTTAATGATGTGAATTGGTAAGTTTCGCCAGGGCGCACAGAAATAAACAGCAGAGTATCATCAGCATAAGTGAACACCTAATGACATGCTTACTAATGATATCTCCTAAGGTTGGCAATGTACAGAGTGAACAGCAACGGTCCTAGTACGGAGCCTTGTGGTACACCATACTGAACTTTTGATTAATATGACATCTCTTCATTTACTGCTACAAACTGTTAACGGTCAGGTAAGTATGATTTGAACCATGACAATGCAATTCCACTAATGCAAACATAATTATCGAGACTATTCAAAAGAATGTTGTGGTCAATAGTATCAAGTGCAGCACTAAGATCGAGTAACACTAATAGAGAGATACAACCACGATTGGATGATAAGAGCAAATCATTTGTGACTCTAATGACAGCTTTCTCAGTACTATGGTACGGTCTAAATCCTGGCAGATACTATTTCTTTCTAAAAAAGGAAACTAAATTGTGAAGATACTGCCTTATCTAGTATCTTTGGCAGAAAAGGTATTTTCGAGATCGGCCTGTAATTGACTAATTCTGTAGGATTCACAGAAACAAGCAGTTTAATAATAGCCAGCTTAAAAGTTTTTGGTATGTATCCTAATGATAAAGATGAATTAATGATAATAAGATGAGGATCTATGACCTCTGGAAGCATCTCTTTTAATAGGTTAGTCTGTATAGGGTCTAACATACATTTTGTTGATTTAGATGATTTAACGAGTTTAGAAAATTATTTCTCTCCTATAGGAATGAATGAATGGAATTTTTCCTCAGGGAGACTGCAATGCACTGTCTGATGTCATTAAGTCATTACGGCTGTGATGTTTGGAAACATCTGGAGTTGAAGCTTTATTTCTTGTTAAAGGTATTGTAGGTAGAAATCCCCAAAAATACTTTTTTCCAATTTTTTTCAAACTGTCTTTATATATCAATGCATAATTAAAATGTAAGTACTCTGGAAAATAAATTATAAAAATCGAGTGTCTGTAGTTCTCTCAGGACTGTAATAAACACAGCTCATTATTCCATTCGGGACGAAAGAAATGATTGGCTGGGGCGACTGTCACTCTCCCTCGCTACCATGGATACCACCTCTGCTGATACAGGAGGAGCCCAAATGCGCGCACCCGTTTGAAAAGGAACGGAAGCTAGTAATAACAAACAATTATGGCAGAGAAAGAACAGTCACAATTCTCAGTAACGTTACCTGCATATAGAGGCAGCGAAGTCAAACGAGTTAAAAAAAGGAAGACAGTCTTTGAAAAGGCTATGAACAAAAAGTCTTTGGATAAATAAAGAAATCATAAGAGAGTCGGCGTGGCTTTCCAGCGTCGGCTACTACTGAGTGATCTCAAGGGGCTGAAAAGTGACTCCATGATGGCTTTATTTCTGCTGGACAGGTAATCTTGCTGTTTTCATTTTGATGGCATTTATTTTTTCATGAAGCATGTATCACTAGCACACCTAACTACCTAATATTAGCTACCTAACGTTACGTAGCATAACTAACGGTACTGGCTTAGCTATGACAGTGTAACTTTGGTGTCGACTAGTATAACGTTACTGTTAGTGAGCCAGGGTTGAGGAACTTGAGACGATAAATAAGCAATAGGCCTATCTGCAGTCGAAAGCTGTTTTATTTAATTTCGCCGAATCTAACTTTAGGTTAAAAAGTTTAGGGGATCTATTTTTATACCTAGCTTTACCCTCTGCCTAAACTGTGTTCCTATTTTCACCGTGAACTCTACCTACTCCGTTTTTTCACGTTTGGTTTGTTGTTATATGCTCTACATATGTTTACATATGTCTTTATGTTGTATCTGTATGTGCTATACAATATATGTTGTGTGTGTGTGTGTTATATTATCTTATTGGGTCTGCAATGCAGATGTGAGAAGGTGTTTGAGTGTATGTAATTCAGTTTATCTGTAAACAATCTTATGTTATGAATCTTACAAATTCACCTTCATCACAGTGTAACTGATAGTAACGGCAAACGTGTATCAATGAAGCTATTTATAGCTTTGCCTTATATTGAGTTTGATTCCGTTACGAGCTAGTAAAATATTTTAAACTTTACAAGTATCGTTATGCGAGCAGGATAGTGAGTACTAACAGCCATGTTAATTGTTTATATTCATACTGATAAAGTTAGTTATTTTATTACTTGTGATTCTGACATGATGTCACTACATCTGGTAAAGCTGGTAAACACGTCCGACTCTTCCAGCTGAGCGAATGGCCGGGATCGCGCGTTCATTTGTTTTGGGGGCGTGGCTTTGGAAGGAGCCGAGTAGGGAGGGAGTGGGAGTTAATGGAATAATGAGCTGTGTTTATTGTAGTCCTAAGAGGACTACAGACACTCGATTTTTATAATTTCTTTTCCAGAGTACTTACATTTTAATTATGCATTGATATATAAAGACAGTTTAAACAAATTTTGACAAAAAGTATTTTTGTGGATTTCTACCTACAATACCTTTAATTTAGCCACTGTTTCAAATAAATACCTAAGGCTGTGTTTGTTTTCTTCTTAGAGGGTTGAAAAAATAAGCAGATCTAGCAGTTTTTAAGGCCTTTCTGTACGCAATTGTGCTATCTATCCAAAAAATTTGAAAAACTTCCTTTTGTTTTCTTCCAATTACGCTCCATTTTTTTGGCCTTTTTTAAGTATGATTACGACAAAGAGTGGGTCCTGACATGTGTTGATTGCAAAATGATTTCAAGACATATCATAAATTTTGTTGAGACAAAATCAACCAGGGAGACCGGTTTAACCCTCTGGGGTCGACAAACGCGCCGGCGTTTTGCTAGATTTTTTTCACATAGCAGGAAAATAGACTTAAAATACTCTGTCATTTTTGGTCATACACACTTAAGTAATATAAAAAAATAAACTGCTGAATGTCTATTTTTTTATGTGTCCACTTACAATCAAAATAAAACATTGTGCTTTTGTAAAATAAAGAAAATAAACAGGGTGTGCTTTCTGTCTCTCCATCTCCGTTAACCTTTTTTTCTGGAGCACGTCTCTAAACTTAAACAAAACTCAGCGAATACTATTCACCCAAGCATGAGCAATACATCTTTATAATCATTTAAGTTTGTACTTTTAAAATATCTAATTAAAAACTAAAATAAATATTCTCTGTTTATGTAATCTATAAATAAAGAGAGGGGTGTCAACCGATCTCATTATCGTTCTCTCAGCTCATTATTCTGCTAATGTGACACGCCCACGGACAAAGCGCGTTATTCAGACGCAAACGATCTGAAGGGACACATGCAAACGTGTCAACGACCCTCATAAACGCGATAACACAACAAATTTAATCATCAGATTAATGTACCTTTTCGTCTTGCGAGGCTGTGACTGTGAGGAGTAATCCTGGGACATTTACCTCAGAACATGTGCTGGTTTATTTTCATTTTGAGGAGCGACCGATCTAGCCGAGAATTGTGAGTAGCCTAAGTTTTTTATTCTTGTGCTTTGTTCTAATGTCTGTAAATGCAAAAAGACTGTTTAAATTTCAAATCACGTTTCTGTGTGTGAATGAATTAACGGCACAGATGGGCGCTGTTGTTTATGTTTAGCCTACTATGTTACAGATGAAATATGAAAGACAACATTTCATAGTTTTGGATAGATTATAAAGTTTTTATTCTAAAATATCAAATAAGCTTTTGTCATCCAGTTTCTGCTCATATTTTAAATATATAGTAGGCTATTTTCTGTCAAAAATAAACTCATCAACTATCTAAGATGTTATTATAGTGTTTGTTCCAATGTAAGCTATATAAAAACTAATGAATCCTTAACTTTAAAATATGTATGATAATACTGTATGATAATACTGAGGAATACTGTAGTAGGTTTTTTTCATTCTTTAGTGAATCTCATTTCTGTGTGTGAATGAATGAACGGCAGAGATAGGCTGTTTACCACAACTCGCAAAAAGACAGTTTAAATTTGAATCGCGTTTCTGTGTGTAAATGAATGATCCCTTTTAGCTAACTATATTGCTATACTGAGATGAGTAAAAATCGACTGAAATATGTTGAAATAAAATGTATTTGTATAAGCAACATTTTAAACTGCAAATTAACATTTATATTTCTTATATAAACGAAAGACCTATGTTACAGACATATGAAAGACAACATTTCGTTGACTAGTTTTGGATAGATTACACATTTTTACTGTAAAATATTTGCCACCTCAAATAAGCTTTTGTTTGCCAATTTTTGCTCATATGTTAAATAGCCTATAGTATGTTTTGACAAAAATAAAGAAATCAAATAATATGTTATTATGTGTTTGTTCCAATGTAGCCTATATCCAAAGTAATGAATCCTTAACTTTGAAATATGTATGATCAAATGTATACTTTAGTTTTTACAAAGAAAGATTGCACTTGAATTGTTGTTGTAATTGTAACATTTTTAATAAAAAAATATATTTACAAGGTAGATGTAAACAAACTATTAAAAGGTAAATATAAGCCTTTTCTTTAAATAATTTTTATTGAGTTTTATTAGTGACAAATTTGGGGAGAGGATACATATTCCAAAACTGAAAATACAGTATGAGAATTAACTGCACAATTACTAGACATGGAAAGATATATATAAAAAATGAGATGCTTCCAACTGTGAACCAATTTGGTAGAATATATATATATATATATATATATAAAATGCAAAGTGCTGTTAGAAACTTCGCTTAGCACACCATTATCTTTGTGTCTCTGCAACGTCTGTCAGCGCAGCGCATTTTCTCACTCGAGCATGTGGATATTATTGTTTTTCTCAACATGAACGTGAAACAATATAAACACGACAACCATTAGCATTTTTTTCCGTTCATGCTGCTATTGCTTAAATGCTTTTGTTCTTAATAGTTTTTGTTTACACATATTGTTTAATGTTTTCAACTAAAACATTTAGATGTATCGTAAGCTTGTTGTGTATATCAGAAATGGTGACAAAACTTTAAAAAAAAAGTCTTTCTCGTTAAACGTCATTTAAATAAACGAATATTCAATTTTTAAGAGCCCGAATATTCGAATACAATATTTTAGAAAAATGCCCATTCCTAGAAAGAGTTTCGACTGTCTGGGAAGGCAGACACGATATCTAGGGCTGGGGCGGTATGGATTTTTTCTAACCGCGTTTGAGAAGCAAGATATTCCCGCGGTATAGCGGTAAACCGCTTTAAATACACTAATTTTTTTTTTTTTTAAATACACACATTTTTTTTATTTTTTTTATTCCTGTGCGCCAATCGGAGACGGAGTTCACTGCTGATATTCTGGGGATACAACATAGCCAATAGGCTATACTAGGGACTTTATCCTTTAAATATCTTTGCTGCATTAGATCAGTCTCCTTTCTACAGCCTAGAGCTTTCTAGCCTCGCGGCAGCAGCGCCTTGCATCGCCCATAGGCCTTAAAACAGTCAGCGCTGCGGATGCGGTTTCGAAAATTGATCAAAAAACGTTGGCGCGGACAGATGATGAGTTTTGTGATCCGATTGCGGATGAAATAATAACAGCCACTCCGCGCATCTCTAATACGAATGGAATGTTATTATGTGTCATGGAACATTGCGCTCCCCAACTCGCGAAGGATCGGATTTGCTCCATCTTTTGATGATAAGTTTTGTTTAGAAAACCTTGAATCCATGTAAGACACAATATCATTAGACATAATCCATGTCATTAGAATCAATTAATCCATGTTATTAAACACAACGTGCACACATGTGCAGGCCAATGTTTTTGGTTTTTTTTGCGGTGATGACGGCGAGGAGCTCAGAACCGCGTTTAGAGTCACGTGACCACAGTATTGTGGTAACCGTCCCAGCCCTTACGATATCCTATCGATATTTCCTTGTGCGGTGAGGCTTGGAAATTAACTATCCAAGTTAATGCCCAGAATTCAATGGACGTGGCTAGGCCCATGGTTTTATCTTGGGCGATTGGAACCCCGAGCTCAGCAGAAACCATTCGGGCTGAGAGATCGATTATAAAACCATTTTTGTAAATATTCTTATTTTCTCAGTTTAAAAAAAATCTCTCAAAGTGATAACATGCGCTAACATGAGAAGAAGCCTTAAACGCTTTATAACCTGAGTATATTCACCTCTGACACATCGGATTGATACTGTAATGTTGGATGATCATCAAACAGCAAATTACAGTCTGATTTAAATGATCGTTCGTTTCTTTATCTGTTGCTGGTTTGAGTGGAATACACATAGATAAATTTCAAAACAGACTTGCTTATGGTAAAAGACATAAGCCTTGAATTTATTCAATTGTGTTCGACAATCACAAAAGGAACACTAAACTTTTCTGGTCAAAAAAGGTAGAAACATACCTGAAGGATCAAAATCTTTGTCGTCAACATTATCATTACTCTGATCTTCATCATCATCCTCTTCATCCTCCTCCTCCTCCTCATGGCTCTGTTGTTGGTCCTCTGCTGTGGTTTCTTCTCCTCGTCTCTCTATCAGGTTCCTGCAGTCCTCCAGTTTGACGGAGCACATCTTCATCTGCTGTTCTCCAGCGTTACAATCAGAGGTTTGATCAGCGGATCCATGATCCTGAGCGTCAGTATAACACAGTAAAGTGAGGCTGCACTCTGAGTCTCTGGATCTCTGGTCTCTGACTCTCCAGAGCGAAACCCGAGCTTCTGTCCCACCATCGTCAATCTCATCTTCATCATCGTCAACATTATCATTACTCTGATCTTCATCATCCTCCTCTTCATTCTCCTCCTCATGTCTCTGTTGTTGTTCCTCTGCTGTGGTTTCTTCTCCTCGTCTCTCTATCAGGTTCCTGCAGTCCTCCAGTTTGACGGAGCACATCTTCATCTGCTGTTCTCCAGCGTTACAATCAGAGGTTTGATCAGCGGATACATGATCCTGAGCATCAGTATAACAGAAGAAACTGCGGTTGAGCTCTGATTCCTTTGAGTCTCTGGATCTCCAGACTGAATCCTGAGCTTCTGTCCCATCAGTCACACACACTGAAACCTTCTCCAGATCCTGACAAAATAGATAAAGAACAACCTGTTGATAATAGCCTAATTACTCAGAAGTTATTTCTAGCGGTTATATTAGTGATTTGTTGGCATATTTTGCTGCTCGCTTAATTTGAGATTAAGCTAACAAAACTTTGGTTTGATTGAGCTGAAGGATGAAATGATGAGCTGCTCAAACCTCTCTGTTGGGTTTGTCTCCTCTTTCTCTCAGCTTTGCCTTCAGTGACGCCACCTCTTTCTTCAGCTGACAGATTTCAGTGATGAAATCCTCAATATCAAGCATGGACAGATCCGTTCCTACTGATTTACAGCAGATCACATCCATCTGTGCTGTCATGGTCAACATCTGAAGACAAAACACATCATGAGCAGAATATTTGGAGAATATTCAGAAACTTTTCATTTCAGATGTAAATGTGCTTGAGCCACGTAATGTTACCACAGCTCATGAATATTATCAAATGTTACAATATGCATTCAGATATTAAACATGATATTGTCAGGTTTCTGCTAATTTCTCACTAAATTGTAAGCGCTTTAGGGGTCTAGATTTTAAAAGTAAACATTGTGTTAATGTACGAACTATTGTTGACTACAAATATCATGGTTAAAACGTGGTTTACTGAAGTAAAACAAGAGGACCTTTGTTATGGTTACTGTAATAAAACCATGGGTTTTTTTTCATGGCGAGCGGGCGAGGAAAAGCTATAATAAATTCATTATAAAGACAGAAAAGGAACAGGTAAACAGCAAAAACGCATAATGTAAAACAGATTAAAAACCCACCGTCTGAGAGATCCAGTTGTCTTTCTTTCTTCGGTACATTTACTGTAGACTAAGTAACGTCACAGCGCCTCCTACAGTACGAGCGGTGGAGTAAAAGATTAGAGGCTTCACCAAACCCAATATCTCTTATTAAAAATACCATTGTATTTCACTAGCATTGCCTAGCGACTAATATCCTAATAAATATTGACATCGCAAAACGATTGTTAGTCAGTCAGACTATTAATATTAAAATGACCGTTAATATTTGAATTACGCAAATTCGCGGCTTTCACTGGAAGACAGTAGAAAGCGCGCGTAGATATCAGAGGCGAACTGTCCACATGTTCCTGACGCTTTTTGTTTGGAATAAATGCTGTTCTTCGCTTTCTGTTGATCTGTGAATCCTGAAAAAACACTTTTGTCAGATTCCACACTTCATTAAGCAGCAGCTTCCAACTGCGATGATAAGAAAGATTTCTTGAGAAGTAAATCAGCATATCATTTCTGCGTCGTGACATAGAAGGCTGTAGTAACATCCAATCAAAATACAGATTGAAAATAGAAAAATACAGAAAAAATAGAATATTGATTCAAATAGAAAACAGTGATTTTAAATTGGAAACATTTATTGTATGTTGTTTTTACTGCACCCCCTCCAGCAAAACACGGGCAAGAAATGAAGCAGGCCAGCCACAAACACACTCTCCCTGAGACAAAGGAGAGAGATAAGACAATAAACTTACATTAGTAATTGCATTACAATGCTTATTGTATGCTTAGATATTACTTGGTAACTGGTAAGTAAATACAGGCTTGACTGCCGTTGCACATTAATACAGACAGTAATTAAGGCGCTAATGAAATCTGATTTGTGAACAAGACATTTCACGATTTACACCTGTCAGTAAATGCAATTGTCAATCCCAAAAACTGACAGTGTGACCTTAGAACACGTTACTGTACCTGTAGTGTATTATTTTATATCTGGATTATTTAAGGGAAATAAGCCTAATTTATTAAGTCTTAAATAACTGCATAAAAGAATTAAGTCATTCTTTTAGTGTGATTAAATGCCACATAAACACACTTTAATCCAACATCAGAAACTGATCTGCACATTACAGAGAATTTTATCCAAAGGATTCATTTTCTACACAGTTAATAATGTTCAAGAACAGGGGCGTCCAATCCTGCTCCTGGAGGGCCAACGTCCTGTACAGTTCAGCTCCAACACACTTGCCTGGAAGTTTCTAGTGAATCTGAAGACCTTTGCTGTGTTCAAAATCACCCCCTATACTCATTCACTATTCCCTATAGTCCACTTGAAGGAGTGAATGAAAACGAGTGGGTGAATTCAGACACTGAGTGCACTGGAAGGGCTGCTGCTTTTGCATAATTTGAGCTGTTTAATAAGCATTTGAAACTGGCAACTCGAGTAGTAAGATAACATTTTTTATCTTGAACTCTGTCTTGTAAACTATGTATAAACCTTTATTAAACAGTTTAATAATCACTTAAAAAGCAATTAATACCTGTATGATAGTAAGCAGATAGATGCAGGAATTTATTCATTATGGTTGGAGATAAACTCTGCAGGACAGTTTGGGCGCCCCTGTTCTAGACACATACTACTTTTAGGTTTTTTATAACAATAATATAACGTTTCCATAACACTGCAAGGCGTTTTTTTTTACATAACCTAAACATGATGAAACTATAATGGTTCTGAAGCGGCGTGTTTCTTCTGGTGAGTCTGAAAACCCCATTTATAAACCTAAATTAAAAAGCAACTTATACCTGTATGATATTACGCTGTAGCCACTCTGCACTCTGCACTCACTCTAAACTCTGCAGGACGGTTTGTGCACCCCTGTTCTTCTAGACACATACTAGTTTTAGGTTTTTTACAACCATAATATAAAGTTCCCATAAGACTGTATGGTGTTTTTTTTTACATAAAATTTATTAGATGAAGCTATGATGATTCTTGAGCGGCGTGTTTCTTCTGGTGAGTCTGAAAAACCCATTTAAAAGCGAATCTCTCGCCACAGATGGAGCAGCGGTAAGGTTTCTCTCCTGTATGCCATCGCTCATGGACCTTCATGGCACTTGATCGAGCAAAAGTCTTGTCACAATGTGAACATTTAAAAGGTTTTTCTCCTGTATGAGTCCTCTTGTGTAGTTTTAAGTCACTTGGCTTATAAAAACTCTTCCCACAATCACTACAGTGATACGGTCTTTCTCCAGTGTGAACTCTCAGATGAATTCTAAAAGAAAATGGACTAGCAAAACTCTTCCCGCAGAAGGAGCACAGGTACGGTTTCTCTCCGGTGTGAATCCTCTCATGGGTTTTCCGGTGAGTCGAATGATGGAAACGTTTCTCACAGTGTGAACACTTATACGGTTTGACATTAGAGTGTGTTTTTTGGTGTAACTTTAGAGAAGTTGAGTTTGTAAAGGTTTTCTCACATTCACTGCACTGGTACGGCCTCTCGTTGGTGTGAATGAGTAGATGTTTCCTCAGTTTATATCCATCTTTGAAGCTCTTCTCACATTGAGGGCACTGATACGGTCTCTCATCGGTGTGTGTGTGTAGATGGCTCCTCAGATGGGATCCCTGGTTGAAGCTCTTCTCGCAGTGAGGACACTTGTACGGCCTCTCATTGGTGTGTGTGAGTAGATGGCTCTTCAGAATGGATTTCTTTTTGAAGCTCTTCTCACATTCACTGCACTTGTACGGCCTCTCATTGCTGTGCACAAGTAGATGGTTCTTCAGAATCCATCCCTGGGTGAAGCTCTTCTCACAGTGAGGGCACTGGTACAGCTTTTCCTCCCTGTCCTTATGAGTCGTCTTATGACGGTAGAAACTAGAAGAGGAATTACATTTCTTCTCACACTGATCACAATGAAACTCTTTCTTCTTGTGCTCTTTTGAATGACGTCTCTTCTCTTCTGAGGTTGTAAAGCTGATGTCACATATCTTGCAGGTGAAGTCTTTCTGTTCTCTGCGTTTTCTCTTACATCTCGCTAAACGTTCCTGGTTGCTGAATGTTTTTCCACAATCGATCACTGTCTGTCGCTCTTTGGACATAGAGGAAGTTTCTCCATCAGAAGATGAACCAGCGTCGTCATCTGAAAGGAACATAATGGGCATAAGTCAAGTCACCTTTATTTATAAAGCGCTTTTTACAATACATATTGTTTCAAAGCAGCTTTATAATAATGCAACAAAGCTTGTTTCTAGAAGAAAATAGCGTCATAGTCCAGCTTTAGCAAGTTCAGTGATGTGGCCGGAATCCAGACTACTCCCAAATAATTAACTTGGGAAGAAAGCTGAGAATTTACTAACTAACCCCCAAAAAAGAGTGAAACGAAGTCGGCAAAATGGTATTTACAGGGGAGTCTGGATGCTCGACCGGGAGGGCCTACACAAGATCCGATGGGATCCTGCAGCTCACAGCATCGGACGGGTGGGCCAGTCGGCAGGTGAACAGGGTGTGCATACATCCATTTGACCGAGAGGGCCCATGGGTGCATACAACTTAAGGCATCGGACGGGTAATCCGGCAGGATGAAATGGCTGAGCTTGCTCCATTAGCGGAGATAACATCACGTAGAGCCCTGCATTTCAGCCCGAGTACGACGGGCCCCGACTTATTTACGCCCCTAGGGCCGGGCTTCCGACCAATTTTCACGTCACTGTTCACATGCGGGCCAGGCCTCGGGCCTTTTTTGGGTTATCTTTTTTATATTTTTAGACATTAATTAAAAGAAAATATTAGAAGTTGACGTCGATGATAGAAAAATAAAAAGACATTTCATAACCTGTTTTTAACCTATCTTATAATTACACTGACATGACTATCTCACGCACGCACACAGAAGGTTTCTCGTCAGCGCGAGCTGCGCAACCCACGATTCACCTCATGTGCAACGGAGAGTATTAAGAGAAAACAGAGAGGAGACTTTTTTTTAAAACTTTTCGTTTGATTGACTTTATTTTCGTTTAACTGTTGGAAAATAGTGATGTTTTTTGTTTGATTGGACTTTATTTTCGTTTAACTGTTCGAAAATACTGGAAAAAAAGAATGGCCATGTTCTGTGGTGCATTTTTGAGGTAAGATAACCTGCAAGTTTGTTTTTAATTAAATTTGTTTAGATTGTAGGCTATTGCTCATTTCGTTCGCGAGCGCTGCGAGCGGCCTGAGCCTGCCTCAGTAGTATTTCAAAAAACGTTGTTTTACTCACTATGGTTTAATAAATAAACATTTATTAAACTAACTGTCTGTGTGATATATTTTAAGTGTTTTATATCTATGGATTTTATTGTAGCCAAGTAAAGTATTAGCATTGATTTGAGAGGCTAAATTGATCAAATAAATAAATGAAAAGAAACATAAACTAACAGAACTGACCCATTTAATGGCTGCAAATAGGGCAGACTGTCGCTGTGTAATGGAGAAAAAAAAAAAAACGAGCTCGGACTCGGGCTGATAATTTTGATGAGCTGTCGGACACGGGTCGGGCTAATGGTGCGTTCACACCGGACGCGAATAGAGCGTCTAGCGCAGGGGTAGGCAAGTTCGGTCCTATGGAGCCACTGTCCTGCAGAGTTTGGCTCCAACACTGAAAAAACCTCACCTGCCTATTAGCCTTAGTAATCCTGAAGACATTGATTAGCTTGTTCAGGTGTGATTGATTAGGGTTAGAACTAAATTCTACAGGACAGTGGCTATCTAGGACCGAACTTGCCTACCCCTGGTTTAGCGCAAGTGATTTCAATGTTAAGTAAATGCAAAGACGCCTTACGCGCGTAAAAAATTCATGCGGCGCGAATGAGGCGTAGAGCGCGGCGCGGTAGACGCGAATTCGCCTCATTCGCGCGTCAAGTTCACGTGAATGGCGCGAATAGAGCGTCTGGCGCGTTACGCGCAAATGATTTATTTAGTGTTTTTTGTGCATTCACGCGTTTGATGCGATTTCGCGTCTGCCGCCCGAGTTGAAAAATCTGAACTTCTGCGTCAATTCGCGCCGCGTTAACCAATCAGGAGCCAGCTTGCTGCTGTCACATGGTGAAGTAAATATTTTATCACATAAAAACTTGATTTTTAATATATGAGACAATTTTGTATGCTATTTATTCCATATCTAATCTAGATTATATGAAACATTATTATTATTCTAATGTAAAGAGAACCAACATACAACATACTAGTGCAAGAACAGTTTGTATCTGGACAAAATGGACGTGTGAGGGGAAAAAAAATCACAGGACAGTTTAATCACTTTTATAGTAGCCTAGGCTGGCTCCATTTATCATCAAAACAAAAATAAATTACAGATCAGGTGGGTGAAAGTGAGGGTGATCCTCGCTAAGATGCAGGACAACAGGTCATCAAACTGGGCGTGGGACAGGCGGAAGTACCGCTGAAAGCGGCCGTCATCCAGGCGCAGCTCCTGGAGCAAATGGTGAAACTCGCCAACTGGGTTCACCTCCGAAGGGTCTGGTGGACCCAAATACGGCGACGATTATCCCTACGCCGTTGTTCTGCTCTCCAGAGCAAATACAGTGCAGTGACTCTCTCGATGAATGCTCGATCAACATTAGCCATCTTGTAAAAAGATGGCCGCCAGCAGATTTCGCATCCGACGCGCGTAAATTTCGCTTCACTCTTGTCGGATGCGAAATCCGTGAATGGATTAAAAGTGTACACGCGTATAACTAGACGCGGCAGGGACGAATTTGACGCTCAATTCGTGTCTGGTGTGAACGCACAGTAAGACCTGAGCGTCTCGGGCAAGGGCCGGGCTCGGGCCTAGATTTGCGGCCACCGGGGAGAAGCCCGTGCAGGGCTCTAACATCACGCAAGGGAGGAGGCATTTGTTGAGAGGGGCAGGCATTGTTGTGTGGGGTGTGGCACCAGGAAAAGCTGCGGTGTGAGGCTGAGCGGAGGGGGATAGTGCGGCCTGGCACCGGCAGAATTAGGGGCTTAGTCCAGGCTTGCTGAAGGCCTGCTACTGCAGCCAGACCTCTCGTCTTCTAGCACGCGAGTCAAAGACGCGAGGGAGAGGAGATATATGAAGAAAGTCAAGTCAAGTCACCTTCATTTATAGAGCGCTTTTAGCAATTCAAATAGTTTCAAATCAGCTTTACAGGGACAATAAGAAATAAATGGGACTGAGATTGTTTTGGCTTTACAGCAGCTGTAGAAAAAAGTTATTGTCTAGCTAAAGTAAGTTTTTGATTGATTCACTTCTGTTGCAAAGATCATTAGTAATTAACTTAGGGGCCGCTTACACAACACTGTTTTAACTGAAAACAGATAACTTTTAATGCGTTCTGGCTGTTCATTTGCACAACAACGGTGTTTGGTGGCTCGAGAACGCAAACTTTGAAATAGCTTCCAAGGTGCAAATTTTGAAGGATTTTGAAAACGTTATTGTAAGCCTGTTTATTGGTCCAATGAGGGTTTCCAATAATACAGGTGAAGGTCTTTGCGTGTTACGTCTTTTCTCGCGGCAAAGTATTTTTGGTTAAATGCAATACATTTTATCTTATGTATTATCTCGTTTCATCTGAGTCCATAAAATGAAAAGGTTTTTCAATGATATCTGTGCATCATTAAATATACGTTAATCTTTGACTATTCCCTTCAACTCCAATGAAAATAAAGTTTAAGTCTGTTAGAATAATCAAATATAACAATTTATTATGTCAGGTAAATGTATTATTACAATTCCATAATTAATTGAAAGATAATCAATGCAAACCATCAAATGTTCTAGAACAAAGAGGAAAATCCTTTACCCGACACTGTATGGCTACGGGAGCTGAGAGTCGCGAGACCCTCAACCACACGGGCTAATCTGAATACAGAAAAAACAGCCCTGAGCTCTCGTTGCATTTTCCTTATATAGCCAGACCTTATTTGATATGTAAAACTTGAGTTTAGTGGAAATTTACTGTATTCCCCCACCATTACTGGGGGTAGAAGTTGACCATCTCCTAAGAATAGTGGACATTAGCATTCATGAATTTACACCTTTGGGAGTGCCTAGAGACCACATTCCTTTGTGTGCCAGTTATTCCTAAACTCTTAAAAACCTTATTACCTTTTGTTTTACTTCTTTGAGAATGAGACATTTGTACCAGTCACACAGAGACATTTCAAATAATACCAAACATGTATAAACCTTGATGAAAATCATTCACATTAAACCATTTAGATTCTTGTGTGAGTTTGGGAGATCTCTGCCAGGATGAAGAATGGGGGAGAGAAATGTAGATTAGGATGAGGGAGGTAAGACCTTCGTCTCAATAGTGCATGAGGGGGAGTTCAAATGTTAATTTCCTTTGTTTTATCAGAGAGTGGCCCTCTCTTAAAGTCCTTAGAGTTTTTCCAGTCTTACATTATCATCTCCGTGTAAACCTCAAAAACATGAATCTATATAAAAGGTGACGACGTGCACATGAATATTATACGTTTAGTCTATACAGGGTATATGCAGGAATCTTGAAGTTAATTTTAATACCTTTTCAAGACTTTTTCCAACTTCTCAATATTTTTTAATACCTCACCGCCACTTCAAGCTGTCACCATTTACATCGGTGATACTTTTAACTTAACAGTTTTATATTGTGATAAAGACTATAGACCACTCTGATAAAAAAAAATCAAATAGGCTGGGATAGTAATTCAAAGCAAAGTTTATTAAAAAACAAAACAAAACTTTGTTCCACCCTCAACAACAATCATGCTGACATGTGCCTCAGTTCTTCGTTTTTTTAATAAAAATTACTAAATTCACACACTTTTACGATGTTTTTGGGACTCAAACTGTTGGACAGCTAATTCAGAAAAAATACTTTCAAAATGTAATGTAATGTATGACTTTTTAATACTTTTTAAGGGTCTTAATTTTCCCAAAATTGATTTATCACCTTTTAATACTTTTCAAGACCCCGCGGGTACCCTGCTATAGGTATGCGCATTTGAATATTACAAATATTACTCTTTCTTTACAAAGTGATATTGCCAAACCTGTCTGGCCTGCATTATACAGAATTTTTAGTCGTTTCCTCAGATCCATGCAAACTGGAATCACATTTTATCTGTACAGAGGTAGGGGAAGAGAAGGAGGCCTTCACAGAGGAGAGTCGACTCTTCAAGGCTTCGTTGTCGCCGTGTCTAGGCACAGGTCATTCATCAGATCTGAATACGGCTTGGATATGGCGGACAACGGTAAACCTCGAGATAAACAGAGAGACTAATATTAGCGTAGATGCCATCCTTCTTATGATGTACCGAGTACATCAGGTGTTCTGGGAAGTGTTCCCGGTTCCGGCTGACCAAGTTTATGCAGCCTAACATTTTACATGATTTTGTTGATAATGTGTTATGTGTAAGCTAGGGCAAAGAGATGTGTTTTTAGTTTAGATTTAAACTGACAGAGTGTGTCTGAATGTTAGGAAGACTGTTCCAAAGTTTAGGTGCTAAATAGGAAAAGGATCTAACGCCAGCAGTCGATTTTGATATTCTAGGTATTATCAACTGGCCAGAATTTTGAGATCGCAATAGACGTGAAGGACTATAATGCTTTAAGAGCTCGCTCAAGTACTGGGGAGCCAAACCATTTAGTGCTTTGTAAGTAGATATAATAATTAGAATCTAATTTTTTTCCGAATTAAGTAGTAGGAAATTAAAAGTCATCCAGTTTTTTATATCATTCTGTTAATTTTGTGAATTGGTAAGTTTCGTCAGGGCGCGTAAAAATATACAGCTGAGTATCATCAGCATTACAGTGAAAACTAATGCCATGCTTCCTAATGAGATCTCCCAAGGGTAGCATTACAGAGTGAGCAGCAACGGTCCTAGTACTGAGCCTTGTGGTACACCATACTGAACTTGTGATCGATATGACATCTCTTTGTTTACTACTACAAACTGATAATGGTCAGTTAAGTATGATTTGAGCCATGCCAATGCAAGAGATACAACCACAATCGGATAAGAGCAAATCATTTGTAACTAATGAGAGCCATCTCAGTACTATGGTACGGTCAAAATCCTGACTGGAAATCCTCGCAGATACCATTTCTTTCTAAAAAGGAACATAGTTGTGAGGATACTACCTTTTGTAGTATATTTGACAGAAAAGGTAGATTCGAAATCGGCCTGTAATTGACTAATTCTGTAGGATCAAGTGGTTTAACAAGCGGTTTAATAATAGCCAGCTTAAAAGTTTTTGTTATCCTAATGATAATGATAAATTAATGATATTAAGAAGAGGATCTATAACCTCTGGAGGCATCTCTTTCAGTAGCTTAGTTGATATAGGGTCTAACATACATTTAGTTGATTTAGATGATTTAACGAGTTTAGACAATTCTTTCTCTCCTGTAGCAATGAATGAATGGAATTTTTCCTCAGGGAGACTACACTGGACTGTCTGATGTGATACTGTAGTAGATGGTTGCATAATTTTCTCTAGCATTATTAATCTTGTAAGTAAAGTAAATCATAAAGTCATTACTGCTGTGCTGTTTGGAAACGTCTGGGTAAACATCTTTATTTCTCATTAATTTAGCCACTGTTTGAAATAAATACCTAAGGCTGTGTTTGTTTTCTTCTAAGAGGGTTGAAAAAATAAGCAGATCTAGCAAGTTTGAAGGCCTTTCTGTACGCAATCGTGCTCTCTCTTCACGAAATGTGAAAAACCTCTAGTTTTGTTTTCTTCCAGTTACGCTCCATTTTTCTTGCATCTCTCTTAAGGGTCCGGGTGTGCTCGTTGTACAACGGCGTTGCACTATTTTCTTGTGTGAAAAGTGCTGGAAAAGAGAGTCTAAATAGTTTCTGTTGCAACATCAAGTTCTTCTAAGCTATCTGGGATGCTGAAGAGATGAAACTGATCAGGAGGAAGATTATTTATAAAGCAATCTTTAGTGTTAAAACTGATAGTTCTACCATTTTGTGACAGGGAGTCAGTTTTGCAGCCTTGGCTAAATGAAGTATACATGAGACTAGATAATGATCTGAGATGTCATCGCTCTGCTGCAGAATTTCAACTGCATCAACATTGATTCCATGTGACAATATTAGATCTAAAGTATGATTACGTAAATGAGTGGGTCCTGACACGTGTTGTCTAACTTCAATAGAGTTTAGAATGTCTCTTGAAAGGGCGGCCTTGCGATTATGCCGAATGAGAAGTTTAAGTGGCCGAGCAAAGAAAGCAGTTTGTGTTTAGAATAGGGGTGTGCACGAATACTTAAATTTTCGAAAAATAAAAAACTATTAGAATTTTAATGTTGCTTTGCTGGCTGTAAATGCTGTGAATCCATGATAAATCCCAAACACTAAAACTCGCAGTTATAAATAAATGCTCTGGGTGGCACTGTGTAGCGTGTTTAGCAAGTGGATTGTATTTGATCTCATAATGTTGTCTACTAAATTATATTACAAAATGGAATTACTTTTAATCAAATAAATTAATGAAACTGAGTTATCATAATATCATCACCACAATGAGAAATCAAAAGAAATCCAAACAGCAGTCGACTGAGGAAAGACAGCCGTCCATAACTGCATTCACGACTGCAGGTAAGCGCCGCTGTACCTCGAGTGATCTGACAATATAATTTATCATCTGATTGCAAAATGATTTCATTTTGAAGACATTTGCTTCCTTTAAATTTTGTTGTGAGAGACCGGTTTAAGAACAGAAAATGAAAAGTTCTGTTAGAAACTTCGCTTAGCACGCCGTTATCTTTGTGTCTCTGCAACGTCTGCCAGCGCAGTGCATTTTATTACTCGAGCATGTAAAAGAAAACCTTAAGATATATCGTAAGCTTGTTGTGTATATTGCTTAACCGTAAGCTTGTTCAGAAATGGTGACAAAAACTTTAAACTTAAAAAAATAATGTCTTTCTCGTTAAACGTCATTTAAATAAATGAAGATTCTATTTTTATGAGCCCGAATATTCGAATTAGGGCTGCAACTAACGATTATTTTGATAATCGATTAATCGGACGATTATTTTTCCGATTAATCGGATAGAAATTAAATTAGATTTATTTTTTTATTATAACTAAATAAAACCGTAAATCAGGGTATTTATGTGTAAAAGTGTACTTTAAAAAGTGCAAAAGCCACACATTGAGTTTTACTAATATCAATATTTGCATTGTTTTTAATGATAATTGCTGATGGCAAGTTGACAAACATGATTATTGTTAAAAAAAATGATATCCAACATATTATGTTTTAACACAGTTTTTGTTAAAACAAATTTACACAGACATGTTGTTCAGATGTGAATATCTGAACTAAAAACAAACTAAAAACATCTAAAATATATAATTAATTTAATTTTTATTTAAAATTAATTATATATAAGGAGTATAAGGATAAAGAATATAATATATATTATATATATAATATATAAAAGAATATAATATAAGGATAAATTGATTAAATAAATACAGAAAGACTGAAAACAATTGTGTGAATGTAGAGCCGCAGTAGATCGCGTTTGAAAAACAATTAAAACTTAGTAGACAAATGCTATAAAAAGAGAACGGAATGGAGGTAACGTTACCCAGCAAGCTAACAGGCTTGAGTAAAGGACAGGAGAAATTATGCATTAGTGCACAAGCATTCGCTGAAAACCACTGAGTACAGTGACTAAAAAACAATATTTTACTGCTGCTGTTATTAAATGCCTTTGTATTTAATGCTTCACTTTGTAAACACCGTTTTAATTTAACCTATTTATGCGGTAGCGCTATTTTAATCCATCACTTACGTTGCGAGCGAACTGATTGCACAACCTGATGCTCGAGACAAAATACAGACATCCCGGAAGTCCCGGGAGTCTCCCGCATATTGATTGCGGCTCCCTGATGCCCGCAAATTAGATCAAACTCCCGAAATCTAGAGCGCGCAAGCAAGAGCGCGCATGCGAGACAGAAGAGACTGCTCCAAACCGTGTAGCGCGCGCGCTCGGCAGAGCGCCTGAGGGAGAGAGACCTTGCGTGTGTGTGCGTACCAGTAAACGCTCCCCGTGACGTAAGCAGACCAACTAATCGATAATGACATTCGTTGACAACGATTTTCATAATCGATTATAATCGATTTTATCGATTAGTTGTTGCAGCCCTAATTCGAATACAATATTTTAGAAAAATGCCTACAGTAGTTTAGAACAGTTTCGACTGTCTGGGAAGGTAGACGCAACCAGAAATATCCTATCGATTTTTCCTTGTGCGGTGAGGCTTGGAAATTAACTGTATCCAGGTTAATTCCCAGAATTCAATGGACGTGGCTAGGCCCATGGTTTTATCTTGGCCGATTGGAATCCCGAGCTCAGCAGAAACCATGCGGGCTGAGAGATCGATTATAAAAACATTTTTGTAAATATTCTTATTTTCTCAGTTTAAAAAAAAATAAAATCTCTCAAAGTGATAAGATGCGCTAACATGAGAAGAAGCCTTAAACGCTTTATAACCTGAGTATATTCACCTCTGACACGTCGGATTGATACTGTAATGTTGGATGATCATCAAACAGCAAATTACAGTCTGATTTAAATGATCGTTCGTTTCTTTATCTGTTGCTGGTTTGAGTGGAATACACATAGATAAATTTCAAAACAGACTTGCTTATGGTAAAAGACATAAACCACATTTATTCAACTGTGTTTGGAAATCACAAAAGGAACACTAAACTTTTCTAGTCAAAAAAGGTAGCAACATACCTGAAGGATCAAAATCTTCATCATCGTCAACATAATCAATATTCTGATCTTCATCCTCCTCCTCCTCCTCCTCATGGCTACGTTGTTGGTCCTCTGCTGTGGTTTCTTCTCCTCGTTTCTCTATCAGGTTCCTGCAGTCCTCCAGTTTGACGGAGCACGTCTTCATCTGCTGTTCTCCAGCGTTACAGTCAGAGGTTTGATCAGCGGATCCATGATCCTGAGCATCAGTATAACACAGTAAAGTGAGGCTGAGCTCTGAGTCTCTGGATCTCTGGTCTCTGACTCTCCAGAGCGATTCCTGAGCTTCTGTCCCACCATCTTCAATCTCATCTTCATCATCCTTCTCCTCATGGCTCTGTTGTTGTTCCTTTGCTGTGGTTTCTTCTCCTCGTCTCTCTATCAGGTTCCTGCAGTCCTCCAGTTTGACGGAGCACATCTTCATCTGCTGTTCTCCAGCGTTACAGTCAGAGGTTTGATCAGCGGATCCATGATCCTGAGCGTCAGTATGACACAGTAAAGTGAGGCTGCACTCTGAGTCTCTAGATCTCTGGTCTCTGACTCTCCAGAGCGATTCCTGAGCTTCTGTCCCACCATCTTCAATCTCATCTTCATCATCCTCCTCCTCATGGCTCTGTTGTTGTTCCTTTGCTGTAGTTTCTTCTCCTCGTCTCTCTATCAGGTTCCTGCAGTCCTCCAGTTTGACGGAGCACATCTTCATCTGTTGTTCTCCAGCGTTACAGTCAGAGGTTTGATCAGCGGATACATGATCCTGAGCGTCAGTATAACAGAAGAAACTGCGGTTGAGCTCTGAGTCCTTAGAGTCTCTGGATCTCCCGGCTGAATCCTGAGCTTCTGTCCCATCAGTCAGACACACTGAAAACTTCTCCAGATCCTGACAAAATAAAGAATAACTTGTTGATATTAGCCTCATTACTCAGCAGTTATCTCTAGTGGTTATTTTGGTGATTTGTTTGCATATTTTGCTGCTGGCTTAATTTGAGATGTGCAGAAGAAGTGAGAAGCTAACACAACTTTGGTTTGATTGAGCTGAAGGATGAAATGATGAGCTGCTCAAACCTCTCTGTTGGGTTTGTCTCCTCTTTCTCTCAGCTTTGCCTTCAGTGACGCCACCTCTTTCTTCAGCTGACAGATTTCAGTGATGAAATCCTCAATATCCAGCATGGACAGATCTGTTCCTACTGATTTACAGCAGATCACATCCATCTGTGCTGTCATGGTCAACATCTGAAGACAAACATCATGAGCAGAACTAAAGAAAATAACATCTTATTTTTGGAGAATATTCAGAAACATTTCATTTCAAATGTAAATGTGTTTTCATTGCGAGCAAAAGCTATATTAAATTCATTAAAAACTAGAGACAGAACAGGTAAACAGCAAAAACGCATAATGTAAAACAGATTAAACACCCACCGTCTGAGAGATCCAGTAGTCTTTCTTTCTTCGGTACTTTTACTGGTAAAGTTAGACTAAATAACGTCACAGCGCCTCCTATAGTACTAGCGATGGAGTAAAATATTAGAGGCTTCACCAAAAATAATTTATCTTATTAAAAATTCCATTGTGTTTCACTGACGTTGCCTAGAGACTAATTATATTAATAAATATTGACACCAACAAACGATTGTTAGTCAGTCAGGCGGTAAGTCAAAATGACCGTTAATATTTGAATAACGCAAATTCGCGGGTTTAAGTGGAAGACAGGAGAAAGCGGCTGCGGCGCAGATATCAGAGGCGCACTGTAAAGGAAGATATGTTCCTGACGCTTTCTGTTTTCTGTACTTCACTTTCTGATGATCTGTGAATCCTGAAAAAACACTGTTTGTCAGATTCCACACTTCATTAGTATGTGAGTGGCAACAATTTTTATTTGCTTTTTTGAAAAGTGCAGTGGTTATATATAAAAAACTGGCTTATCCATCCCCACAGATCGTCTGAACACACGAAATCTCCCCTCGGCCCACCGTCTAAAAGCAGCACAAGCATTTCCAAATGCGATAAGAAAGATATCAACTGTAAGCTGATTTGTGAACTATTTCACGATTCACACCTGTAAGTAAATGCAGTTGTCAATGCCAAAAACTGACCCTAGAACACGTTACTGTACCTGTAGTGTATTATTCATTTCCATGTCTGGATCATTTCAGCTTTGTGTAACAAAATAATGAGGCTCATTTCATGTCATCATGTTTTTCAGTAAGTCTTAAATAACTGCTAAAAGAATTAGGTAATTCTGTTAGTGTGATTAAACGCCCCATAAACACACTTTAATCCAACATCAGAAACTGATCTGCACATTACAGAGAATTTAAATTTGTTACAAAGAAATACAGATTTTCATCTAGAGGATTCATTTCAACACAGTTAATAATGTTCGAGAACAGGGGCGTCCAATCCTGCTCCTGGAGGGCCAACGTCCTGTACAGTTCAGCTACAACACACTTGCCTGGAAGTTTCTAGTGAGTCTGAAGACCTTTGCTGTGTTCAAAATCACCCCCTATACTCTCATTTACTATTCCCTACATTAGTCCACAAATATAGTTCACTTGAAGGAGTGAATAAAAACAAGTGGGTGAATTCAGACACTGAGTGCGCTGGAAGGGCTGCTGCTTTTGCATAATTTGATCAGTTTAATAATCATTTGAAACTGGCAGCTCCAGTAGTGAGATGAAAAGATTTATCTTGAACTCTGTCATGGAAACTCTGTATAACCCTTTATTACAGTTTAATAATCAATTAAAAAGCAACTTATACCTGTATGATATTACGCTGTCGCCACATTGGACCAGCGGTTCGGAAAATGGATGGATGGATGATTGAGTAGCGGGCGCCATCTTAGATGCATGAATTTATTAATTATGGTTGGAGCTAAACTCCTCAGGACAGTTTGGGCACCCCTGTTTTAGACACACACTAGTTTTAAGTTTTTTACAACCATAATATAATGTTACCAAAACACTGCAAGGTGTTTTTTTTTCAAATAACCTAAAAATGATGACATGAAGAAGCTATGATGATTCTGGAGCAGAGTGTTTCTTCTGGTGAGTCTGAAAAACCCTTTTAAAGGCGAATCTTTCGCCACAGATGGAGCAGCGGTAAGGTTTCTATGGAAGTAAAATAATGCCAAATGTTTTTGAAACAAAAAGCCTGTTCAATTGTACTACTTGAAAAAAATATTTATTGCATTAACCCTGCTTGTATTTTAATGCATTGAATTTTTAGGGCTTGCATTTTTATGGGCTGAAATTTAGCATGATTGAATATTTAAGATGCAAATATTTAAATTCAAAACATTTCAAACACATTTTCATTAGTAAAATTTCAATAATCCATATTCACCTTTCATATTTCCCTTCCAAAATATTCAAACTGATTAAAAATACAACATATAATATTCAACAGGTGGTTTTCGGTCCATTTTATTTCGCTGTGCAAATTCGCTTCCACAAATTCAGTGGTTCAAATTCGACAGTAAATTCAACGTTGACATCCAGGAACTGCAGGAAAAGCAGTAGATTACCGAGCATAATCTCCATCTGCTGTTAGTTCACCTCACCAGCAGGGGGTGCAAGCGCATGTTGTTGACGAAGACCAGAGCAACAGTTAGAGCAAGCCATTCATTCATAAAAACTCATTTACAACAATTGAGCATGCATTAAGTTTTTTTGTGATGATTATCTGGGTCAGTGTACATGCGGAAAAGATGATAAAGGCACAAAAGCTGTTTTCATGTTTCATTCATTAACTTCATTGTTACTTTCCTTGTGTTAGGCTACATCTTATAAATTTTTTCTACCATGAACGGGATTATTATCGGTTTCCCTCGATACCTCATCATACTCAAGGATTCCCCTTCCATCAGGACAAAACGCTTAACGTAGCTTAATGGACTAATACAGTGATATAAAAGACCAAACGCGCACCTTATTGGGGAAGTATGCCTACATACATGTTAATATTCCTACATACATGATTAATCTGGGAAGGGTCATAGCACTTTCATATTGTTGTCTCATATTGTTAGTTTAACTGTAACTTAAGTCGCTTTGGATAAAAGCGTCTGCTAAATAATTAAGTGTAAAACTGGCTTGACATTCGCACATTTAGGGACCGTCTCTAAAGTAACATTGGTAGTCCTATAGGCCTAAACGTTTCTAACTTCCATAGCAAACTTAGCCTGACACCTACATGAACACTTTACAGTTGGTTTTAAGACTGCAAGTCGTTCTCTTCAAATGCTATTGAAGTTAGAAATGTGTATACCAATGTCGTATGTAACTTTAGAGACGGTCCCTAAATGTGCGAATGTCAAGCCAATTTATGGCAGTATCACTGAGAAATGCTCAGCTTTAAACTTTGTTTGTTAAGTTCATATTCTGAGTCCTTCTGCTTGCCTGCGAGTTTGGTCTTTTATATCACTGTATTAGTCCATTAAGCTACGTTAAGCGTTTTATATGTCCAGCAGGGGAATCCTGACGTATTGAGGGAAACCCTAGCCTAGCCTACTGCATGCAGCACAATCGCCGCAATATAAGGTTGAGGCAACAAACAACCAATAGATTATGTCAAACTCAAATGTAACATTGGATCTGTAGGCCTATACATCCGCATCGGGGGAATAACATTATAATCTCGTTCACGGTAGAGATGCATGTAGGCTACACAGGGAAAGTAATCGTGAAGACACTGAATTTCACATAAAACATAATAACAGATACACTTACATTGTTGTAAATGAGTTTATGAATGAATGGCTTGCTCTAACCATAGATATTATGATATCTATGACTCTAACTGTTGCTCTGGTCTTCGTCAACAACACGCGCTTGCACCCCCTGCTGGTGAGGTGAACTAACAGCAGATGGAGATTATGCTCGGTAATCTACTGCTTTTCCTGCAGTTCCTGGATGTCAACTTTGAATTTACTGTCGAATTTGAACCACTGAATTTGTGGAAGCGAATTTGCACAGCGAAATAAAATGGACCGAAAACCACCTGTTGAATATAATAGGTTGTATTTTTAATCAGTTTGAATATTTTGGAAGTGAAATAGTAAAATTTCAATAATCCATATTCACCTTTCATAATGAAAATGTGTTTGAAATGTTTTGAATTCAAATATTCACAGCTTAAATATTCAACCATGCTAAATTTCAGCCCATAAAAATGAATGCCCTAAAAATACAATGCATTAAAATACAAGCAGGGTTATGCAATGCATATTTTTTTTCAAGTAGTACAATTCAACAGGCTTTTTGTTTCAAAAACACATGGCATTATTTTACTACCATAGGTTTCTCTCCTGTATGCCATCGCTCATGGATCTTCATGACACTTGATCGAGCAAAAGTCTTGTCACAATGTGAGCATTTAAAAGTTTTTTCTCCTGTATGAATTCTCTGGTGTAGTTTTAAGTCACTTGGCTTATAAAAACTCTTCCCACAATCACTGATCAGTGATACGGTTTTTCTCCAGTATGAACTCTCAGATGAATTCTAAAACGAAATGGACTAGCAAAGCTCTTCCCGCAGAAGGAGCACAGGTACGGTTTCTCTCCGGTGTGAATCCTCTCATGGGTTTTCCGGTGAGTCGAATGATGGAAACGTTTCTCACAGTGTGAACACTTATACGGTTTGACATCAGAGTGTGTTTTTTGGTGTAACTTTAGATAAGTTGAGTTTGTAAAGGTTTTCTCACATTCACTGCACTGGTACGGCCTCTCGTTGGTGTGGATGGATAGATGCATTTTCAGATTAGATCCATTTTTGAAGCTCTTCTCACAGTGAGGGCACTGATACGGTCTCTCATTGGTGTGAATGCGTAGATGGCTCTTCAGGTGAGATCCCTGATTGAAGCTCTTTTCGCAGTGAGGACACTTGTATGGCCTCTCATTGGTGTGTGTGAGTAGATGTTTCCTCAGTTTATATCCATCTTTGAAGCTCTTCTCACATTGAGGGCACTGATACGGTCTCTCATTGGTGTGTGTGTATAGATGGCCCCTCAGATGGGATCCCTGGTTGAAGCTCTTCTCGCAGTGAGGACACTTGTACGGCCTCTCATTGGTGTGTGTGAGTAGATGGCTCTTCAGAATGGATTTCTTTTTGAAGCTCTTCTCACATTCACCGCACTTGTACGGCCTCTCATTGCTGTGCACGAGTAGATGGTTCTTCAGACTCGATCCCTGGGTGAAGCTCTTCTCACATTCACTGCACTTGTACGGCCTCTCATTGCTGTGCACGAGTAGATGGTTCTTCAGACTCGATCCCTGGGTGAAGCTCTTCTCACAGTGAGGGCACTGGTACAGCTTTTCCTCCCTGTCCTTATGAGTCATCTTATGACGGTAGAAACTAGAAGAGGAATTACATTTCTTCTCACACTGATCACAATGAAACTCTTTCTTCTTGTGCTCTTTTGAATGACGTCTCTTCTCTTCTGAGGTTGTAAAGCTGATGTCGCATATCTTGCAGGTGAAGTCTTTCTGTTTTGTGCGTTTTCTCTTACGTCTCGCTAAATGTTCCTGTTTGCTGAATGTTTTTCCACAGTCGGCAACTGTCTGTCGCTGTTTGGACATAGAGGAAGTTTCTCCATCAGAAGATGAACCAGCGTCGTCATCTGAAAGGAACATAATGGGCATAAGTCAAATCACCTTTATTTATAAAGTGCTTTTTACAATAAAGATTGTTTCAAAGCAGTGATAACAGGAAAATAATGCAACAAAGTTTGTTTCTAGAAGAAAATAGCGTCATAGTCCTGATAGGGCTGGGCGATAAAACGGTATCGGTATTTATCGACGGTATTTATTGTCGGTTACGATGTAAACATGTTCGATATAGCCCTTGATATTTTCATTAAAATGCGCTCGCATCGCACGTAGATCATAAAGAGCCTATCAGATGTTTTGATAAATCCGCGTGCTACCATTGACAAGCAAACAACCAATAAGATCTAAACAGCCAGGTTGCGCTGCTCTCGTGTTCGGTTCCGTCACCTCATTGACAGCCCAATATCTCTTACAGTTTTAGAGGTTTGTATTGTCCCAGGGGTGTAATGATACACGTATTCATATTTAACTGTTCGGTACGAGGCTGTCGGTTCGGTACGCATTACAAACCGAACAATTCGTTGGACCAATTTTCCTGCCGGTGCGACCAAAATTTTGTTAGTAGTCACACTGCCCAACATCAAATTGCAAACATAATGAAAGCGGAACGAAACTGCACTGCTCATTATTTTGTTTCATGGACCGTTTATCAGTTTGGACCAATGTCAGATTGTCAGTGCAGCACGAGCCGATCTTGGTCAAGCGACATGTTACTACGACGAGCTAAGAGATCCAGTAGAGAAAGCATTTGAATTCTCCACTGAAGTAATAACATCGCTGCGAGATCTAGTGAGAAGCATTCAAATTTCTCCATTATTAACGGATCAAACAGCGCTGACATGAAAACCAGAAGAAATATTGTTCCATGAATGAACTAGTTATAGGCTTTTAGTCCACAGATCAGCAACATTCAACATGGATATATGTAGTAGGGATGCTCATTTCGGTTATTTTTCCCGACCGACAACCGCCGCTCGTAAATCGATTATTAACCGTTAACTGATAAGATTATAACGTTAATATTGAATTGGCATTAAATAAAAATAAAATGCGTATCTGTGACCCGTTAAAAATAAAAACAATTGTATTTATTTATCAAAGGGTTTATTTTAATGTGCAAAGTGCAATCAGCAGCATAAAGAACAGATCAACCACAGAACCTGGATTCAGATCAAATTTTGTGACAACAGAGGAAAAACAGAATAAAATAATACAAAAAAAAACCATGAAATATGCCTACACTTAATATATATATATTTTTACACTTAGATAATTAACAAATTAACATGACAAAAAGAAAACAGTGAATCCGTTTGAACGAAACGGATTAAAAGCCGGCATTTTTTTCCGTTAGACTAAGAGTTTTCGTTAAATAAAAATAGCAGCCCTACCTCAATCCACACCGTGTCTAATTTTTATTTAAAAAAAGCAACATGTCAACGTGATTTGGGGTTAGTCTGGAGCGCAGCCTGTTGACGGTTAGACCCGCGGCAGAAAACACCCTCTCCGATGGCACAGATGTCCCGGGAATACACAGGTAACGTCTCGCTAGAGTGGCCAGCTTCGGGAAGCGCCTTTCATTTGCTTTCCACCAGTCAAGAGGATTAATATCCAGAGATGGAGGATTGTCTCTCATGTAGATGAAATGGTCCCACACCGTGCTTCTTTTCGATCGCTTCATTTTGCTTGCTCGGTAAAAAAATGTCTGCAGGCACGTGTGTGGTTGCGCGTGTCAATGCGCCCCGTGAGCTAATACATAGTTTTAACTATATAGTAAAACCTACATAGTTTTGTTTTTTAAACCATGCAGCAAAAAAAAAAAAAAAAAAAAGCTTAAAAAAACGTTTTAAACCGTTTAACTGATAGTATTAATCGGTCAAAATTTTTACTATCGGTTAACGGTTAAACGGTCAAAATGAGCATCCCTAATATGTAGTAACACTAACTTGTAACCATAGAAGTTTGGCAGGAATAGTAAAATGCTTTCAAGTATGCCACACATCTTGAAGTAATGAAGAACCAATCAAATTGTAGAGAAATTATGTAATGTATCATGTCATTTTGCCATACCCCCATACTATAAAAACTGTTGTATTAGTGTTTACTGGTGGGATTCTCAATGGGATAATACACGGAGTGTACACAGAAACAACAATGACCACAGGGTTTTCATTGCGCCCCATCTTCTAAGCGACCATCTGGCCAGCTGATAAATTCAACTTTTGCCGAATCCCGTAGGAACACATCGGATTAACACTGTAATGTTGGATGATCATCAAACAGCAAAGTACAGTCTAATTTAGATGATCGTTTGTTTCTTTATCTGTTGCTGTTTGAGTGGAACACACGCATTCATTAAATAAAGTTCAAAACAGACTTGCTTATGGTAAAAGACATAAGCCTTGAATTTATTCAATTGTGTTCGACAATCACCAAAGGATCACTAAACTTTTCTGGTCAAAAAAGGTAGAAACATACCTGAAGGATCAAAATCTTCATCACCGTCAACATTATCATTACTCTGATCTTCATCATCATCCTCTCCATTCTCCTCCTCCTCCTCCTCATGGCTCTGTTGTTGTTCCTCTGCTGTGGTTTCTTCTCCTCGTCTCTCTATCAGGTTCCTGCAGTCCTCCAGTTTGACGAAGCACATCTTCATCTGCTGTTCTCCAGCGTTACAGTCAGAGGTTTGATCAGCGGATCCATGATCCTGAGCGTCAGTATAACACAGTAAAGTGAGGCTGAGCTCTGAGTCCTGTGTGTCTCTGGATCTCCAGACTGAATCCTGAGCTTCTGTCCCATCAGTCACACACACTGAAACCTTCTCCAGATCATGACAAAATAGATAAACAAAGAACAATGGTTGATACTCAGCAGTTATATTAGTGATTTGTTTTTATATTTTGCAGCTGGCTTAAAGGGGCATTCGGCAACTATTTCAACTTAATAAAACCGTTTAGAAATCATTTGGATGGTTTAATAACCTGTTCTGGTGAGAATGGTGACTTTCCCCGCTCCCCCCAAAGTTCCTAGGCGGAAAACCAACCTTGCAACATGGGGATTAACGTCCCGGTAAGTTTGAAATAGGAAGTCTCGTGAGAAGCGAGAATGAGCGAGAAACACAAACTGCTTTACAGCAATTTGACATAAAGACACACGCCACCCTCAATGTGTATGATGTATTACCCACCTCGACATAGCTCCACACGATAAAGTTGACCGGCTCCGATAATAACAAATGCACATGAGCAGCGGTAGAAAGGGGGAGGAGGGTGCCACAAGTGAGTTTTTTTTATGACATTATTGTGAGATATACGCCTCACAGCTGTAGGGGAAGCTCGTTGAGAAAACATGTGACAACAATAGTGAAAATCAGCGAAGAAATAGCTACAGCTGCCGAATGCCCCTTTAACTTGAGATGTGCATAAGAAGTGAGAAGCTAACACAACTGTGGTTTGATTGAGGTGAAGGATGAAATGATGAGCTGCTCAAACCTCTCTGTTGGGTTTGTCTCCTCTTTCTCTCAGCTTTGCCTTCAGTGACGCCACCTCTTTCTTCAGCTGACAGATTTCAGTGATGAAATCCTCAATATCCAGCATGGACAGATCCGTTCCTACTGATTTACAGCAGATCACATCCATCTGTGCTGTCATGGTCAATATCTGAAGACAAACATCATGAGCAGAACTAAAGAAAATAACATCTTATTTCAGGAGAATATTCAGAAACATTTCATTTCAGATGTAAATGTGTTTGAGCCACCACAGAGCATGAATATTATCAAATGTTACAATATGCATATTCAGATATTAAATATGATAGTCAGGATTCTGCTCATTTCTCACTAAACTGTAAGCGCTTTAAGCGTCTAGATTTTAAAATTAAGCATTGTGTTAGCATACGAAGTATTGTTTACTACAAATATCATGGTTAAAACGTTGTTTACTGAAGTAAAACAAGATGAACTTTGTTGTGGTTACTGCAGTAAAACCATGTTTTGTTTTGTTTTGTTTTGTTTTTTTCATGGCGAGCGGGCGAGGAAAAGACATTAAATTAATTATAAACTAGAGACAGAAAAGGAACAAGTAAACAGCTAAAACGCATAACGTAAAACAGATTAAACACCTACCGTCTGAGAGATCCCGTTGTCCTTCTTTCTTCGTTGCTTTTACCGGTAGACTAAATAACGTCACAGCGCCTCCTACAGTACTAGCGATGGAGTAAAGATTAGAGGCTTCACCAAACCCAATTTCTTTTATTAAAAATACCATTGTATTTCACTAGCGTTGCCTACAGACTAATATACTAATACATATTGACATCGAGAAACGATTGTTAGTCAGTCAGGCGGTAAATCAAAATGACCGTTATTTGAATTACGCAAATTCGCGGCTTTCTGTGGAAGACAGGAGAAAGCGCGCGCAGATACCGAAGGCGCACTGTAAAGAAGATACTCCTGGCGCTTTCTGTTTGAAATAAATGCGGTTCTTCACTTTCTGTTGATCTGTGAATCCTGAAAAAAAAAACACTGCTTGTCCACACTTCATTACGCAGCACAAGCATTTTCAACTGCGATAATAAGAAAGATTTCTTGAGCAGCAAATCAACATATAATTTAGTGTCATGTGCAAGACTGTAGTAACTAATCAAAATACAGATTGAAAATAGAAAAATACAGAAAAAAACATTGAATATTGATTCAAATTGAAAACAGTGATTTTAAATTGGAAATTTATTGTATTCTATATTGTTTTTGTACCACCTCCAGCAAAACACGGGGAAGAAGAAATGAAACAGGCCAGCCACAAACGCACACTCCCTGAGACAAACGGAGATAGGTAACAATAAACTTGCATTATTAATTCCATTCACTGCTTTATGCTGAGATATTACTTGGTTACTGGTAAGTAGATACAGGCTTGACTGCCGTTGCACATTCCACAGTATTTGAGGCGCTACTGTAAGCTGGTTTGTGAAGGAGACATTCATTTCACGATTCACACCTGTCAGTAAATGCAATTCACCTATGGCTAAGCCACGCCCCCAAAACGAGATGAGCCAATCACAGTGCACATAGCTAACCCAATACACTCGGACATTCTCTGCTTCCTCGTCCATTGAAATGCATTGCAGTTAGTCAGTTTTCATTCGTTTTTATATGTTTTTTCTTGACATTTTAAGTTTAAAATGGTCAAACGGTGTGCATGGAGTACATGCAACTCCGAGACTAGGTATCCCGAGAGGCTGGGCGACGGTGTGTATTTTTTACCCTTTCCCAAGCCACATCTCAACCGAGATAAGTGTCTGGATTAAGTTATGCGGTAGACCACAACGCCAACTAAACGTGGATAAACTAAATAAGGATGTCTACATCTGTTCTAAGATAAGTCAACAACGTATTTGAACGTTATCTTTAACATCTCTAATGTAACGTTAGCCTAACATTAGAAAACATTAACGTTAGCTTCTAGCTGCGTTGTACATCATGTCACTTAACTTCATTAAAGTGTAAATTGCAGATTAACCACCACAACCCATTAATGTGTAGATTAAAGTGCTCAATATGTAAATATTTAAAAATGTCTGTCTTAAAATGCGTTAAAATAACATTTATTGGGGTTTCTTCAAAGGTAGCATGTTTTTTACCGTAACTGGGTGATGACGTCGTAAAAGGGAGTAGCAACCTATTTTTTTACAGTCTATAGCAACCCATACTCTGCTAGATTCCTACTGTTTGTGGCTTGACTATGGACAATTTTGAACCAGTCAGGCGTGAGAGAGGGGAGGAAATTGCCAGAAATCATGGCCCTCAAAGAGTTATCAATGCCTGGTGTGAGGAAAATGAGTGGAGGGTTGGCCAGGTGTCATGGTGAGTAGCTAGAGCTAGCCTAGGTTAACCTGGTGCTAATCCGGATAACATTAGGGAACAAGCCAAAGTCTTTTCAAAATGTTGTCGTTATGTAGAATAGCAAGGAGGGACAACAACTGAAGACATTATTTACTTACATGGTGTTAGTAGTCCTAATCAGAGCTGTAGAGATGCACACACTGCACAGGCACGATGGCGCTTTTGCTGGCATCTGCAGACAGAACGCGATATTGCGTGTGCTAAATCGCAACTAATTAGCGATGCTCATCATCAGAAAGAAAAAAAGAGATTGATGTCCCTATCGCTGTGTTTGACAGGTGTTTGTGTGGGCTATGCCATCCAATGGAATCAGCATTGGAGAGTATGTGCTGCCGTGAGGTGAACGCGTTTTGGAGTTTAGTGGAAGCAGCTCGACCTAGGCCGCAACTGGGGTTCAGACGATTTGTGCTGCCTTGTCGAAAAATGCTACCCAAGCACGATTCGATCACAGAGAATGTCGATTCATTCTCTATTGTTTCCATAATGGTGTAAATCTCACAATATTATGACATCGTTATTTCATTTAAAATGTGTATGGGGAGCATATTTTGATATTTTAAATGTACTAGCAATTATCACATTTGATATAACAGGTAAAAATGACATTATTGTATATTATATGAAATACAATTATAATAAAATTCGAAGTTATGAGTACTGTCTGTTTTTATTTTTAAAACGGTGTGAAAAGTAAAAATTATCATCAAATAATCCATTAATCTGACGTGCCTCACGCAGCATCCTGGTTTTGACGCATGCTGCCTGAACCCGTTTGTTTTGCGAATAGTTTACACTCATTTCAGGCAGAATCACGTAATCTCATAGCCAGCACACACGAGTATGTTTACAATTGGGTTATTTCTTTCATCAACACCATTTTTGCTTGCTGAGTTAAGTCTCCTCCAATATAACTGCTAGCCTACTTGCCGTTAGACTATCGGTAACTCTAAGCTTGGAGTCCCTTTTATGACGTCACGCCCAGCCTAGTGGAAGGGAGAGGGAGTGCTTAAAACCACTGTAAAAAGTACCAACATTTCATATTATATTCAGCATTTTGGTATAAAAAAACATACAAAACAATGGTGGGCGTTTCTTATCTTTATGTTTAATAAGCACATTGCATCTTCGTGAAAAATCTTCGTGAAAAATGTAACCTGCAATTTACACTTTAACGTATCTGTAAATAACCGAGATAACAAATGTTAGCAAATTTGTTGTGCTGAACGATTCATGTATTGTAAATACTGTAGCACCAAACTTACGGAGAGGTACTCTTGGTAAAGATGGTAAAAAGGCTTGTCCTGGAAACGTAAGAATAGTCTACATATTGAAGCACAACATTTTAGACAACTTTCTACCAAAATATAATCTATATAATCTTTCTGTCTCCAAAAATCATCAATTGCCTCCTGTGAAATGTCTCCTACTGTGACAGCTGCCATAGCGCCTGTCACCGACTGTTGTCTGAGTGAGTGGAGGGGGCGTGGCTTAGCCATAGGTCAATCCCAAAAACTGACAGTGTGACCTTAGAACACGTTACTGTACCTGTAGTCTATTATTTCATATACATGTCTGGATCATTTAGCTTTGTGTAACAAAGTGACTGAAGGAAATAAGACTCATTTCATGCCATCGTGTTTTTCAGTAAGTCTTAAATAACTGCTTAAAGAATTAGGTAATTCTGTTAGTGTGATTAAATGCCCCATAAACACACTTTAATCCAAAATCAGAAACTGATCCGCACATTAAAGAGAATTTAAATTTGTCAGAAAGAAATACAGATTTTCATCTAGATGATTCATTTCTACAGTTAATAATGTTCGAGAACAGGGGCGTCCAATCCTGCTCCTGGAGGGCCAACGTCCTGTACAGTTCAGCTCACTTGCCTGGAAGCTTCTAGTGAGTCTGAAGACCTTTGCTGTGTTCAATATCACCCCCATACCCTCATTCACTATTCCCTATAGTCCACGAATATAGTAGAGTGAATGAAAACGAGTGGGTGAATTCAGACACTGAGTGCACTGGAAGGGCTGCTGCTTTTGCATGAGCTGTTTAATAATCATTAGAAACTGGCAGCTCCTGTAGTGAGATGAAAAGATTTGTCTTAAACTCTGTCATGTAAACTATGTACAAACCTTTATTAAACAGTTTAATAATCAATTAAAAAGCAATTAATACCTGTATGATATTACGCTGATAGATGCAGGAATTTATTAATTATGGTTGGAGCTAAACTCTGCAGGACAGTTTGGTAGACAAATACCAAACATACCTGTTCTAGACACATACTAGTTTTAGGTTTTTTACAACCATAATATAATGTTTCCATAATAATAATAATAATAAAACGTTTTATTTGTGTTGCACTTTACACTTTACGTAGGTGTTGGATTGGGTTATGCCTATTGATGAGTTCTTTGAGGTACAATGGTGCGCTACCGTAAACACACTGATAGGTCAGGAGACAGATCTTATAATCAATCCTGAATCTAACAGGAAGCCAGTGAAGTTTATGGAGGATGGGTGTGATGTGCTCAGACTTGCGCACCCTCATTAGGACCCTGGCAGCGCAATTCTGAATGTACTGCAGTCTCTGCAGGCTCCTGCCAGAGATCCCGATGAGGAGTGAATTGCAGTAATCGAGTCTGGAGGAGACAAAGGCATGTACCAGCTTCTCTGCGTCAAGAAAAGAGAGGGAAGGGCGGAGTTCGGAAATATTTCGGAGATGAAAGAATGCAGTCTTACAGATAAGTTGGATATGGGTGTTAAATGATAAGTGGGGGTCAAATCGAACCCCCAGGTTTGCTATAGAGGATGTCAGGGGAATGTCATGGCCAGCAAATGAGTAGACAGTCAAGGGGAAGGATCGGAGTTGGTGTGGGGTCCCAATGAGGAGACCTTCATTTTTGGAGCTGTTTAACTGAAGGAAGTTATCAGTCATCCATGCCCTCGTCTCCTCCAGGCAGGCATTTAAAGTGGAGAGTGATAATGAATAGGATGTGGGGTCCAACCTGATATAGAGCTGAGTATCATCAGCATAGCAGTGGAAAGCAACTCCATGCCCTCTGATGATGTGGCCCAAGGGGAGCATATAAATGGAAAAAAGAGTAGGGCCGAGAACCGAACCCTGAGGCACTCCACATCTAACTGTATGTGGCCTCGACCTGGCTCCCCCCAGGGCCACATACTTAACTCTATCAGTCAGGTAGGACCGAAACCACGGTTTTTAATCAATGTTTCATCAACCAATTCTCTGGATTTAATAAATAAGAAGTAAATATAGCAGGCAATATAATCAGGACTTCTCAGGAGGTCCGTGCCGGCACGTCAACTGAGCTTGTCTCATAAATTTAACCGAAACTCAGCATATAAGCTACTTGCCTCAAGGATCTGAGAAATATATAGAAAGCTTGAAATGTGTACTTTAAAACAAAACTATTCAAAACAAAATAAAACAGACTACTCTCTGCTTATGTAATCCGTATGAAATGTGCATTTCTCTCTGGCGCGTTCACTACTGCGAAGATCACAAGTCTGCATCATCAACTTTATCTTTGCAGTCGACACTGACAAAGAAAACACTTGTTTATTAATAAACAATTGAAATGTCTCCTTGCTATATTTGACATATTCATAATCATACTTTTGCCGGTTCTTTGTGACATTTTTCATGAACGCGTCACCACTGCTCAATAGTTAATATTGTTCTTTGGTGTTCAGTTTATACAGGTTTTTCAAATGTTATTTAAATAAAAATATATTTTTTTCTATCTCAAAATCTCTCTTTTTCTATTTTTTATTCTAGTTTTTCAATAAGTAGAGTTCATAGTAGAATTTTATGGAACAGATATTTGGTTCTGCCCAAAGTCAAGCAACATAAAAGTAACGAGTAACGTAAAAAGTTACTTTCCAAAGGGGGTAACTAAGTAAAGTAACGGATTACTTTTTTTAAGAAGTAACTAGTAACGAGCAAACACTACTTTTTAAAAGTAACTTCCCCAACACTGATCATAAATATTTAAATGTAGAATCACCTAATTAAACAACACAGAAAAAAAAAGAAAAGGAATTATATTAAAATAATATTAAACATTCAGTTCTATGCAACATACTCAGATTTAACAGATTTATTTTTTGACTAATTATCAAAATAAAGTAGGCCTATAGTCCTACAAAGCTATTATTACCAGAGCATGTGATCAGAGCAGGTCATTTTACCATTGTTGCCCAGCATGGCTATACCAGCTCAGTAGGGGGGCTCTTGCAAACAAAAGTCTAACACTGAGAAATGTCACGTTATTTGAGCGGACTTTGCTTTTCCAGTGCGTGACGGTACATTATTTTTCACGGCCCAAACGCTCCAATCGAGCAGAGAGCGCTGTGCAGCGCGCCGACACACACACACACACGAAACGGAGAGTGTGGCGCACACACGAGCAGAAAAGACCCGCTCATGAAGTTACTAACAAGCTGCGCGAGAATGAAACCTGGTCGTTTGCATATTTTAGGCTTTTGAATGGAGAATGACTGAGGAGAGATAAGTTTCCATTAACTTTAACTTAACGACTTAAATATTTATTAGTACCTCACTTTAAGCTATTGAAAGGCTCCAGAAACCTTGGAATATAGTGCACAAAAACCTTATGGTGCTTTACAATGTTTTGTGAATTTAGTGGGGCTCCTAGGGATGCACCGATCCAATACTGCTATTTTTGCCGGATCCGGTATCGGTCAGACGAGGCCGATCCAAATCCGATATTGTGTACTATTCTGTGTTATTGTTAAACCCCACAAAAGCCCCAAAAACATTATAAAGCACCATAAAGTTTCGTACACTATATTACAAGTGTTCTGAAGCCATTATAGCATAATGTGAGATAGAAATAAACATTTAAGTCATTAAATTCAAGATCACGTAAACTTTTACCTCCGCTGCGGCTGTCAATCATTCTTCATTCAGCATTCAGCGTCGCGTCGCTTTCGTTTACCACAGTCAACTCGATGAAACTCTCTCCAAGATGATTCAATGTTACTATTATTATACTTGATCTGTTGATAAAGGTCTATGGTTTCACATAAAACAACTTTATCTTGCTGGACTTTATTGCTGTAACTTAATCATGTTACTTTCTACCGTGTGTCTGTTAGATCACAACACTATAGAGTCAGAGCACTATAATTGTTCTTCACGCGCACAGTAACTGAAATTTAAAACTGTTAAAAGAAAAGGCTCAATGAACTATTGCATAGATAGATACTGTATAATAAACTATGCATCAATATGTCTTTCGTGTGTGCTTTGAACTTTTCACTGCGGACTCTGCACCTGTGACTCTGTGTTGCTTCAAGCTCATCATTCTGCGCTCGGGATGCGCATAAGCACTTTGTGCCGCACTGTATTGCAGCCTTATATCATTATACACTGACTAATTTTTTTATTTTTTTATTCCGTTAAGTTTTGTCAGGGCGCAAAGAAATATACAGCTGAGTATCATTAGCATAACAGTGAAAACTAATGCCATGCTTCCTTATGTTATCTCCTAAGGGTAGCATGTACAGTGTGAACAGCAACGGTCCTAGTACTGAACCTTGTGGTACACCATACTGAACTTGTGATCGATATTACATCACTTTGTTTACTGCTACAAACTGATAACGGTCAGATAAGTATGATTTAAACAATGCTATTGCAACATAATTTTCAAGACTATTCAAAAGAATGTTGAGGTCAATCAATGGTATCAAATGCAGCACTAAGATCTAGGAACATTAATAAATAGATACAATCACGATCGAATGATAAGAGCAAATCATTTGTAACTCATGAGAGACGTCTCAGTACTATGGTACGGTTTAAATCCTGACTAGAAATCCTGGCAGATACCATTTCTTTCTTTTCTAGCATCTTTAACAGAAAAGGTAGATTCGAAATTGGCCTGTAATTGACTAATTCTGTAGGATCAAGTTGTGTTTTTTTAATAAGCAGTTTAATAATAGCCAGCTTCAAAGTTTTTGGTATGCATCTTAATGATAATAATAATGATAATAATTTATTGGTCATTGCAGTGATACAACGAGATTACATTACAGCATCAATCGACAGTGCAATTTCATGAAGTGCAAGAGATCAACAATAGCATATTTTGTAAACAGGGCACCGCGACAAATAACAACCAAGAAAAATGGCGGAGAATCACTAGCAACCAGGTAAATGAGTATACTTGTGTGTGCTGCAGCGATGCAAAGTCCAGTTCACAATTATTGCAATTGTTGGATAATATGCATAATAGGCGGATTAAGTGAGATCAACAATAGCACAAAACAGGGCCGAGCGACATATGACAAATAAGGAAAGGGCATATGAGGCGAAGAATCACTATTAACCAGAAAATGTGTATAATTGTGTGTTCTGCAACAAATTTTCTGGTTAATAGTGATTCTTCGCCTCATATGCCCTTTCCTTGTTTGTGATATTATGAATTACAATCATAAAGATGAATCAATGATATTAAGAAGAGGATCTATAACCTCTGGAAGCATTTCTTTCAGTAGCTTAGTCGTTATAGGGTCTAACATACATTTAGTTGATTTAGATGATTTAACGAGTTTAGACAATTCTTTCTCTCCTATAGCAATGAATGAATGGAATTTTTCCTCAGGGAGACTACACTGGACTGTCTGATGTGATACTGTAGTAGACGGTTGCATAGTTATAACTTTCTCTACTATTATCAATCTTGTAAGTAAAGAAGTTCATAAAGTCATTATTGCTGTGCTGTTTGGAAACGTCTGGGGTTGAAGCTTTATTTCTTGTTAATTTAGTCACTGTTTCAAATGAATACCTTGGGTTGTGATTGTTTTCTTCTAAGAGGGTTGAAAAATAAGCAGATCTAGCAGTTTTTAAGTAGGGCCCTGTAAAATCCGGGGGTTTTTTTTCCAAATTCCGTTTTTTTCCCCCCCAAATTCCGTTTTTTCCATTTTAATTTTTGCAAATTCATTTTTTTCCGTTTTCATTTTTGGGAATAATTTTTTTTGACCCTTTACTGTTATTTTAGTCGTAAAAAGAGTGTGCTTTTAATGCTAATGGTTAAAGTGTATACAAATAAAACAGGAATGACCTTAAATTTATTGAGGTAACAAACATCACACTTACTCAGTACTTTACAGGACAAATACTGCATAATGCAAACACTGCACTCGAAGTACTTCAGGTAACAACGAAATATTACCTAATGGTTATGAGCTTTAAATTGTCCAGTAAAATAATTTCTGTCACACTCAGTCTCTCTCTCGGGCACTGTTAAGCGCGCTCTCGGACACACTCGGCTCTCTCACGCACTGTCGAGTGCGCTTTCGGATACACTCAGTCTCTCGCGCGCACTGTCAAGCGTGTCGCTCGCGGAGTTCGCTTCGCTTTTGTTCAGTCCGGCGCGCGGTGTGCACAGAGGGGTGGCGCTGTGTGTATGTGAGAGAGATGCGTGAGTGACAGAGACGTAGGGAGAGCAGGGAAAGGAAATGCAACTGAAAGAATACATTGCGTGTTTTAAATAGCGTTAAAAAAAATTAATAACGAAAAGCAACATGTGGCGGCCGGTGTTGATTCTGTGGCGCACTGCAACAAATTAGTCTATGTGTGGGAAACACTGCATAAAAGTCACGCTTGGTACTGAGGGCCTAGAGTCAAGTTTCTTAACTTTTTCGCCGACGAAAGCAGAGCCGTGGAGAGCCGCTTCGCCATGCTTTCATTGTTTTGAAAGGGGAGAGGCAGCTTAAATGACTGAAGGGGTTGTGTCGCCCAGATTTGGTTCCCCCGGTCTGCATTTTCCCTAGACATACGTTCTTCTCCCACACAAAAACAGAATTTCATTCCAAATATGTAAAATTCCGCATTAACACTAGATTCCGCGTTAATTTGCCAATTCCGTGATTCCGTCCGTGATTCTGTGATCGCGGAATTTGTATGGCCCTATTTAAGGCCTTTCTGTACGCAATCGTGATCTCTCCACGAAATGGGAAAAACCTCTAGTTTTGTTTTCTTCCAGTTACCAGTCCCTCCAGGATTTCGCAGGCCTTTTTTGTGATTGTTGCGGCCTAAAATGCCTGATTTTTCGGACACTTTTCTAAAAAGTTGCGATGAAAGTTGCGATGTTTTTGGCATTTGTTTTTATAGGTTAAAACGGCAAAGGTAGATAGATTTTTACTTAAACGCATACTTCACCTCTGTAAAGATGAATGTGTATTTAAAATGGGTCATTTATGTAGTAGAAATATGAAATTATTTTTGAATTTGCCATTCCCAAGCCACGCCCTACCGGTAAGAGAGCGCAGTTAAACAACAAGGCTGTCTACTAGTGAGTCTCTGTGACAAGTCTGCCCGGGATTTCGAGATCGCCAAAAATGTCCGGGATTCGGCTTTTGCATTCTACAGTCGCCATTGATTAAGTTTACTGTGGCGAGCAGGACGAGACTGATGGCCGCGGGAGAACGACGGGAGTGATTACTGATGAGCGACACCTGTGAGACGCACCGGTCTCGTATCTCTCACGGAGGAGCGGGAATTTTCTTTTATTGTGATATTTCTTTTTTTGTGCATATTATATACCAATTTCGAGCCGACGTCACAGTTACGTCACGGCGCTAGCTGGAGGCAAAACAAACGTAAAACTGCAGGCGGCCAATACAAACCAGCACAGATTCGGCTACATAATAAGGAGCTTAAATTGTTATTATTATTATTTAATGTCATCTTGTTGTGTTGTTGGGTGCAAGAATCAATGAAAAATGGTCATCTTCTTGGCGCTGGCTAGGCAGAACTGTGGATAGTACCACACAAGTCTTGTACATGACCATTCAGCACATAGTTCTAGGCATCTAAAGATTTATATGCCCTCAGTTTCTCTATCGGATAGGTGTAGAAGTCAGGTCACTCAACCGGACGTAGCCTAGCGTTAACGTTAATCCTGTCAGATCGTCCATCATTGAGTGAGCGTGTAACGGCTATGGGTCGGCCAATCTGGTTCCATCCGTTAAAATTAACTTTTGCAAATAACAATGGCGGTCCTGGACAGTAAGTGACCTTGCACATTAAGATAAAATCGGATTTTCTCCAGTCATTGTTAAAAAACAACCTAACAAAACTTGCATACTAACGTTAGGGAAGCAGCCAGAGGGATCGTTCTGCCACCACCTAAGCTCCGCCCACAAAAACCGTCACCATGTTTACCAACTGAAAAGGGGTCTATAGGTTTTACAAAGTGAAAAAGACCAAAGTCCACCCCAAAGGGACTTACCATGTCCCAGAGAAAACACTGTTCACTGAGCACATGTGCTCACTTTGTAACACACGTTATAATGCCCGCCTAGTGGCAAAACATAATGTTGCATGTAACTTTGAAATGTTTTTAACTTTTACCTAGGGCTGGACAGTAATTCAATATCAATATAAAACGCGATATTTTTTTTTTCGATAACCGTGATATGATTTTTAAACACATTTTCGATATTTCGATATACAGCATTTGTCACTGACTGACGTTAAAATTCAGATGTGTTTCGGCTGAGATCTCAAAACTTCAGGTTTCAGCGCGCTGCAAAATGAGACGGAGAGTGGTGCCGACTAGCAGCGGGAACACATCAAGTCTCTTCCACCTGATAGAAGCACCACAAACAACACTTTAACCGGCACCAACAAACAAGACTTTTTTGCGTTAATTTGGAGCATGTGGGGATGCTGAGTGACCTCAGAATGACCAATACATATGATTTTAATATCTAAGAAACCGAAACTTCACGCAGTGATTGACAGGGCGGGAGGGGGCGGGACATGATCGGCTCTGAATGTATTTTCAATTTGCACGCTGAATTTTGCTACATTCATTGCGGGACATTTAATGAAAATGCAATCGCAAGTGTCTAACTGTGAGTGTAAATGCAATTAAGAAAAATAACATTTAAATGAACATTTTGCTATAGTTTTTGCTTGAAAATGTTAAACATATCTAATCATATCTGTAATACATTTTAATTTGGCAACTTATAAAGCATTAAAATATGTATTCAATTTACATATTAAAACTAGTGTATGAAATGGCAAATGTAAATTAGATTATTGAATTTTAATTTTGCACCAAACGTTGCACAAATATAATGGCAAATGTAAATTTAAAAACAGGAATGCATTGCCATTTTACATACTGCATTGTCATTTTGCATATTACATTTCAAATTGAATATTGCTACCCAAATACTTTCATAGTCTTGATGCAGGTATTGAGAAGAGAATATTATTGTTCTGATGGGTTATTTCATTGGTTCATGTAGTTTGTTATGGTGCAGTACCAAAAGACTCCAGCAGGTTTTATAGACTTGGCCAATTCATTTTTCAAAAGATTGTAGGTACAGACATCTGTTGTGGGTGTTCTTAGCAGTTTTCCTGAGGCTTTTATATTGTTCATATATATGTTCATCAGATAACAGAATTATATCGTATCGACCGGAATTAAGAAATATATTGTGATATAAAATTTGGCCATATCGTGCAGCCCTACTTTTACCTATTTTGTAAAAAAGAGTGTGTCGCCCGTTGTGTGAGGAGAGTGAGTCGCTGCGTGAGGAAAGTGAGTCGACCGCTGCGTCAGGAGAGTGAGTCGCTGCGTGAGGAAAGTGAGTCGCCCGCTGTGTGAGGAGAGTGAATCACCCGCTGTGTGAGGAGAGTGAGTCGCTGCGTGAGGAAAGTGAGTCGCCCGCTGCGTGAGGAGAGTGAGTCGCTGCGTGAGGAAAGTGAGTCGCCCGCTGCGTGAGGAAAGTGAGTCGCCCGCTGCGTGAGGAGAGTGAGTCGCTGCGTGAGGAGAGTGAGTCGCCCGCTGCGTGAGGAGAGTGAGTCGCTGCGTGAGGAGAGTGAGTCGCCCGCTGCGTGAGGAGAGTGAGTCGCTGCGTGAGGAGAGTGAGTCGCCCGCTGCGTGAGGAGAGTGAGTCGCCCGCTGTGTGAGGAGAGTGAGTCGCTGCGTGAGGAGAGTGAGTCGCCCGCTGCGTGAGGAGAGTGAGTCGCTGCGTGAGGAAAGTGAGTCGCCCGCTGTGTGAGGAGAGTGAGTCGCTGCGTGAGGAGAGTGAGTCGCCCGCTGCGTGAGGAGAGTGAGTCGCTGCGTGAGGAGAGTGAGTCGCTGCGTGAGGAAAGTGAGTCGCCCGCTGCGTGAGGAGAGTGAGTCGCTGCGTGAGGAAAGTGAGTCGCCCGCTGTGTGAGGAGAGTGAGTCGCTGCGTGAGGAAAGTGAGTCGACCGCTGCGTCAGGAGAGTGAGTCGCTGCGTGAGGAAAGTGAGTCGCCCGCTGTGTGAGGAGAGTGAATCACCCGCTGTGTGAGGAGAGTGAGTCGCTGCGTGAGGAAAGTGAGTCGCCCGCTGCGTGAGGAGAGTGAGTCGCTGCGTGAGGAAAGTGAGTCGCCCGCTGCGTGAGGAGAGTGAGTCGCTGCGTGAGGAAAGTGAGTCGCCCGCTGTGTGAGGAGAGTGAGTCGCTGCGCGAGGAAAGTGAGTCGACCGCTGCGTCAGGAGAGTGAGTCGCTGCGTGAGGAAAGTGAGTCGCCCGCTGTGTGAGGAGAGTGAGTCGCCCGCTGCGTGAGGAAAGTGAGTCGCCCGCTGCGTGAGGAGGGTGAGTCGCTGCGTGAGGAAAGTGAGTCGCCCACTGTGTGAGGAGAGTGAGTCGCCCGCTGTGTGAGGAGAGTGAGTCGCTGCGTGAGGAAAGTGAGTCGCCCGCTGGATGAGGAGAGTGAGTCGCTGCGTGAGGAGAGTGAGTTGCTGCGTGAGGAAAGTGAGTCGCCCGCTGCGTGAGGAAAGTGAGTCGCCCGCTGGATGAGGAGAGTGAGTCGCTGCGTGAGGAAAGTGAGTCGCCCGCTGCGTGAGGAAAGTGAGTCGCCCGCTGTGTGAGGAAAGTGAGTCGCCCGCTGTGTGAGGAGAGTGAGTCGCCCGCTGCGTGAGGAAAGTGAGTCGCCCGCTGGATGAGGAGAGTGAGTCGCTGCGTGAGGAAAGTGAGTCGCCCGCTGCGTGAGGAAAGTGAGTCGCCCGCTGCGTGAGGAAAGTGAGTCGCCCGCTGTGTGAGGAGAGTGAGTCGCCCGCTGTGTGAGGAGAGTGAGTTGCTGCGTGAGGAAAGTGAGTCGCCCGCTGGATGAGGAGAGTGAGTCGCTGCGTGAGGAAAGTGAGTCGCCCGCTGCGTGAGGAAAGTGAGTCGCCCGCTGTGTGAGGAAAGTGAGTCGCCCGCTGTGTGAGGAGAGTGAGTCGCTGCGTGAGGAAAGTGAGTCGCCCGCTGTGTGAGGAGAGTGAGTCGCTGTGTGAGGAAAGTGAGTCGCCCGCTGCGTGAGGAGAGTGAGTCGCTGCGTGAGGAAAGTGAGTCGCCCGCTGTGTGAGGAGAGTGAGCCGCTGCGTGAGGAAAGTGAGTCGCCCGCTGCGTGAGGAGAGTGAGCCGCTGCGTGAGGAAAGTGAGTCGCCCGCTGCGTGAGGAGAGTGAGTCGCTGCGTGAGGAAAGTGAGTCGCCCGCTGTGTGAGGAGAGTGAGTCGCTGCGTGAGGAAAGTGAGTCGCCCGCTGCGTGGTAAAACAGTGATTTTAAATTGTAAAAATGTATTGTACTTGCAGTTTTTACTGCACCCCATCCAGCAAAAAAACAGGCAAGACGAAATGAAGCAGGCCAGTCACAAACACACACTCCCTGAGACAAACGGAGAGAGGTAACACAATAACTTACATTATAAATTGCATTAAACTGCTTTGTTGTATGCTGAGACATTACTTGGTTACTGGTAAGTAAATACAGGCTTGACTGCCGTTGCACATTAATACATACAGTATTTGAGGTGCTACTTCAAGTTGATTTGTGAACAAGACATTTCACGATTCACACCTGTCAGTAAATGCAGTTGTTAAATCTCAAAAACTGGCAATGTGACCTTAGAACATGTTGCTTTACTTGTAATGTATTATTTCATATCCATGTCTGGATCATTTCAGCTTTGTGTAACAAAGTGTCTAAGGGAAATAAGACTCATTTCATGCCATCATGTTTTTCAGTAAGTGTTAAATAATTAATACTTCAATAATTAATTAAAAACTTAGGCCTAGTCATTCTGTTAGTGTGATTAAATACCTCATAAACACTTTAATCCAACATCAGACACTGATCTGCACATTACAGTGAATTTAAAGTTGCATTATGGGTATTCTATAGCTACTGAGTGTAAATTGGTTGTATATACTCGTCATTGCAGTGCATTGTGGGATTGAGTGCCCTCAACGTCCACATTGGTTACAGAAACTACAACAAATCAGGGCTGGGACGATGATACTATCAAGATACTTGGGTGCCGATACGCTATGTATTGCAATTTTTATTAAGAATTGCGATTCTACAAGTATTACGATTCGATATTGCAATATATTGCAGTTTTTTAAACACTAGACCATCGGGAAAAGTTAAATCATACACTTATACAGACTGTACATGATGTATAAGATAAGTCATATTTACAAAAACGAATCATCACATCTTTCTGACTTTTATTTCAGAAGCATCATACAATACTACATTCTCTTGAATTAATGATCCAATAACAAATTAATTTTTTAATATTCACATGGTGAAACAATGTAATCGGTAAATGCATTATTTTAAGCACCAAGTTTCTATCAAAAGCTGATTTTGATCGCTAACGTAGACATCAGTGTTCATATTTGAACTTTTATCCAAGTACTTCTATGATAATTTTAACTATTGCATCACAGAAATAATGATACTATGAGTTTGAAAAGACTGTTTGTAAAGCTGTTTCATGACAACTCTCTCCGGGTCAGCGGTAGCACAGCACAGCTTTGAATGTTGCGATATGATTTTGTCAAAGTAATAAACAGACAAAATGAAAGATCGTGTGGGTGTTTGAATGGAGATCACGTCTTTTAAAGATGAATCGTGCAGCTCTATTGTCTAATCTCTCTCTCAGTATATGAGTATCGCGAGGGCTTTTCAGTGGTTTTCATTCTCACATGTCTTCCACACGTCCACTTGTATGTTACGTCACTCAACACTCAAAGATAACACACATTTCATCCTCTGTTGGAACGAAATTGGCCTAACTTCTCTCAACCTCATCTACAACCAAGGACAAAAATAAAGCAATTGAATTTGAATTAATATCGATTCTGGAATAGAAAAAAACGATTTTAGAATCGTAAAAAGAAAAATCGCGATAGCTAGGTGAATCGATTTTTTCTCCCAGCTCTACAACAAATAGCTGTTTGCTCAAATATTTCCCTATTTTAGGTTATGGGCAGATTTCAGACACAGCTCTTGATTAGCTGGTTCAGGTGATTTTAATTATGTTTAAAAAATAAACTCTGCAGGACAGCGGCCCTCCAGGAGCATGTTTGGGCAACACTGCAAGGTGTTTTTTAAACAAAACCTAAAAATAATGACATGATGAAGCTATGATGATTCTGGAGCGGCGTGTTTCTTCTGGTGAGTCTGAAAAACCCATTTAAAAGCGAATCTCTCGCCACAGATGGAGCAGCGGTAAGGTTTCTCTCCTGTATGCCATCGCTCATGGACCTTCATGGCACTTGATCGAGCAAAAGTCTTGTTACAATGTGAGCATTTAAAAGGTTTTTCTCCTGTATGAGTCCTCATGTGTATTTTTAAGTCACTTGGCTTATAAAAACTCTTCCCACAATCACTACAGTGATACGGTTTTTCTCCAGTGTGAACTCTCAGATGAACTTTGAAAGAAAATGGACTAGCAAAGCTCTTCCCGCAGAAGGAGCACAGGTACGGTTTCTCTCCGGTGTGAATCCTCTCATGGGTTTTCCGGTGAGTCGAATGATGGAAACGTTTTTCACAGTGTGAACACTGATATGGTTTGACAACAGAGTGTATTTTTTGGTGTGCCTTCAGAGATTTTGAGTCCTTAAAGGTATTCCCACATTCACTGCACTGGTATGGCCTCTCGTTGGTGTGTGCGAGTAGATGGTTCTTCAGATGGGATTCTTGTTTGAAGCTCTTCTCACATTGAGGGCATTGGTACCGCTTTTCCTCCCTGTGGTATTTCTTATGAGTTGAAAGATGTCCTTTGGTGCGGAAATATTTGTTACACTCACTGCATTCGAAAGGTTTTTCACTACTGTGTGTCTTCCGTCTATGACGGTAGAGACTAGAAGAGGAATTAAAATTCTCTCCACACTGATCACAATGAAACTCTTTCTTCTAGTGTTCTTTTGAATGAAGTCTCTTCTCTTCTGAGGTAGGAAAGCTGATGTCACATATCTTGCAGGTGAAGTCTTTCTTTTCTGTGTGTGTTCTCTCATGTCTCGCTAAATGTCCCTGTGAGCTCAATGTTTTCCCGCAGGTTACACACGAGAAACTCTTCACTGTCTGTCGCTCTTTGGATGTAGAGGCAGTTTCTCCATCAGAAGATGAACCAGCGTTTGCATCTGAAAGGTGCAAAATGGCCATTAAATATTGAACTTTTTAATAATAATAATATTAATAATGGCGCCTTTCAAATTACCCAAGGTTACCTCACAAGCAATATACAGTTCACTGCATAAGACTAAACACACAACAAACAAGTCGCATACAGATTAAGTGCAGCAAAGTCTCAATTAAACATGTTATAAAAAAACCTGTATAAAAAGATATGTCTTAAGACGCGTTTTAAAAGTCAACAAGCACTCGCTGTTGCGAACATCAGTGGGAAGAGAGCTCCATAGGCGGGGGGCAGCATAACTACAAGATCTGGCACCCATGGTAGTAAGTCGAATCCGAGGTACCACAAGAGAAATTGAAGATGAAGATCTGAGAGAACGTGAAGGAGTGTAAACATGGAGAAGTTGAGTAAGGTATTGTGGTGCAAGATCATGAAGTGCCTTATAAGTAAGTAGCAAGATTTTGAATTCAACTCTATACTTTACTGGAAGCCAGTGCAATTGCTGAAGAACTGGAGAAATGTGCTCAGTATAAGGTGTTCAAGAGAGAACACGAGCTTATGTAGCAGTTTGGAGTGAATACCTGTGAGAAGAGCATTACAGTAGTCTATACGTGAAGAGACTAGTGCGTTAATAAGAACTGCAGTATTATTTGATAGAAAAGGACGGAGACGGTTAATATTACGCAAGTCGAAGTATGCAATCCGCGTGATATTATTAATTTGAGCTTCAAAGGATAGTGTGCCATCCATGATGACACCCAAACTTTTAACTTGTGATGAATGACAGATTGCAGTATTGTCAGTGTTCAAAGAAACATAACTGATCTAGTGCCAACAAGCAGAGCCTCAGTTTTGTTGCCATTTACCTTCAGGAAGTTAGCTGAAAGCCAATCTTTAATTTCAGCTAAACAGCTGGACAAGGACGGTGGAGGAAAAGAACCGGTGGGTTTGGCAGACGGGTAAAGTTGGGTGTCATCCGCATAACAGTGAAAATTAATACTATATTTCCTCAAAATATAACCAAAAGGGAGCATATAAATAATGAAACGAAGCGGGGCCCAAAACAGAACCCTGGGGAACACCAGTGGTGACTGTAGATATTCTTGATCTAAAGCCTTTTAATTGAATACGCTGACTGCGTCCAGATAGATATGACCTAAACCAAGACAGAGCAGTGCCAGTAATACCAACCTGTCAAGAAGTATCCCATGTGAGACCGTATCAAAGGCAGCGCTCAAGTCAAGAAGGACTAGTATGGTTAAAAGCCCAGAGTCATCTGCCAACAGTAGATCACTGGTTATTCTGACAAGAGCAGTCTCAGTACTATGGTGGGGACGAAAACCTGATTGGAATTGTTCATACAAGTTGTTATTGGAGAGATGGTCATGAATTTGAATTGCAATACACTTTTGCACCACCTTAGAGATAAATGGTAAATTTGAAATTGGATGAAAATTATCAAAATTAAATGGATCACCACCTGGTTTCATAGGTATGGGAGTAATAATAGCAAATTTAAGAGATGGCGATACAGAACCAGAAACAAGTGAAGCGTGAATAATTTTAGTAATCAATGGTGACAGGGCTGGTAAACAAGCTTTCACTAAAGGAGTTGGTAGAGGGTCCAACTGGCAAGTCGAAGATTTAGATTTACCTATCAGAATAGGGCTGGGACAACGCGTCGACGTCATCGATTACGTCAACGCAAAAAATACGTTGACGCAAAATATGCGCGTCGATTCGTCAGACCCAAAACAAAGATGGCGGCACCGGAGAGCAGTTGCAACACGAGTGGCTCCTCAGACTATCAGAAGTGCAAGGTGGCACGCACTCGTTCCTCTAAAGTACACACACACACACAGAAAAATGTGCGTCAGTATAGAGTTCTCTTTCAGGCTTGAACGAACCATAACACACACAAATTATGCCAAACTGTCCGCTTTGTCGAGTGTCCTCATAAGAGCAGTCTTAAATGAGTAAAATAAAGTATTTTATTTTAAATAGTAAATTACTCACTCAGACCCGGCGCCAGGATAATTATTATACCGGCAGCCTAATAATCATGAATGCACTCCGCTATCTTTTAACACATCTCCGGCGAACGGCTTCTTCACGCAAAAGGAAAAAAATTCATGAAGCGCAGTGAAATGCAGCGACTTATGTGGCGTTTCCTGATGGATCGAGGTTGTTCCTTAACTTCATTTTATACGTGCAATTCACACGAGCTCTAAGCGCGTGCGAGACTGCTGCAAGTATGCGCTTATAGCTATGTCGTGAAAAATACATAAGAGGACACTGACAACGCGCTGACAGACAGGACCAAGAAGGTTACATTGGTCAGTCAAAGAAAATAAAACCATAAATAGGCCTACTATTTTGTAGCTCTTTAATGTGTCGTGACAGATATTGCACTTTTTTTCAGTAAGCTAAGCCTCTGTTTTCAAGGCTTCAAGGTTTTATTGAATGCTACCTCTGACTAAGAATGCATTACTTTGCACTTGTATAGTCTTTTATTTTGGAATTTTAAGAGCAATAAACATATATTGCAATGTTAAGGAATTCATGTTTTTTTTTCACTCAGATTTGTAAATCAACATGTATAAATTGCTATTAGTCTATTAATGGCGAATCGAAATTCAACCGCACCGGAAAAATTAATCGTTAGATTAATCGATGCATCGAAAAAATAATTAATCGTTTAAATAATCGTTTATCCCAGCCCTATATCAGACCCACTATCTCTGAAGTAGTTGGTAGTGTAAAGGTAGAGTGGGGAGGTGTATAAGTGACAGACTGACAGGAATCATTGTGAAGAGTACCAGTGAGTAATTGCTGATGTACATTTTCAACCTTAGATGCAAAAAAAGTCAAAAAGCGATCACATAAGTCAGTGGAATACATATCATATGGCAAAGAATCAGGTGGTTTCAGAATATTGTTTACCACCAAAAAAAGAGACCTGGAGTTCCTATTGCTAACTCCAATTACCTTGGAGTAGTAATTAGATTTAGCTTTGGACAGTGCATTTGTATAATTTTGAATATGTTCAGCATACATTTCTTTATGAACAGTAAGGCCAGACCTGACGCACAACCGCTCTAACCTACGGCCTTTAGTTTTAAGTTCACGCAGTTCTGGTGTGAACCAAGGAGCTGAATGTACAAATGAAACAGATCGAGTTTACACAGGTGCAAATTCATCTAAAATCATGTTGTAATATGTAACCAGTTCATCAATAGTAGAGAAATCAGATTTACTGGAGAAGACGGCAAGTTCATCAACAAGAGTAGGCACATCAATGTTCTTAATATTCCAAAATGTGATCGGATGACACGGGTTTACCTTAAAAACACCAGAAAGTGATCTGATATGGATAGATCAGAAACAGTACAATTAAAAGCTGATATAGCCTACCAGAGCAGCAAACAAGATCAAGAGTATTCCCCTTACTATGAGTAGGCAGTGTGTTAAATTGTGGTATACCAAAGCAATCCAAACATGATCAAAATACACTTGTTATTCATTACTGACATTATCTATATGAATCTTAAAATCACCCAAAATGATAACATTTGGAGATATGGAACATAGATAAGTCAAGAGTTCAGATAGTTCAGTTAAAAATGCATTATTGCTCTTGGGAGGGCAGTAATAACTTCTATATAACTTTTATATAACTTCTAGAGCTGAATGATAATTCACTATGATATCAAATATCATATATATGATATTTTACACGCATGCAACTCAAAATAGGCCTTCTCAGTAGCCACATTACCCTTCAAATTGCACAAACTGGAATTGCGAAATGAAAATACGCTTAATAAAAAACACGTAAAGTTCACAAAAACTCCCATATATCGCAAAAAAGGTTTTTAAACTCACATGAGGTTGTTTTTCAGGCAATTTCGGAAAAGGAATATTTCGCAAAACTGCAATGGAAACTTTTCGCATTTAACGGGTCACCTGGTGTACGTAAAAGTCGATCATTCTTTAAAGGCGGCGAAATATGATTGGACAAAAGACAAGAGAGTTCTTCATCAAAAAGTATCACGGGAATACTGGATTCTAAACCACAAAGAAATGCCACAATTTATCAAGAGCTTGAATCAGGTAAGAGGGAGAAACACCCAGAAACACCTCAAACGTGGTCGCTAGTATTAGTAATTTCAATATTTTTAAACATGTAAAATTACAAAAGTTATGGGAAAACGCATCAAAATAGATTAATAACAAATAAAACAAGTTTTCTTAAAACACAAAGTTTACTTCAACTGACAGTCATATTGGACTGGTACAACATGAATAAATAGATAACCATGTCTACAGAACAGGACATGTTTTACTGGTTGTACAGTATAAAATAAATAAATAAAGAGCACATGTCTATAGAACCGCACATGTTGTAAACTTGGAGCGAGTAGCGACTCTAGAGTCATGAGTCTCCCCTGTTCTTTCTGACCAGGAAATGAGTCGGCAGAAATGCAACGCTACCAAGTGATGCGTATTTTTCGAGAGGTGCATGTCGGACAGGACGCATCACAAACAAAATATCAAATAATTATCGCAAGACTTTCGATATAATATGGGCAACGATATTGAGTCGATATATCGTGCACACCTAGTATAGGGGGCATTTCTTGCCATTAATGCTTGGATAAGACGCCTACATCTCCTTCGGTTTAAAATAATAGCTAGTGCGGTGGCTGTGATATACATTAACCTACCAACATCCTTTGCAATGACTTATTGCGAGAGGAAAAAAATACTTTTTAGTCGCATAACATGGGTTAATGAAAACGCTGTTGTAATAGTTTAGCTATAGTTTTTTATCGACATTTAGAAAATATCGCTAATGTTTTGCGCAAATCTGTAATGGAAAAGTGGCTAGTGTCTCAAATTGGCAGAATTCACAGAAAAATGCTGCTCCACATGAAGTTAGGTCAGAACATAGATAAGATTTTTACTACTTATCTTTAATAAAAACAAGTCTGTTAATTCACAAAAGGAAGAAACATACCTGAAGGAACAAAGTCATCAACATCATCATTTTGATCTTCATCCTGATTATCATCCTCATTCTGATCTTCATCATCATCATCCTCCTTCTCCTCATGGCTCTGTTGTTGTTCCTCTGCTGTGGTTTCTTCTCCTCGTCTCTCTATCAGGTTCCTGCAGTCCTCCAGTTTGACGGAGCACATCTTCATCTGCTGTTCTCCAGCGTTACAATCAGAGGTTTGATCAGCGGATCCATGATCCTGAGCGTCAGTATAACACAGTAAAGTGAGGCTGAGCTCTGAGTCCTGTGTGTCTCTGGATCTCCAGACTGAATCCTGAGCTTCTGTCCCATCAGTCACACACACTGAAACCTTCTCCAGATCCTGACAAACAAATCATAGATCAACACAAATAAACAACAACCTGTTGATATTAGCCTCATTACTGAGGCGTAAGAAGTGGGAAGCTAACAAAACTTTGGTTTGATTGAGCTGAAGGATGAAATGATGAGCTGCTCAAACCTCTCTGTTGGGTTTGTCTCCTCTTTCTCTCAGCTTTGCCTCCAGTGACGCCACCTCTTTCTTCAGCTGACAGATTTCAGTGATGAAATCCTCAATATCCAGCATGGACAGATCTGTTCCTACTGATTTACAGCAGATCACATCCATCTGCGCTCTCATGGTCAACATCTGAACACAACATCATGAGCAGATCTAAAGAAAATAACATCTTATTTTGGAGAACACTCAGAAATATTTATTTCAGATGTTTAAATGTGTTTATGTTTATTTTCAATAACCAGCACAGAGCGAGAATGTTATAGATATATGATATTATAATATATATAAATGTTATATATGACATAATTAAATACATTTTCAGATATTAAACATGGTATTGTCAGATTACTAATTATCCCACAACTGTGAAAACTTTAATCGAGCATACATTTGTGTTAATATACTTACTATTGTTAAAATAGCATGATTAAAACATGGTCAGTGAATGTAGTAAAACTATGGGACATTTGTTTGTTATGTTTACTCTAAAACCATGGTTATTTTTCATACGACGAGGAAAAGCTCATTTAAGCTCATTAAAACATAGTGCTAAAGTACATAAACAGCTAAAACACACAAATAATATAAAACCAGTCACACTTACCACTGCTCAGTCTTTCTTTCTTCAGTGGTTTTACGAGTACACTAAAGAATACCACAGCGCCTCCACAGTACTAGCGATGGAGATAGAAGAGAAGAAATGAACTGAAGGTCCGGCTGAGTTGGGAGAGCCTCACCAAACTATTGATTTTTTACATGAATTATCACATGAAGACATCGAAACGAATGTTATCAGAAAGCCGGCAAATGACCGTTAATTTTTAAATTATGCGAGTTCGCGGCTTAATGTAGAGAAAGAGCGCGCAGTAGCGCGTGTAATATTGAAGTTAAAATATCAACACCGAGGTATCGATCCAATAATAATCTACTGTGCGTTTGAGTTTATTGTCGTTTTTATCATTGTAGAAAGGTAGTGTAGAAAGTGTAAGTTGATTTGAACATTGATACAACCAACTCCGTGTCTGGACATGTCCACAAAAACTTCACCACATAGCATGAAATTATGGCTATGTGTGTTTTCATATGACCACTTGATGGCGATATATTAAAAGCCCTACAATTCAACACAATCAGCAGAACATCAGAAATAGAACCCAGCTGGACCCCAAAAAAAAGATATACAGAAATCTTTTTTAAACAAATTGGACAAAATAAGGAACCCGCTCAGTCTGTTCTGTTGGAGATTTTGACTGACGCATGAGAACTGACCTGAAGTATTTGCCTCATAGTGTTTCCGCTGGGTCACAGTAATACCAACTGTCTGGTCACTTCCTGCTCCGAAAGGTCATGTCAACATTATATTTATCTCTTTCTTTTTTCACCCTCCCTCCCCTTTTCCATGCAAACATTATTTCAAACAATATACAAGTTATGACATAATAGTTAACGAGATAAGTTATAGAAAATAGCCTAATTAACCTGTTATATATATATATATTAAATATATATTTCCTATAAGAAATGGAAAAGTAGAAAGAAAGAAATAGAGAGAGAGGTTTAAGAATTAAGATTAAAAGCATGAAGATAAAGATTCAAGTGTTTTGAGAAAGAATATTAAACATGGTACAAATGTGGCTTTCTTGTATATTTACATTTATGGCTATAAAACTTACCAATAAATAAAATAATATTTATACAAAAACTTGCTTTGATTAGATTCTTGTCATATAAAAACCAAAAAGTAGGTGTCTATAAGATAAGGAAAAACCATAAGGCACATTTTGGACAATCAAGGCATTAACATTCCTCCAGGACACTCCCAAAACAAGTGACCTACAGTTTCAGACGAAACTTCACCAAAACAGCAAGATGTGTCGATATTACTTTTACAGTTCTGCACCAAAAAAATACTTGACAGGGTAAAATCTGTAAATAATTTAGATATTTCTTTAACTTTATTTTTTTAAAGAGCATGCGGCCACTTAAAATTGTGCAAAAAATTATTCCACTAAGAAATGATAGATGGAAATGAGGTAACAAGGTCCAAAAATAAAGACCTGAAAAAAATGATTGTACAGAGAAACAGATAGAATCAACCACAGTGACTCATTGAGCCACACTGGTATTATTTCTGAAGACATATCGTGCAAATCTCCAAAAGATGGCTTTGAAAACTATCAAATTCTTAGATACTGGAAATTGGTATCTCAAAACAAAATCAGTGAAAACCATTATGATCAAACAGCTGGCGTAACATCACTCCATTACTGTACCAGTTTTCAAGAAACACAGGTTTCCTCTTATGTAGAATATTACTATTTAAAAAAAAAAACAACAACAACAAAACAAAAAACAGTGGCGGTAAATAATGCTTGTAAATAAGACACCAAGCCAAAAGCATTTGTTGATGATAATTGGAAAGTTTACAGGACGTTTACTTATAGAATAATTGCGCATTAAAATAAAATGCATTACATTACACTCCATATAGTAATAATAATAGTCCTATTGATATTTAATATAACTGATTTTCAAATGTTGTTATTTCTCCATAGAAATTTAAGAAACATTACATCAATCAACTTGCAAGTGGATTTATTCACTAATCAGCACAGGACAACCTGGAGAAACCTTCTGCTTTATTAACTCTTTCTCTTTTACTGTATCTCTGTTGTTATGTGAGTTGCCCCGCCCACTGACTCACAAGCCCCGCCCCTCAGATATGATATTGGCTGCGCTTTTTGCAGATTTGTGCATTTATTTGTTTACTGCGCACCATGAAAACATTAAAGGCCTTGCATTGATTATCTGATGTTCCCCCTCTCACAAAGACACACAGACAGAGAGACGCACGCAAGCTGTTAAACTGCTGGAAAGGAAACATCTGCTCGTCTCAGTTCTCTAAGAGAAGTAAAGCCCTCATGTCTAACTTTTATTCTCTCAGAGTCTCTTAGCTTTTATGTGCCAAAGTTTTTTGTAACATAAATATTTACTGCATTAGTCCGGTCAATCACACACACACACGCACACACACACACACACACACACACACACACACACACACACACACACACACACACACACACACACACACACACACACACACACACTGTTTTGTTGTTCTGGGAAAGTCTGTGAGTCTTACTGTAATTCTGGGTCATATTTACTTCACAAATATGAATGACAAAGAAGTCTCAAGCGGCATTTATTTGCCAAAAAAAACAGTGAAATATTATTCTAATGTAAATCATCAGTTTTCTATGTGAATATACAGTAAAGTGTAATTTATTCCTGAGATCAAAGCTGAATTTTCAGCATCATTACTCCAGTCTTCAGTGTCACATGATCCTTCAGAAATCACTATAATATGATGATCTGATGCTCAAGAAACATTTATGATTATTATCAGTGTTGAAAACAGTTCAATATTTTAGTGGAAATGGCATAATTATATTTCTCGGGTTTCTTTGATGAATAGAGTTTAAAAGAACAGCGTTTATTTATCTTTTGTAACATTATAAATGTCATTTTTGATCGATTTGATGAATAATAGTAGCCCATGTTCATGTTGTTGGAGGGCATGAGAGGAAGTGGAACTATTATATGCTCCGTGGAGTAACAGTGGATTCGGGAGCGTGTCCTAAAGAGAGGATAGGTGGAGTGACCGAGGTTTCCAGATGATAATCACATCATTAAACACAGAGCCATTAAAAATCATCCGGTTTTCTGTGAATTTAATAACTGCGCGTCTGTTTGACATGTGCCTTTACGGGGGGTTTTCAACTGCTTACACTTGGCTTCAAAAATGTGCCTGTTTTTATTTTCAAAACTTTACACACAAATCCAAGAATTGCACACACATAATGCAAAATGCCTCACATCTCCTGCTAAATGAAGCGCTGCTTTCAAAACATCACAAACAAACATTTGTCTTACGTCGCACCTTTGCCATAATGTTATATGTTTGGATATATCATACACACACACACACACACACTGATTCAAAACCTACAGCTCTTCTTTCATGAGCTCCTGTGTATATTTCAGATTGAAAGTATCGGCAGAGAGATGTTGAAAAATTCACGGTAAAAACGAAAGCAAGATTTACACGAAACTATTTTTTTTTTTTACTGTAAGCATTTGTGGTTGTGAAAACAGTATTACACAATGTGAAAAACATATTACTTGACCTTTGACCTTTATAGGCCTATTCTAAAGCCATGATTGGTGGGTGTTCAGTAAAGCAATGAGTGAGGTGTGTGTGTGAGGCTCTGATGAATTAATGTGGCATTTGTGTTTGAAAAAGGAAATCAAGATACTTCCTGTTGAAGACTGAGTTGAGGGCTGAGAATTAATGTATGGTTTTGTGGATTTGGTGTGTGGTTCTGGTGTTTGTTTGAGTGTCAGGTTTCAGAAATTGTGTGACAAGAAAGAGTTTTGTGTGTAAGCAGTCGAAAAAAAACTGTAACCCTCAGGAGCTGAAATTAAACACAGTTACAGCTCATGAATATTTAATGAGGCAAAAACGGTTTAGAATTGTTTTGTTTGAGCGTTGCTAAGCAACTCTTCGCAAATTTGTAGCTGATAGAATGTTTCACACTGCGAAGCACTGATGATGCGACTTGGCACCATGTCACATGATCAATCAACCGTGTCTCGTTGCCATAGTTACTGTTTCCCCTCAAGCAGACCGAAGAGAGGAAGTGAAATGCGCTCAGAGATCAAACACTCATTCATGCGCTTTATAACGATCACTTCACGATCACTGAATCACGAAATGTCACACACAAGGCCAAAAGAGCTTTAGGAGCTACAGCAGATAAACTGTTATGTAAACAGACTACATGTAACGCAAGAAACTGAAGGGAAGTTGCTCACACACACACACACACACACACACACACACACAAAACCACAGCGGCTTGAATACACGTAAAACCCTGTGTGGAAAAAACAGCGTTTCCAAACCACAAATCATATGGTGTAATATACTCAATGTATTTTAGTCTGTGTGCTCTTGTGAAGAGTAAGATCGTCAATCATGAGTTGATTATTATTCATTCTCGTGAGTTTTACATGAACACACTGAGATCAGAAGCAGAAGCGAAACAGAGCTATTTCAACAATGCATGTTTCAGGTTCACATTTGAAACACATTTTTTGAGTTTAATTGCTGCATTAACTGTAATCAACTTTCTTATTGTTCTCCCGTGTTTTCTGCCTAAAAAGGCTTTGCGGTCGAAGTGTTTTGAACGATGCTTTTAGACTTTGACTAAACATAGAGGAATTATTTTAAAAATATGATGTGATGTATTATGCAAGTGTCTGATTACAGCACATCATGTGTGAAGGACGGTTTCCTCTTTTATACCTCAGGACAAAACTGGAAGTTTACTTTCTAGTTGTTCTAGATGTAAACAGAAGGAAACAAAACTCAGCTGACCCATGAGTCTCTCTCTGTGTGTGTGTGTGTGTGTGTGTGTGTGTGTGTTTGTGTATTGTGACAGCATGAGAGATCTTAGCTTGTGCAACTGTAAACACCTCTTCAACGGTCTCTTCAGTATGCAGGTGTGTTTAATAATCAAACAGAAGGATTTCAACTTAAGTCTCTTCAGATCAGAACAAAACAACTTAATCTTCTTGATAGGCTGGAAGAGTTGTCGCAACAAAGACCTTTTTCTTTACAGCATGTGGTTTTAAACGTTTTACGACGATATGTATGCGCTGGTTATTGTTGCATACTACTACTAATTCAGTACTTTAACTCTTCAAAATTTCATTTTAATATTTCCGACATTTAGTTTCCACTGGCACAAAGTGTTAGGCTACTGAGATTTTACTAGTATGGCTATAATTGGTTTTTGTTCATTGATGAAATATGGCTAATATGCTGGTAAATCTGTATATTCTATTGAAGTTCAGCTATGAAATGTAAAAGATGAAACCTGAATAAAGCTGTTGATGTGAAGCAATAACTGGTGTTATTATATATAGAACAGTAAAATTAATAAAATAAGAATAAAAAAATAACAGTATAATCCTGTACTTTATTTTACAGTAGACTTAGAACTACTGTAGTTGGTTTTACAGTAATTATACTGTGGTATAAAATACAGAGGCTTTCTGGCTTATTTGTTGCCAGTAAGTTTGTTGATTTTACGTAATGTTTTTTATACAGTGTAGGAAAAAGCTTGACTCTTGCATTGTCGATACAAGATCTTAACTAAAAATTGATGCTCCTGATGTGGTTGATGTTATTTACACCGAGGATCATCAGTTTTTGGTGAAGATCTTGTATTTTTCAAAGTCTCCTCCAGCACATCCCAAAGGCTTTCACTGCATTTAAGCTCTGGACTCAAAACACATTTAGTTTTCACCATTAAAGATGAGTTGAGTTTGTAATGGTGAAGGGAAATAATTGCTGAATTAACAGTAATTACATTTCTTACTGTTATTATGTGTTTTCTGCCTAAAAAGGCTTTGCAGTCGAAGTGAAGAATGTGTTTTGTTGACAATAGCCCTTACATACAGTATTTACTGGTAAATTACGGTAAATTACCGGTAAGAGATCACGTGTGAACAGGACCTTTACAAAAATACCGGTAAATTTGTTTAGGCAATTAATTATTATCGGAAGTTATAACATTACCAGTAAATTACCGGTATTGTGCTGTGAATGGAGATTACCGGTATGATCGCGTACAACGTTAGAAAGCGCTGACGTAAGAAGTCTGCTTTGGGCCAATCATAAAGTTCTTATAGAGATGACGTGATTACCATTAATAGATTTCTATTTAAGTAAAAATAGTTACTATTTCATATTTTTTCTATTTAAATATGCCTTTCACTCAGACGTCAAAAATGTTGTTGAAGGATCACTTACGATGACTGACATCACAGGATTTACCGGTATTTTGGAGCTGATGTGTGAACAGCACATTTGTGTATTTACCGGTAAAGTCATTCTGGTAATTTTACGGTAATTAAACAGTATTGCTGTGTGAAAGGGGCTATTGTTAGACTTTGACTCAATACCGAAGAATGCATTTGTGACGTACTAAATTGTGCAAACTTTCATTGTTAGTGGTGTTGGTCTGCTGTGACTCTGACTCTGTTATGTGCGAAGCCTGTTTAATCTCTAAAGCTCTTCAGAAAGTACAACAAATGTGGACGTTTGATGACTAGCTGTTTATACGCTGACGTCATGAAGAACTTGTAGCATCATTAGCACAAAACTCAGCTGACCTTAAATGTGTGTGTGTGTGTGTGTGTGTGTGTGTGTGTGTGTGTGTGTGTGTGTGTGTGTGTGTGTGTGTGTGTGTGTGTGTGTGTGTGTGTGTGTGTGTGTGTGTGATTATATACAGTATAAGTGAAGTTAGTGAAGAGAAATGATCCTGGACTTTTTGAAGTTTTCCCTATACCTATTACTTGCAAGTGTCACTGATATTTGATGTCATCCAGAGTCTAATCTCGTATTATCTCTCATAATCTCTTATAAGTTGTTGATTTTGATCTACGTGTGTGTTCAAGAGAAACAGTAACTTAATGGGCCCTATCATACACCCGGAGCAATGGGACGCCAGACGCTACGCAAGTGTTTTTGGCTAGTTTCAGCCCGACGCAGTTTTCAGTGTGTGTGTGTGTGTGTGTGTGTGTGTGTGTGTGTGTATGTGTGTGTGTGTGTGTGTGTCTGTGTGTGTGTGTGTGTGTGTGTGTGTGTGTGTGTGTGTGTGTGTGTGTGTGTGTGTGTGTGTGTGTGTGTGTGTGTGTGTGTGTGTGTGTGGTTAAAGTGCAACCGGACCATCTACAGGACAAGCCAGAATCCACCATATCTTACACAATATTAACCTTTTACATAGTAATCCTTTTATTTGTAATATTTGGCATGTTTGTGTGATGCTGCTAGGCGTCCCTGTGTGTGTAATTAGCAGAGTGTGTGTGTAATAAGCAGAGTGTACGCGCGTTGTGGACCCACCTATAGGTGCACATTATTAACGCGGTCTTTAAATAAATAAATAAATATTGCACAATTGACTTTAGACCAGGGTTCAGTTGGTCAATGGCTCAGTCTATTTCAGTTCCTCAAAATAGCAACGCTTGAACACACGCCTCAAATGCATTTTGCTATTTAAACAACGTGGCGCAGGACGTGGAAGTGATAACTGCGTCAGACTGAAACTGCGTCCAGCTTCAAGGAAGAGATGAGCCTCCAAGCGACATGCTGGATGCAATCAGAGCATTTCAGAACAAAATAACTGCCCTCTGAAAAATGCTGGGTTGTTTTGAACAAACCCAGTTCAAATATGAACAAACCCAGCTGTTGGGTTAAATTTTTAAATTACATTTTTAATCCAACGTTTGGAATTGTCCATATTTGACCCAAAATTGGGTTAAAACAACGACAGAGAATTCATTCACTTGACCCACAAACGACCCATTTCTGCAGCAGCTCTTCAGGATTTTTGAATGCTTTGGAAGAGCTGAGGGGGGATTTTGAGTCCAGATTCAAGGATGTGAATGAGCAGAAGGAGATGTTCAACTTTATTGAAAAGCCCTTCCATGTGGATGTGTCATCTCACACTACAACTATCAGTTGGTATGCATCGTAGAACTGCGGACAAAAGACATTCTCGAAGTTGAACTTGGAGCAGGTTTTGGTCACTTCGGGAGTTTGGCGTCTGAAGAAGATTTTCCCAGTTTGAAGCCGCTTGTGCAAAAAGTGATGTCTTTCTTCGTGAGCACTCACACTTGTGAGTCAATATTCTCAACCGTGAACGTATAACGAGGAAATAGAGAAACCACCTCACCAATAAACATCTCGCATGCCTCACAAGGATTACAACAACAAGCTACAAATACAACATGAAGAAAGCCAAGGAAATGCATGCATGCTTCCGCTCATCCCAGCATGAAGGTAATCCTGCTTTTTTTGTCATTAAGGGAAATCATCTTGTCTCAGTTACAAATTTGACTGGTCTAGGACAAATTCATCATTTACCAGTCAAATTTGTAACAGAGACAAGATGATTACCTAAATGCTGGGATGAGCGGAAGCATGCATGCATTTCCTCGGCTTTCTTCATGTTGTATTTGTAGCTTTTTGTTGGCAATCCTTTTGAGTCAAAGTCTTCAGACACCAAAAGTCGAGCGGAAGCAAGTGTATATCCTCCAGCTCAGGATGTGACAGCTTACGTGTGAACGCTTGCACTCGTCTGAGCCCTGTCAACTGAAACACGAAGGACAAGAAGTGACTGATCCTTCATATATCACCAACCAAAGCAGGAATCGCAGTGTTTCCTAACATGGAGCTGAAGTGCGCACTTATTGTTTTCGGTGAGTTGATGCTTCACTGTTTTAAAGTGCGTGATAAATATCTTTACGTTAAAGATAGTACTCAAAGTTACATGCATCAGGGCGTACTGGTCAGTAATGTTGGCTGTAGTTAATAATATACTATATGTAAGGAATAATTGAAAACAATCCAATTAATTATTGGAAAATAATGCACACCCGATCAGATTCGAGCATTCAACAGCTCCGAAGTATAATGTATTATAATGCCGGAGCAAACCAGAAGAGTTGTGCGTGTTTAGTGTGTTTCTTGAGTGCTCTCTGTGGGCGGGCGTTCTGCGCATTCATGGTTGTCAGTTACAACAAATTTTCACATAGTAAAACAAGTGTAGCTACCTTCAGAAATCATTCTAATATGCTGATTTACTGCTCAAGAAACACTTCTGATTATTATCAGTGATTATTTTGTGCTGCTTCATAATTTTCTGGGAACCCTCATACATTTTGTTTTTCAGGTTTCTTTGATGTATAGAAAAAGTTTATTTTTGAAAGAAATGGAGATATTTTGTTACACTATAAATTTCTACATTTTTAAATACATTCCATATTTTTTAAAAATGTATGAATGCAAATAATACAGATAATTCCACAGATCTTTTTTCTTTATCTTCAACAGGTTTTTTCCTGCTGTCTAGTGAGTCTCATGGATGTGGCGTTGGATACATAAACAAAAATATGAACTGCACAGGTAATGAGCACCTTTGTGTGTTTTAATACTATGTCTTTTTCATAATGTGCACAATACACAGTTAATGCTCTGTATGTCAATCAAAAGAGGGAATTTGTGTAACCGAAGATTTTAAACTTTGTAGTGACGTTTCCATTTTGATTCCTGCCTCTGTTACAGATGAAGATGAGTGTGAGACGCCGAGTCTGTGTGGTGAAAACGCTCAGTGTGTAAATACACATGGAAGTTACTATTGCACCTGTAATGAAGGATTTCTATCAATGCCACCCAATTTCACAGCATCAACTGCCGGAGAGTGTGTGGGTACGAGAGGGGTTTATGGGATAAAAGAGTCCACTACACTGTTTGCCATCAAGCCTGTAAATTAATAAGAGTACCATAAATCACTTAAAAATATTGCACAACTGTAAAAACAGCAAAAGCATCTTTGAATTTACAGTTTTTTATTGTAATTACTTTACATTGTTGCTATAATAACACCCTGGACTGAATTAAAACCTGTGTTAACTCACTTCATTTGAGGAAACCGATTGTCTTAAATTGGACAATTGCTATTTAATATTTATACTCTATTAATAATGTGAGTATATTAGGATTTCATTTCAATCCATAAAAAAATAATGTTTTTGAAAGTAAAATTAACAACTGAAAGCAAAACTAAAGCAATCAGTTTGACTGTAAAAACATTGCCTTGTTTTAACTCATAAATATTTGTGGCAACTTTTTTCATTTTGTAACTCACGTGAATACACATTACTATAACATAGTAAATATATTGTCACATATTTTTTAAAATATGAAAAGTGGCAATTCCTTATAGCATTCAATATATTGTAAATGTAATATAATAATATTTTATATAAATCAATATATTATTCCATATATTTTTCAATATATTGAAACCATTTAATATATTGACCAAAAATATACGGAAATGTATTTTCTTTCCATAGGGGTTATGTGATAAAAGATTACACTACGATGATATGATTAAAATACTATAATTAATACTAACTGCTTCCCCCAACAGATATCAATGAGTGTTTTGAGAAGACACACACATGCCCAAGTGATCTGGTGTGTGTGAACACCATTGGCTCTTACAACTGCACCAACTGTCCTAAAGGATTTGTTCGTGACCCAAGACGAGACTCATCATGTAAAGGTGAGCGGCCTCACTCCTATTACTTTCCATTCATTTAACCAAACAAAAGAACATCAAGAAATAACCTTTTTTCATTAAAGGTCAATTTTTCTTTTAATCAATTATTTTAGCTATTAATTATTGTCAGCTATAGTTAAATGGGGATTATGGTGTTTAAACCCATAAATAATAGGCCTAGAATCGAATTTTATGAAATATATTAATTATTACACTGTAAAATCCAACATTTGTTCTAACTAAGACCTTTTAGTTCACTTAACTTAATTGTTAATATCTAGTAATCTGTACTACTCTCATACTTGTTTACTCAGAAAACAGTTAAGATTAATTGATTGGTTTGAGTTCCATTTTGTCAAGTAAAAAAATGTTTTTGAAGTGGGGCAATTCTTAATAGACTTTTCTCTCATTTCCTCCACTTCTGCAGTTATCTTTATCTAGTTGCATTCACTCATGTCCCAAAGTCATCTTAAATGCTCAGTTGTAAACAACTTTTACATTTTAATAATTTTAGAGAACATCACATAAGCTGATTTCATGATTTTCAATTGATGTTGACATTCCTCAAATGTTTTTGTTTTACTTGTTTTTACTTGTTTGGAAAGCAGACTCACCATTATGATGATCCGTGTCCCATTTGGTTGGGCACTTGGAACTTCATTTATATTATTGTAATTCTCTTCCTATTGATGCAGCGAGAAGTGTGTACATGAAACAGCGGATGACGAGGATTAATGTTTTTTAGGGGTTTCAAACTGTGTGTGTGTGTGTGTGTGTGTGTGTGTGTGTGTGTGTGTGTGTGTGTGTGTGTGTGTGTGTGTGTTCACATGTGGATGAGTGTGTGTCCTCAGTGTGTGGAGAACATCACATAAGCTGATTTCATAAATTGATGTTGACATTCCTCAAATGTTTTCATTTTACTTGTTTTTACTTGTTTTAAAATGGACTCACCATTATGCTGATCAGTGTCCCCTTTGGTTGAGCACTTGGAACTTCATTTATATTATTGTAATTCTCTTCCTATTGATGCAGCGAGAAGTGTGCAACAGCGGATGACTAGGATTAATATGTTTTTTTGAAGGGTTTCAAGCTGTGTGTGTGTGTGTGTGTGTGTGTGTGTGTGTGTGTGTGTGTGCTGCAGATGTGGATGAGTGTGGGTCCTCAGTGTGTGAAGTTCACAGCCGTTGCACTAACACACCTGGCAGTTTCTCCTGCATCTGTTCTCCAGGGTTTGATAAACACGAGAACACCTGTACAGGTCAGCGTCAGTGTGCTGATGCTGCTAGTGATACAGTGTGTTTGAGTGATGATCACATGATATGATAACAATCATAACGTGCCGTGTTTGTCTGCTGTTTTAACATCAAAACGAGTGCAATATAATTAAATATAAAGATGTTATAAAAGGAATCTGCATTCATGTGACTGATAGTCCGTTCTCTCTCTCTCTCTCTCTCTCTCTCTCTCTCTCTCTCTCTCTCTCTCTCTCTCTCTCTCTCTCACACACACACTCACAGACATCGATGAGTGTAAAGATCCAGATGTTTGCGGCACAAACGCAGATTGCAAAAATCATCCAGGCAGCTTCATCTGCGAATGTCACACGGGTTACAGTAACTACGGCAACAACCAGTCAAAATGCACCGGTGAGCGTTAGTGTCAACCTTCATTATAAGTTATGTGCAGGGTAAAAATAAGCATTTTGTTAATATATGAATTATATTTTGTTTTTGTTCACAGAGATTTCACAGATGCATTTCTGTGTATGAGTCTCGTTTGTCGAAAGCTGACGTCTGGCATCTCCGTGTGGTTTAGATGTGATCTTATCTGTCGGACATCGAAATCCTTTCACCCTTCGCTTATCAGCGGTGAATCTGATTTATATCATGTTTGAAGGCCTGTTTCTTCTTTTCTCCTTTGAAATACTTTAGAAAGTCAATAAGAAAACAAGAAGTTTTATTTTCTAGTTGTTCATGTAAATAGAAGGAGCTGAACGCACTCGTTTAATTTCAAATGCACTTTATTGACATGACAAATGTTATAGTGTATTGCCAACGCATTTTCAATGTTTGATGAGGACATATTATGAAATGAGTAAATAAAAATAAGGTGAAACAAACA
>NW_027508713.1:1040000-1215000 GCF_051911475.1 Siphateles boraxobius | reverse complement strand
TTATACAATCTTTATTAGCTCAGATCACATGCGGTGTTTTGCGTGCGGAGAACACGGGCATGTTAGGCAAACATGTCCAAATAAACAAACAGATAAATCATCCAATCCGCAAATAATTGAGCAACACGTTGGACAAGATAATGTTCTTGTTTCTGCTGTTGAAACAGCACCTAAAGAAAACACTGATGTAGGCTTAATAAGAGACGTAGAAAATCATGATACGGGTGAGGAGATTGTAAATCTAGCAAGTGTAGAAAAATCCACACTGATTATAAATGAAGAGGACAAACAATCAGAAAAAGAGCAAACAGTTATAGAAGATGATAAAACAGAAGGTGAAAGAGAGGAAGCTGAGGAAGAAAGCTATACCCAGATGTCCAATGTGAGTTCTGGATATGCTATTTCTGAAAATGATTCAGATCAGGATCTTGAGAGTACAGATAGTCTTTCTGATGTAAATGATGCTGAAAGATCGGAGTCGCTTGGCTCTAGATTGTACACAGTAAAGCAAATCAATGACTTTCTAGATAGTACTAAGGGAGCTCGCAAACCACAAATAGAGACGTTTTTCCCTGATTTGAGGCGATTTTTGGTGTCATGTAAAATGGCAATGAACAAAGCAACCTTTGAGGAACTAAGTAGACAGAAGCGTTATCGCCTTAAGAAAATAATAACAAAGGTAAAAAACACGGTAAAACGTAATGTAAAGAAGGTTTGAATATTCTTTTCTTTTTTTTAAATGGAGAGAAGAGAATTTATAGCCTGTGTTTGGACGGTTTTTGTCTCTTTATTAATAGTCAGCATCATGGCATCCTTAAACTTTGGATCTTTGAATGTTAAAGGGTGTCGTGGTGCTGAAAAAAGGTGTGCTTTGTTTGATTTTTTTAATTGGAAAAAATCTGGTATAGTTTTTCTGCAAGAAACACACACAGATTTGAATAATCAGGTGCAATGGCTAAGTGAGTGGAAAGGTCAAACTTTCGTTAGCCATGGTTCAAATGTTAGTGCCGGTGTAGCAGTTCTTATTTCTTCAGATGTGCAAGTACAAGATAGCAGAGCTGAAGAAGTTATACCTGGCAGAATGCAAATTATAGAATTTAAGTTATATGAGTTATTTTTTTCTCTTATTAACATTTATGCTCCTAATGATGGTGTAGAAAGAGTTTCTTTTTTCAAAAAATTAAAAAATGTTATTTCAAAAGTTCCAAATAATAGAATAATAATTTTAGCTGGTGATTTTAATTGTACTCTTGATTATACTATGGATCGGAATCATGTTGAACCTAATCTCAATTCGTCTGAAACTCTCAAAACTGTTATTCGTTTTCACAATCTTGTAGACGTTTGGAGAGAAGCCTTCCCTAGAGATAGACAATATACATGGTTGAAAATTAATGCTGACACAGTCTCTGGTGCAAGACTTGATAGATTTTACGTTCAAAAGAATAATAGAGGAAGGTTTTTTAATAGTAAAATTTTGCCAACATCATTTTCTGATCATCATTATATTGCGGTAACTATGACCATAAAACAGAGCACTTCCCACCATCACATTTGGCATTTTAACAATAGATTATTGCAAGATAAGTCTTTTGTACAATATTTTACTTTGTTTTGGAGAGAGTGGAGAGAGAGAAAGTTACAGTATAAAAATTTAGCCCAGTGGTGGGATACTGGAAAAGTACAGATCCAGCTTTTTTGTCAGCAATATACAAGGAGCCGTACAATGGAACTGAAAGAAAAGGTCTTGTTCTTGGAAGAGCAAATTCTCCAGTTAAGCAGTTCCATCAGTGATGGTGAAGAGACAGAAACTGCAAAAATGCTTAAAGAGTACAATTTGATTTTAAAGAATTTGTATGAAGAAAGAAGTCGCTGTGCATCGATACGGGGAAAATATCTTCAGCTAAACAGCATGGATTCTTCAACAACTTTCTTTTTTTCACTGGAGAGGAATATTAGAGAAAAGAAAAATATAAATTATCTTAAATTGCCAAATGGAAAAGAAATAATGGAAAAGAAAGAAATAATTTCACAAACTTTACTTTTTTATGAAGATTTATATACAGCACAACCTTGTGACCTTGAAGCAACAAATCAGCTTTTAGATGGACTTCCACATCTTACAAAAGAAGATAAAGCTGAATTAGACAAAGCCTTGTCATTTCACGAGCTAACTGAGGCTGTTCAGCAGCAATCCTCAGGGAAATCTCCAGGGTTAGATGGTTTGACTTCTGATTTCTACAAAGCCTTCTGGTCCCTCATCGGACAGGATCTGTATGCGGTATTTTGTGAAAGTTTTGAATCAAAAATCTTACCCCTGAGTTGCAGAAGAGCTGTAATCACTCTTTTACCCAAGAAAGGAGATCTTGGCCTATTAAAGAACTGGCGACCAGTTTCTCTTTTGGGAACTGATTATAAAATATTATCTAAAGCTCTGACAAATCGTCTCAAGGAATTTTTAGCATCCATTATTCACGAAGATCAGTCCTATTGTGTACCAAAGCGGTCTATATTTGACAATCTTTTTCTTGTGCGGGACATGTTGTATTTAACCGAACTGCATAAGTTTGATCTTGGTCTTGTTTGTTTGGACCAGGAGAAAGCCTTCGATAAAGTTGATCATGAATATCTGTTCAAAATACTTGAAGGCTTTGGCTTTGGAAAGCAGTTTACTTCATGGATTAGACTTCTGTATGAAGATGTTTATAGCATGTTGAAAATTAATGGAATTCTGACAAGACCTTTTTCTGTCCATAGAGGAGTGAGACAAGGTTGTAGTTTATCTGGCCTCTTGTACACAATTTCCATTGAACCAATGTTGAGAATGTTGAGGGAGAAGCTGCAAGGATTGACGGTTCCATCATCTTACCTCTCGAATACTCCATCAGTTAAACTAACAGCTTATGCCGACGACATCACAGTGATCATTAGATCTGAAGATGATGTTAAACATCTAATCTCATGCCTCAACACCTGTGAGAGTGCTTCTTCGGCACGTGTCAATTGGGAAAAAACAGACACTTTATTATTAGGTCATTGGTTGAATCAGAATCTACCGCAACTTCCACATCAGTGCCTTTGGAATAAAGAAGGAGTAAAGATACTTGGACTGTTCTTTGGGACTGAACAGTTTATGGAAAAGAATTGGGAAGGACTTCTAGAAAAAGTGACAGGCAAGCTCCAGAGATGGAAATGGATTCAAGCCCAGCTTTCTTACAGAGGCAGAGTGTTAGTAGTGAACAATCTAGCCGCCTCAATGCTGTGGCATCGTCTAACAGTGTTGGACCCTCCGAAAGAGCTTTTATTGCAACTTCAAAAAGCCTTTGTTGACTTTTTTTGGGGAGGCCATTATTGGCTCCCTCCAGGAGTTCTGTGTCTTCCAGTTATTGAGGGCGGTCAAGGACTAATTCATCTAGCCTCTAAGGTGAAAGCCATGAGGTTACAGACTGCCCAAAAACTGCTTTATTCTTCTGACTCTATACCATGGATCAGTTTTGGTCTTGCCATTCTACGAGAGAAAAACAACATCGGTTTTGATAAACAAATATTTCTGAGCTCAGTAAATATTGTAAAGGACATGTTTAAGATCAAGTTTTATGGATCTGTGTTTGAAGTTTGGAGTTATTTTAAGTTGGAGCGAAAAGGACATTTCGGCTTTAATGAACCACTTTTTCACAATCCCTGGTTTTCCCATACTTTTATGCCTAACATTGATTTTTCTAGCTTTGGTTTAGCTGGTGTAACTAAAGTCGGAGATTTGATTGATTTGACTGATAGAGAGTGGGTTTCAGTACAACATTTAACTACAAAGATTGGAGGTAGATCAGAGAGAATTGTTGGGAATATATTGAAGAATTTGAAAACATCTTTTCCTACGTCTTTGTGGGAATATATAACCAATTTTATGTCTGGTAATAATTATTCAGAAGTTCTTTTTCCTGAAGTGTATATAACACCACAGGTAGACCAACATGAGAATGATAATGACGATAATGTGAACTTGTTGCTCTCTTTTAAAGGTTTACAAAGCCTTCCTTTTTCTGTTGTGAACAAGCAAAATTTATATAATGTTTGTGTAAAGTCTTTCTTTGCTGGACAATTAAGAGAGAGGAGAGATACAAAATGGAGATCTCATCTCTCATTGACAGAGAATAAATCACCTTCATGGCGGTTACTGTATAAAAACCCCCTACCAAAAAGGTCTGGTGATTTACAGTGGCGGATTTTGCATTGTGCATTACCAACAAAAGTTTTTTTGTTTAAATGTGAATATTCAGATTCTTCTTTCTGTACTTTGTGTAATGAACTTGACACAGTTTTTCATGTTTTCTGTGACTGTTGTAAATTATCTCCACTTTTTAATGTTTTGGATAGAATTCTGAGCAGTTTAGGGATAATTTTTTCAAAAACGGTGTTTATTTTTGGTTGTAAGTATTCTAATTTTTTGGTTGGCCAAGCAAAATTAGCCATTTGGAAAGCGTATAGAATTGAAATGGAAGGACAAAAAGTTAATATGGTTAATTTATTCAAGGCCTTGGTTGAATCCAGGATAAGATTAGAATATGAATTTAATAAAATTAATTGTAATCTCCTAATGTTTGAGAAGAAATGGTGTGTAAACAAAAGTTTAATTTTTATAGAAGGTGAAGATCTTTTTTTTAAATGGTAATGTTTTGATAAAAAATTATGTTTTTTAGATGTTAAAGTTTTTTAATGATGGAATAAATTGCTTTAAAAAGTCAAAAAAGTCTCTCTCTCCTCTCTCTCTCTCTCTCTCTCTCTCTCTCTATCTCTCTCTCTCTCTCTCTCTCTCTCTTTCTCTCTCTCAGATTCAGATTCAGATTCAAATAGCTTTATTGGCATGGTGAAAGAAATCTTTACATTGCCAAAGCATTCATAACACTACACAATAAAATAAAAATAAATAATTATAAAAATAAAAATAAATAAAAATAAAGTAGTTTTTTGTTGTTTTTTTACATGTAAATAAACATTGCAATAAAATAATAATAATAATAATCTTCTAATAGTTATATCAGTGTCTCTAGGTGTATCGTTGGTAGCTCTGTCCTGCCAGAGGCTCTTTCTTCGTGACAGGACCTCGGGTACCTGGCCGCCACACAGCAAAATCCCCAGTGTACATATGTACACTCTCGGTGTACATGTAGGTCCAACTACAGGGTGTTAAAAATGAACACTGAAGCAGTGTTGAAGTTAATGAGATAATTAAGTGATTAATTAAGTGATGATTGGCCATTAGTGGTGACACCTAATGTTAATAAGAAGAATCATTGAAGGAAAGAGAAACAACAAGAACAGAAAAAAAGAGAAACACAAGAAATACTGACTTCGAGCCATTACACATTATTGTACTTATTATTACCATAAATTTCTGTCATACATCTACACACATTCTTATTTATATTGAACAGAAGTTTAGATGGTAATGCTTTATGGAATGTTTCGTTTCATGTCACCATTATGGCGATCAGTGTTTGCTTTAGTTGGGCTCTGGACTCTTTGCTTTTTAACATTAGTTTTTCTCTGGCTGCTCCAACTCTGTGTTTATAAAGCACATGTGTTACAAGAGAAACCATGACATGGGCTGTTTCTTGAAAGCATCTTAAGCCTAATTTGATCGTACAGACCTGTTGTTGCTATTGTTCTATGATCAAGTTAGACTTAAAATGCTTTTGGGAAACACAGCCCAGGTCGTGATGGTTAAGTTTAAATTATGAAATTACACTCCTGTAGTGTCCTGATTCACTCAACCAGCATTATAAACTGATTATACAAATATTCTATTCATTACCTTAGTTAATTCCAACAGTGCTTTATTAATCTGAAGGTTTTAAATCTCACACAGATATCAAGAATCTACATGTGAATCTCAACAATGGTGACAATCACACGAAATATTCATATTGCAGTGCATGATGGGAGCCACCAATCAAAATGCATCCATGGCTCCCGTCATGCATTGCAATATGAATAAATTATACAGCTGAATTGTCCTGTAATTTTCAATGTTTTTCCTGTTTGCATGTTTTTTTTGTGCTATTTTTTTGTTATGACTTTAATAGCTTGTTTTGTGATGTTCAGAGTTGATCTGTGTGTCACTAGTTTGTTTATTGTCACCATTGTCGTGATTCATATGCTGATTCTTGATGTTTGTGTGTCTAAACGCAAGAGCCCCAGTGCACAAAGATTTTTCAAAATTGTTCATATAGCTGTTGGATCTCAAACTGTAGAATCTCAGGGCTACAATCACCAATACTAAAACATTAATCATATAGTCAAAGATTTAGACTCTGTATGACATCAGTGAATCAGGTCACTACATGATGATAATGTCATCATCACAACATATTGTTAGCAGGTTTTCTCGTGCAATAACAAATGGTCTTTATAAACACAATGTTGGAGCAGCCAGAGAAAAACTAACAATAAAAAATGAAAAGGTTCAAGAGCCCAACTAAAACAAACACTGACCACCATAATGGTGGCTTGAAATGAAAAATTCCATAAAACATTGCCATCTAAACTTCTGTTGATTCTCAATAACTTTTGTAGATGTATGACAGAAATAAAGTCACACTGGTAATAATAAGTGCAATCATGTGTAAAGGTTCGAAGTCAGTAGTTCTTGTGTTTCTCTTTTTTTCCATTCTTGTTGTTTCTCTTTCCTTCAATGATTCTGCTTATTAACATTAGGTGTCACCACTAATGGCCAATCATCACTTAATTAATCACCGAATTATCTCATTAACTTCAACACTGCTTCAGTGTTCATTTTTAACACCCTGTAGTTGGACCTATATGGACACCAGGAGTGTTAATTTAACACTGGGGATTTTGCTGTGCAGGTTTGAGCTCGCTGGGCTTTCTCCTAGCAGGAGTGGGAGTTTGTCCATATTAGATTGCTGATGGAAGTCTTTCTGGTGGGTTGTGAAAAGGGGATAAAAAGTGTCCCTAATGTTTGTATAATTGGGGCAGGATGTCAAAAAGTGTAGCTCTGTTTCCACTTGGTTCTCTGTGCAGTGAGGACACAGTCGCTCTTCCCTCGGGAGCCAGGTCTGTCTGTGTCTGCCTGTCTCTATGCTCAGTGTGTGTTCACTGAGTCTGTACATGCTCAGGACTTTCCTCACTTTAGGGTCGCTCACTTTACTCAGGTATCCTGCCAATTAATATTTTCTGTTTAGGGCCAAATAGCATTCCAGTTTACTCTGTTTTGCTGTTGTGTCTGTCCAATGTTTGAGGTATTTTTCTTTTTGTGTTTTAATTTTTTGGTTTGGTCTGGGTATGTTTTTATTGTCAGTTTGTGACGTCAGCTCTAAGACCAATCGGCCGAGGGTGTTCTTCTCTGGCTTCAGCTCTTGGTAGGCCAGGGCTTTGTGATGGAGGGTCTGTTCATCACTATTTCTTAAGTGGGCATGGAATTTAATGGCTCTTTTTTGAATCGTTATTACAAGGGGGTATGATCCTAATTCTGCTCTACAGGCATTATTTGGGGTTTTGCGCTGAACTCGTAGCAAGATTTTGCACAGCTCGGTCTGCAGAGTCTCTATTGGTTGTTTGTCCCATTCAGTGAACTCTTGGTCTGTGAGTGGACCCCAGACTTCACACCCGTACAGCGCGATGGGCTCTATTACTGTTTTCATTATTTTTAGCCAGATTCTGATTGGGATGTCAATTTGGATATTTCTCTTAATAGCATAAAAGGCTCTCCGTGCCTTGTCTCTCAAGTCGTTAACAGCTTTTTTTAAATTTCCTGTGTTGCTAATATTTATGCCAAGGTAAGTGTAGTCCTGCGTATGTTGCATGTTGTTCAATTTAATACTATGATGTTGGTCTTGGCGGCTGGGTCTTTTTTGGAAAATCATTATTTTTGTCTTTTTGGGGTTAACTGACAGGCACCATGACTGACAGAAGCTGTGCAGAAGGTCTAGATGCTGCTGTAGACCCTCTTTAGTGGGAGACAGCAGCACCAGAACATCAGCAAACAGAAGGCATCTGACTTCAGTGTCTAGTAGAGTAAGGCCAGGTCCTGCAGACTGATTCAGAGCCCTCACTAGCTCATTTAGGTAGATATTGAACAGCGTGCGACTTAAGCTGCAGGCCTGTCTTACGCCACAGCTCTGAGGGAGGAATTTTGTGTGTTTGTTACCAATTTTAACTGCAAATTTGTTGTTTGTGTACATTGATTTGATGATGTCATATGTTTTACCTCCAATGCCGCACTTGATTAATTGAAGAAAAAGACCTTCATGCCAAATGGAGTCAAAAGCTTTTTTGAAGTCAACAAAGCATGAGAAAATTTTACTTTTGTTTTCGTTAATTTGCTTATTGACTAAGGTATGGAGAGTGTATATATGGTCTGATGTGCGATAGTTTGGTTGGAAGCCAATTTGACACTTGCTCAGGAGATTTCTGTCTCTGGGAAAATGGGCTAGTCTGCTGTTTAGGATGTTGCAGAAGAGTTTACCTAGGTTGCTGCCACGGTAGTTATTAGGGTCAAATTTGTCTCCGTTTTTATGGATTGGGGTAATAAGTCCTTTGTTCCAAATGTTGGGGAATATACTTAAACTCAGGATGATATTGAAGAGCTTGAGAATGGCTAATTTGAATCTGTGGTCTGTGTATTTAATCATTTCATTTAGGATGCCATCGACACCACAGGCTTTTTGCAATTTCAGGGTTTGGATTTTGTCTAATAGTTCGGTTAGTATCATTGGGGAGTCTAAGGGGTTCTGGTAGTCTTTGATGGTTGATTCTAAAACCCTTAGTTTGTCATAAGTGGCATTTTGTTCCTGATTTTTGTTTACATTATTAAAGAGGTTGGAGAAGTGGTTAATCCAAACATCTCCATTCTGGATAGCTGGTTCTTGATGGTAGGGTTTGTTTAGTGTGTTCCAATGTTTCCAGAACTGGTCGGATTCTAAGGATTCTTCAATTTCCCTGAGTTGACTTTTTGTGTTTTGTTCTTTTTTCTTTCTTAAAATATTCCTATATTGTTTAAGTTTTTCATGATAGAGATATCATATATGCATCTCTGTGTTTCTGGTTGGATAGGGTTCTTAATTCTTTCCTAAGTTTTTTGCAGTCATTGTCAAACCATTTCTCAGTGGCATGTGGTCTTTTTGGTTTTCTTTTTTTGGTTTTTAAGTTGGATAATGTTGCTGATACCTCAAATATTCTGTTCAGCTTGTCTACTGCTAGGTTTGTACCTTCACTATTGTGCGGGAAAGGAGTGGCAAGGAATTGATCTAATAGGGCTTGAATTTTCGGTTGACTAATTGTGCTTAGATATGCATCTTTACTGTTTTGTTACCATCTGTACATGTTTCTAAGTGAGTGGAGCTGGGTTTGTTTAGATGCTTCTGGGTTGGGCATTGCTCTGTTTAAGTAGAGGGTTATTTTACTGTGGTCTGACAGGGGGTTTAGTGGGCTGACTGTGAACGCTCTGAGGGAGTTTGGGTTAAGGTCTGTCAGAAAATAGTCGACTCTACTGCTCCCGAAAGATGAGCTGTAGGTGTATCTACCGTAGGAGTCTCCTCGAAGCCTGCCGTTGACTAGGAACAGACCTAGTGTGCGACACAGATGAAGAAGATGTGTTCCGCTTTTGTTTGTTGTTTTATCATAGTTGTGTCTCTTGTCTTGTATAGGTGTGGGGATGACGTCTCCTCCAGGCAGGTGTTTATCCCCCTGAGAGTTCAGTGTGTCCAGTTCTTCACCTGTTCTGGCATTCAGGTCTCCACAGAGCAGCACGCTTCCCTGTGACTGGAAGTAATTAATGTCTACTTCAAGAATGGAGAAACTGTCTTCATTAAAATATGGAGACTCTGCTGGAGGGATATAAGTGGCACACAGGAGGATGTTTTTCTCTGTTGCGGTGACTGTCTTATTAATTTCTAACCATGTGTAGAATTGTCCTATTTTAGCTACTTTGATGGCATGGGCAAGATTTGATCTGTACCAGATAAGCATGCCTCCTGAGTCTCTTCCTTGTGTCACTCCAGGCAGTTTAATGGATGGGATGATGAGTTCTCTGTAGTCTTTGGGGCAGCCGGTGGGTCCGTCTCCTCTGCTCCATGTCTCCTGCAGGATGATTATGTCTGAGTTTTTGATTTCTGAGTTGAAATCTGGGTTTCTGCTTTTGAGGCCAAAGGTAGATGATCTCAGGCCTTGAATGTTCCAACATGAAATGATAAAGGCTTTGTTATCCATGGGGTCATAATTTTGGTGTTAAGTTTTAACCTATGACAGTAGGTGTGAGCAGATGAGGTTGAGCATCTGGCGGATGTCTCTTAGCTCTGTTGATGTGGCTTGCACTGGTGCTGTTGTGGATGTTCTGGTCACTATCTGAGCGTAGCTGTGTCTGCCCAGGGCCTGCGGGGTATGAGGAGGGCAGGGGGTCGGCAGGAGTGGCTTTGGCCTGGCCTGATGCACTGAATTTGAGGGTGTAAAGGCTGGAAGAAGATGCTCAAGTGCTGGTTGGGATGGTCTCAGCATGTGAGAATGCTGTTGTCTTGATGGAAGTCTTCTGGATGTTCTCTCTGGGGGTACACTGTGCTTTCTTACAGGTCTGGGTGGAGGTTGTTGGACTCTGTTCCCCCTGGGGGTGCTGTTGTGGTTCCGACTCAGGGCCACATCTTTTAGGGTCCTGGCGAAGACAGGAACAGCTGTCTTGTACAGATGGACATGGTCGTAGAGGCATGAGGGGTTCAGGGTGGGGTGGTGTGCCAGGTGCACATTGGGTTTAAGTGCACAGGAGCGGGAGAGGTGGGCATTCACCCGCTGGATGGTGTCAGGATGGAAGTCTTTTCGGGGCAGCACTGTGGAGATGGTAATTTTAGCATTTGGGAAGGTGGTTGAGGCCTTTTCAATCACTGTTTGTAGTGATGTAGCCACCCTCTCCTGTTGGGCTCTCAGATCATTTGTGCCGGTATGGATTATTACATGGCTTGGGGATCCCAGTTTGTCAACACTTAGCCATTTGAGTGCGCTCTGAGTGTTTCGGACACCAGAGTTTGGCCACTCTGTGTTTGGGAAAAAGCTTATTTTCATCTATAAATTTCCCGTTTGAATCAATTAAAATAGCGACTTCCGGTCGTAGTGTTCCTTCTGTCGGTGTGGAGGGGTCGTCTGAGTGTGAGGCTGGTTGTGAGGTGAGGGAAGTGTCTGATGGGAGAGGAGGATTCTGGCTGTGCTGAATCTCTGTTGTTTGAGAGTTGTGATCAGGGTGAGGAGGTGTCTGTCTATGTCTTTTCAATTAACCAATGTGTGTTGTACTTTGAATAGATGTGTTTTTTCAACTAAGTGTCTTATGTATGAATTGAAATAGTGTGCAGTGTCTAGGAGCAAGTGTATTGCACAAAGTAGTAAGTGTGTTACAGAATTGCAACTAAAGTGCAAAGCAGCGCTTTTGTTTAAGGTATGGTTTTTTATATTTTATATTTGAGTGAATTTCTCTGACATCATACATGTCACATGTCACACCTGGGTGTCCTGTAAAGAGCACATTCAGGGCTTTTCAGAGATACCAAATGTTTTGTGGTTTCACTATGAAAACAACTTCTCCTTGGTCTTTAAAAATGTCTGACTTTAATTTAGTCATCAAATGTAGCACTCTTATGAAAATATGATTATATATTATAATTATAATTTAAATCGGACTACTTTTCAATTTGTATTTCATAAAGCAACATCTCAGGAAACCGTTGCGGGGTTTCAAATAAAAAAATGACTTTCTGTTACTGAACAGGACATTAATTTCATTCATGTCCACTGTAGAGGACATCAAATCATGTTTTTTGGGAGACACAACAAGTGAATATGGAAATAAACTATACATCAATATTCCTATGAAATATTAGATATTATTATTAAAATGCTGCTAATTATTACTCCAATCATCACACTTCTTTTTTCATTAAATGTTACTCCAAGAACACATTAATGTGCACATTAGATACAGTGTATGGATACATTGCATTGAATAGGAATATTACTTTATGGCCATTCTACCCACATATTGCATAAAGTAAAATGGCGTATATCGAATTCATTTCGTTATATCTTTCATAACGTAGTTGAGAATCATCTTTATACAAATTTTGCTTAAAAAAAATCCTGAAACCTAAAAATGTTTTGGTAATTGAAAGAAAAATCCCATTGTTTTTGCCTATACATATAATTTCATGTCATTTTATTTTTTTAAACAACTGAGTTCTGGTGTCCACTACAGAGTACATAGCATAACATATGAATAAAATATAATTTTTCAAAAATGTTTTTTTTTTAACCATTTTTTCTTATGCTCTAAACAATGTGATGACATGAAGAAAAAAAAACTAAATCAAAATACTTTTTTTCTGGGTCTCAGGAGGTTAAGCCAGGGGTGCCGTTAGAAATTTTGGGCCCTATGAAAGAATGAGGTTGGGCCCCCTACCGCACCAATTCCATTAATAAAATCGATCTCTGGGGGCGCCAAAAGTGTGTGGGCCCTTAGAATCGTCCTAACTTTTCCCCCCTTAGTGGCGCCCCTGGGTTAAGCATGTGTCTATAGTTTTCAAGCAACGGGCAAAAACTGTAATATAAATGTCCCCATTTAGATATAGTAAGTGTGTGTGCGTGTGTGTGTGTTTGTTTGTATTGGTGGGGGTACAATCGCTGTTGTGCAATTCAGGACGTGACATCACCGGGGTGAGTGTCAACAGCGGCCACCATTGTGTGTGAAATGAGTGTCTAAAACCCCCTTTTGCTCTGAGTCAGTCTGCCAGTGCAGTGAAATTACACAAATACAGACCAGTTGCTTATAATGCTCATTTATTTTTATTATTTCTCATTTATTCTTTGGTTTAAACCCTTTTAGAAATATTGTGGTGGGGGGGGGGGGGGGTTAAAACACTTTTTAAGAAAGGTTTTATTATTATTTTGCAGTGTGAAAATGGAGGGAAATGCAGCAAAGAGTGTGCGCGCCTTCAGTATATGACTACTGGCACAGAGCAAGAGCAGCTGCTCTCTCTCTCTCTCTCTCTCTCTCTCTCTCTCTCTCTCTCTCACACACACACACACACACAAACACACACACACACACACACACAGACACGCTCACTCAGATATGAATAGCTGCTGACTTCTCACACAGTGGCAGACTGGAGGAGGAGGAGGAATATATCAGACGAGGCCAGTGGGAAAAAAAAGAAAGAAGAGAAAATAGTGGAAACTTGAATTCCGACTGCGTGGATTAAGACAAACAGAGTTTACGTGAAAGACGAGACCAACCCGAGGAGGAGTCGTCTGGGAAACTGACTGGAAACTTGAAAAGAAGAGAGCTTTTATTATTATCAGACAGAGGAGAGAGATTGCAAACCGCTTTAAGTGAAAGTCAGACTGACGGGAATCTCCGACGCTTTACTGGTACAGATTTCCATCGGGGATTTTATATCATAAACAGACTAGAGTCTGACAGCATATCCTAACATGGAGCTGCAGTGGGCACTTCTTGTTTTGGGTGAGTAGATATTTGTGTGTGTGTGTGTGTGTGTGTTGAAGGTGGACTGGTCATTTAAGAGCAGGCAGACATGTGTGTGTGTGTGTGTGTGTGTGTGTTAAACAAGGACTCTATTCTTTAAGATGGAGAGTTTCTGTTCTGTTCTCCATTAAACCAGACAGACGTCGCACACATTCTTCTTCACACTGAATCATAATGAAGAGTCTCTTTTTTAGACACAACACAGACAGCGAGATATGACTGATAAGAAACTACATCAAAACTGTCTATGTGTAAATGTGAGTGGATCAATGGTGAACTGTGGGATTTTTAAGTAATTAATTTAGATCCGTCGAATAAAATGAAATTTTCTCATTTTTAAGTAAAAAACTAAAGTGAGACTTCTGGATGTTGATGGTGTTATTATTGTTTCATTTAGGCTACAAATTGTTATGATTCGTGGAGTTATTTAAACAATTCCATTATATTTACATTTATATTACATTCTATTATCACTTTTCTTTAATTATATACAGTATATCATATAATGTCTAGAATGCTTACCTTTCAGTTGTGGCTTTTTGACTTTTTGTCCATAATTAAATTTAAGAGAAATACACTATGAAAATTTCAAATTTTACATAGAAATTTGGATTTATATTATTCTTTATTCTAAATTTAGAATATTCAAATAGTACATTATCTGATACTATTTCAGGTGTAGATTATACAGTCACAGATTGGGCAAGGCATGATGCAATATGTTGCAATGTAACAATAAATGTATAGCATCTTACACCATCTTCATCTATTTCTTATTAGCTATGAAAATGTTTTTAGTTGTATTTTTAATTAAAAATGAATATAAATGCAAGTGCATTTGGAAAGAGTCGGTCCGGTCACTTTGAAAGTAAGCTGTAAAACTGTAAATTTCTTATAAAACTTACTTGACAAAATAACCTGTAAATTGGATTTTCAAAAGGACAACTTTATCTCTCAGTAATTCCCATTGATCAACGGAAGTCTACGTCAGAATGTGGTACAGCAACCGCTAAAGCTTCTTCAACTTTTGGTCCCATGACGGAGGATCAGTTTCACAACCGCTGACGTTTTTTCTTCAAAATCCCACAGAGATGCTCTCTGACTCAATGTGAAATCTTGTGTAGGCTTCACTTTCATTTGCCACTTCTCAGATACCATGTGTGTTGGTCAGGGTTTGCGTACATTATACACTCTTAAGTCAAGTCAAGTCACCTTAATTTACATAGCGCTTTTAACAATATAGATTGTTTCAAAGCAGCTTTACAGTGATAATAGGAAATTAAAGTAATATAGATTGTTTTGGCTTTAAAGCAGCTCTAGAATAAAGTTATTGTCCAGCTAAAGTTAGTTTTGATTGATTCACTTCCGTCACAACGATCATTAGTTATTAACTTAGGGGCCGCTAACACGACACCGTTCCAACAGAAAACCCTTAATGCGATCCGGCCGCTCTTTTGCACAAAACAGTGACTGGTGGCTCGAGGACGCAAATCATGAAATAGTTTCCAAGGTACAAGCCCTGAAAAATTTATAATACATAATTTTTTTTATTGCTTTCGCAATAGACGTTAAGAGCTCGCTCAAGTACTGGGGAGCTAAACCAGTTAGTGCTTTGTACGTAATCAGCAATATTTTAGAATTTACACGATGTCTAATAGGGAGCCAATGCAGTGTTGACAGAACCGGGCTAATATGGTCATACTTCCTGGTTCTGGTAAGAACTCTTCCCTATTGGCATTGATGGTTCCATGAAGAACCTTTAACATCAATTGAATTTGGTGCGAGAGTTGAGACTAGAATTGTCCCTAGAAATTACTTAAATAATCATGAGGTTTGTCAAATAGGCTATTACTGTGAAAGCAGCGCAAACACTTAACCACAGATGGTTTAGATCGAAAGTTCAAAGTATTCTAGTCTTCTACCACCCATGCCGCATGTTTCCCCTGCCCTACTGCACATGGAACTGAATTACATTTACATTAGATTATATTACTAACGACTCAGCAGCTCGAGTTGAGTTCAGTCCAGGTGAAAGAAACGTTCTGCCTCTTTGAGATGATGGCACCACAAGACACAGTTCACTTGTAGAATGCAAGCTTATGGAGACTGAAGTCTGAAGGAGTGAGTTTAGGTATCGTGGTTCAGAGTCAGTGGTTGTTCTGTAGGAAAACATCAGTGCCTTTTATTTGATGCGAGCGCAACTGGCAACCAGTGCAATTTTATGAGGAGACGAGTGACGTGCGTCTCTTCGGCTCTTTAAAGACCACTCTAGCTGCAGGATCTGGATCAGTTGCAGAGGTTTGACAGTGATGCTGGAAGGCCTGCCATTGCAATAGTCCAGTCTGGATAGAACAAGCCCTTGGACAAGGAGTAGTGTAGCTCTGATAGGAAGAGCCTGATCTTCCCAATGGTGTGTAAGGCAAATCTGCAGGACTGGGCAGTTCTAGCAATGTGGTCTGTGAGGTTCAACTGATCATCAATCACAACTCCAAGGTTCCTGGTTTTCCTGGATGGAGTTATGGTTGATGAACCCAGCTGAATGGAGAAGCTGTGGTGTAGTGTTGGGTTGGCTGGAAAACAGGCAGTTTTGTCTTCGCAAGGTTTAGTTTAAGGTGGTGTTCCTTCATCCATCTAGAAAGGTCTGTCAGGCTGAGATACGAGCATCTACTGTCGGATCATCCAGCTGTAATGAAAGGTAGAGTTGTGTGTCATTAGTTAAGCAGTGATAGGAAAAGCCAAGTTTCTGAATGACAGATCCTAGCGAAGTCATGTAGATGTAGAAGAGAAGTCGTCCCAGCATTGAGCCCTGAGGCACTCCCGTAGTACGGTGGACATTTAGGACATCCTCAGACCTCAGACATATGAAGACAAGGCATCATGCCTCAGACTAAAAGGCTTCAGTCATTGGACAAAACGGCATCGCGTATCAGACTGAAAAGCTTCAGGTCTCAGGAAAAACAATGTCAGGTGTCAGGTCTCGTACAATTAGGCATCAGACAAAACGGCATCAGACAAAACGGCATCGGACGAAACGGACATTGTTTTTCCTGAGACCTGAAGCTTTTCAGTCTGAGACGCGATGCCGTTTTGCCCAATGACTGAAGCCTTTTAGTCTGAGGCATGATGCCTTGTCTTCATATGTCTGAGGTCTGAGGATGTCCTAAAATGTACACCGTACATTTGTACAACATGTCATTACTTTTATTAGTATGAGACAGTACATCACCACTGAAAAGAGCAACCACACAACTCAAGGGTACAGCACCATATGTAAATTAAATATTTCACCACCAACAGTCAAACTGAAACCCAGATATGAAAGTGATGGCACAAAACCACTAAATACTCTATAGAGTCATGAACTCATTTTGTTTTGTTTAGTAGGTTTAGACATTTGATTTGAGACTGACATAAGATTAACATATAGCAACATTAACCACAAAAAAAAAAAAAAAACATGACTTGAGTGTGAGTGCTGGGTGGAAAGTTATGCGTTGAATCTGTCGCTCTGGGGTGCGTTTCTCAAAGCCAACTATGGTCGCAAGTTCCGTCGTTAACAATAGAGTTCAATGGAATTTGCATCTGTCGCTCTGTTCTGCTAAAAAAACAGCAGAACTGAAAATGGTGTGAAGTGCATGCTCTCTCGTCCTGCAGATGTGCAGATTTTTCTGAGAGTTTTGAGGAAAGAGCTGCTGCTTTAGTCCGTAGAACCGCTCGACACATCAGCCACAGTGCTCACAGCACATTGTACAGCGCATCTTTGGCGCATCTGTGGTTTCCTGAACACATACACATTTAGATAGGGTTGTTTGTCTGTGTGAAAGTGTTCTATGTACAGAATGTTCTGTTTGTATGCAGATAGAGTTCATTTTGAGGTGTGTTCCTTTGGTGCTCTTCAGCTTGGAGATCCAAAATGTTTCCCAAATAAATAGTAATTCTGAGGCACTCAAAAGGAATATAAGTTTAAAAATCATTTATTTAAAAGTTCTGCTATATGTATCTGTCTATATTAATATTTCAAATTGTATCTTGATGCGAAAAGTGGTAAAATATAGAAATTTTACAATTATTCAACATCTGAGATTGCACATATTTATTAGAGCATGAAATGAAATGAATTTTTTTTTACAATGTAACATTTCTCTGTAACTTGTCATATAAAGTAACCTCTTGCTATATTTATCCATTTATATTGATATTTAAAACTATCCTGATGTGAAAATGTGACTTGTCTTATCTAAAGTAACTTGTTGTATTGCTCTCTGTCAGGTGATATGTGCAGATGAGCACCTGTGCTTCTAGGTCATGTGACCACATGCAGATATATAGCATGCAGTCTACGGACTGCCATTTTGAATTTGCCCTGAAGAAGGCCTAAGAGGCCGAAACACGTTGGCATATGTTTTTTAATGGATAGCCACGTTTAAATAAAGACTTTTTAATCTTATATTCCTTTTGAGTGCCTCAGAATTACTGTTTATTTGGGTAAAATTAATCCATGTTTGGTTTTTTTACAGTTCATCGCTGAGAAGGTTTGATCATAGATTTAGTCACACAAACAGCACTAGTGGTTAATGACAGAACTGACTGAATGAACAACAGGATCTCAAAATGGAGGCTGATGAACTCTGGTTTACATGTTTGTCAGTGCTTTTAGATCATCAGTGCTTCTTCCGCAGTGTAGACAAAGTGTGTGCGCATGGTTGCTAGGTTGCAAATATTTAGTAAAAAACAGAAAATGTATCCTGTCACAGTTTAAAAAAAAAAAATACCTTACACATTAAAAGTGGTAATTGAGGTCACTCAGTGAAACCATTTTCTCATGTACCTAATCTTCAAATCGCAAGCATGAAAGTTTATAGAAGCTAATTAAAAACAGTCTGTAATATTTTGTCTCCTCTTTTTATTCATCAAAAACAGAGATTTTGGTAAAGTTTACATTTTTTAACAACATTTTAGCCTTATCTTTTTTCCATCAAGGAAATTAAGTGTTGATATAGTCAAATGTAGCATGAATTAGTGCTGCAATGGTAGATAGAAATAGTAGACCAGTATCAGAAAAACTAGATTCAGCTCAAGGAGGAAAAGATTATGTTCAATGAGACATGTCCAAGGTTGCGGTGCAAAGTTGTGAAGTATATTACAATGAAATAAGATGACAGATATTTACATGTGCACATAGATAGCATTCAGTTCAAAGTTGTTCAACATTTGTTCGAGTGCTCGAAGCCGCAACAGTTCACACCCAGCCCATGCAAAGGCCAGAGTCCAATACTTTAAAAGAAAAGTTCATGAGAGGATCGGTGCATAAGGGCAGTGTTAAATGTGTGTGAGGGTGTGTGAGGGGAGCGGCTGCAGCGCCTCCGACCCGCACCAACAGATGCGTGCACTCTTAATCTTCGGCTCAAGCCTAATAACTCGCCATCCATACATGAAACCTGGCCTGTACAAAACAGGACCAAGCAATTAGTAACAATTAGTAACACTATTTTCAAGTATATACAAGTATATTCAACTACAACAAGTATAGCCAGTGCCAGCACCGACTAACAGGTCTATATACAATACACATGTTACAAACAATGACACTCGTCTTCCGGGTAATGGCGGAGCAGCACTCAGTCGCAACCACAGAGCGGCTTGCTTAATAACAGTCTTCTGGCCTCCCAACTTTGCTTTTAACGACGGTGGAACTACTTTATTGTTGTCGGTAACGTTTTTACACCATATTATGTCCGAACAAAAACAGAATAGGAAACAGAAACGTAAAGGCAGAGCTCAAGCGCTGAAGCTAATGGACCACAGCTAAAGAAAAGAAAACAACGGCGGGAAAATGAATGACGACTTCTCAGCGGACTCGGAGGTTGTTACTCCGGTTGGTAGCCCTTCTTCCAGCCCTGCCTTACAAGTAAAAAGGAAAGAAAGGAGCGACTTGTCTCTAGAGGATCTTCAGGCTAACATTCTGGCTGCAGTTAACCAGAGAGCTGATAACCTGGATCTGATGGTAAGAGACAACAAGTCAGGCATCAAAGAGCTGAAAACCTCCCTTAATTTTGCCTTCGTTGAAATTGAAGCTTTGAAAAATGAAAACAAAAAGTTGTCTGAGCTTTGCAACAGTCATGAAAAAACTATAAAAAACATGGAAATTCGGCTGACTGAGACTGAAAGATACAGGCGGAGATGGGCTCTAAGGCTGTATGGGCTACCAGAGGAAAGGGAGGAAAATGGAAAAAGAAAGGAAATTTGTCAGCAAATAGGCCCTAACCAAAATATGAGTCAAGCCATCGATGTCGTGCACCGAGTTGGAAGGAGGGACGCCGGCAACACACACCCTCGCTCCGTGATTATCCTCTTTGCCTTCCGCACAGCGATGGAATGACGTCTGGAAAAATGCATGAAACCACACTTTCCTGAGGGAGAAGAGGCTCCGCTTCGGCGAGGATCTCAAGAAGACCCTAGAAAGGCTGTGGCCCCGCATCGAAGAAGCGAGGAAACAAGGAAAGCGAGCTTTTTTCAGAGGAACCCGAGCCTTCATAGAGGATGTGGAGATCCTTTAAGATGTCTCCTACGGAGCCACACTAGGACTTTGTTATAAATTCTGATCTTGTGCCTTCTCGTTCTGTTGCTGCTTTAGAGGGTAAGAAAATCTGTTCAGGTCAATCAATTGCTGTCCATCGTGTGCGATGACGACTTCCTTCGAATCAGATTTCTCCACAGAGTCTTGTTTTTTTGCTTGGCGATCCCAGCTGCCTAGTGGGATCTGTTTAAGCTTGAGATTCATTTTAACTGTGTCTTTGAAGCGCAGCTTTGGCCTGCCTATACCACGGTGCCCGTCCTTGAGCTGGGAGTAGATAATCTGTTTTGGCAGTCGACTATTGTCCATTCTGCTCAGACGGCCAGCCCATCTCAGATTGCGCTGGATTAGTGTTTCGTACATATTGGGTGTGTTGGTTTTGTCTAGTAACTCTTTATTTGATATATGGTGCCACCATTTAATGCCTAGAATTTGTCTCAGGTGTCTCAGCATTAAGGTTGTGTGCTTGGGTCATGTAAACTGTCCAAGATTCTGCTCCATATAGAAGAACTGGGAGCACAATTGCACGATATACTGCACATTTAGTCTTTATGGTGAGGTCTTTGTTGGACCAGACTCTTTCTTTTAGTCGGCCGAATGCCTGCGAAGATTTAGACTTACGTAGGTAAAATTCAGCATCTAGTTTGTTGTTATAGGTGACTATTGCCCCGAGACATTCGAACTCTTTGACCTAGGTTAGCTTTTCGCCTCCGATCTGAATGTTGTTTTGGCTACTTTCGTCCGTGCCTGGGGGTGGCTGGAACATTATTTCTGTCTTCTTTATATTTACCATGAGTCCATAGGCCATTGCTGCTGTGGCAAAGTGGAGGATAATATCCTGTATATCCTGATGTGAGTGGGCGACAAAGGCAATGTCATCGGCGAACATAAGTTCCCGGACAAGGAGAGGTTTAGTTCTACTTAATGATTTGAACTGATTTACGTTAAAGAGATCAGCTCCTGGCCTTGTCTGTATCATCACACCTTTATCGCAATCTGCAAAAGCACTAGTTAGGACTGTGGCAAGAAAGAGGGAAAACAAGGTTGGCGCTAGGACACAACCTTGTTTCACTCCATTTAGCACAACGAAGTTTTCAGATAGTTCCCCCTTCATGCTCACTGAAGCCTTCATGCCATTATGATGGCGATCAGGTCAGTGAACAGGTCAGGGCAACCAATTTTATGCAGGATCTTCCATAATGTTTCTAAAACCTATGTTGGCTATATCTGCTCATAGGGTTGAATTCCATCATCTCTCAGGGTTTTATTATTGTGATGAGGTTCAAAGTTGTGGGAAGAAGGAGGCGGGAACCGACGAACATTCAAACAATTTTAATTATCAAATAAAAGAATACAAAAACAAAATGTAACCGCCTCGCGGAGGACTGCTGGCTACACAGAACAGAAATAAAACGCAACATAATCTCAGGCCTGTTCCTCTCTCGATCTTCACAGTCGTCGCTCCTCCTTTAATGCTTCCGCTCCTCCGTGAGAGATGCGAGACCGGTGTGTGTCACAGGTGACGTTCATCATTAATCACGGCACCGGCCTCGCGCCGTTCTCTCACGTCCCTCGGCCTAGTCCTGCTCACCACAATTATATATTAATAATAATTAATAATTGTATATTATTAACCCAGTCAGTCATTCATGAATATCACAAGCACTTTGTAATTACTTTAAAATGTTCCAAATTCACTTTTAAGAGGCAGAAGCTGTTATTGCTTGGGTTGTTTTTCTCTCGTAAAGAGAATTGTTCTTTAGCGGTTAATGAAACTACTTTCTATAAAGTCCCAGAGGACTACGAAACATGGTTAAAAGAAAAGCCTTCTTTATTTTTTGTAAGGATTACAATGCTGATGTTATTTTCATCCAAGAAACTCACTCATGTAAAGACGACGAAAAGTTATAGAAGAGTCAATGGGGCAGAGGTGTAAAGTCCAGGTTCAGAAATACCTCCTCAGTATTTTGTTCCAATCACCCGGATTTGCTAATTCAGACAGGAGACAGAACTAATTAGTGAAATCAGCTGACTGAGTTCAAGGGTGGAATAAACATATGGCAGGACTTTTACTTTCTGACCCCTGGATTACCCACCTCTGCAATGGGGAGAGGACATTTGGTTGACTCACGGATCCAACCACTCAGCAGGGGTTTCTATTCTCACTCATAAATTTAAAGCAAAGGTTCTTAATACAGTAAGGGATACCGATGGTCACTGGATGGTTACTATTACCTGTCTGGAAGATGCATTTTTAATTTTAGGCAACATCTATGGGTACTACTCACTCTCACAAAATTCAAAATTATTGGAAGAGCTGGACTCTGTATTAAATGAGTTGATGTCTAAATATCCTGAAGCTAAAGTAATTTTGGGCGGTGATTTTAATATGGTTATGGATAACCAATTAGACAGGTGCCCACCAAAACTAACTCCAAATTCAAGAAAAAGAATTGACTTTACAAAAAGGCTGGATCTCATTGATATATGGAGAGAAAAGAATCGTTGAAAACATACACTTGGAGCAATAGAAACCACACGCTACAGTCCAGGACAGATTTCTGGTTGATCTCGGCTGATTAGAGACCTCCATTGAGTCATGCACGGTTTCTCCTGCTGTTCTGACAGACCATAAGGCCATTTCTTTAGCTATTCAGGTCAGCAAGGAACAAAGAGGGAGATTATCTAGTGGTTACTGGAAATTAAATAATTCTCTACTATCTCATGAAGAGCTAAAAATGAAAATAGAACTCTTTATCTGAGAACAGTGGGAGGCTGCTAGAAAAGGGAATCATTTTGGGACATCATGGGAACTTCTCAAATATAAAATTAGAGGCGTCTGCTCGGGTTATGGCAAGATATTGGCGCACAAAAAGAAAAGTGTAACATACACCCTAATCGACAATATTAACAAACTTGCTGAAAAAGAGCATTTGAGCCATGAAGATAATAATGCCTTATTAGACTTACAAAACCAACTAAACATTTTATATTAGAACAAAGCAAAAGGAGCTTTTATAAGGTCACGTAGGAATTGGATGGAACAGGGTGAGAAAAAAAGCATGGAAACAATTTCTTTAACATGGAAAAAAAAAGAAATTAATCTATATTAGGGGTGTCCATGGTTAACCGATTAACCGATTAACCGTTAAAAATTGCGTAACCGAGTGAAACATTTTGCTCGGTTAAGTGGCGTCAATGGCGTGCACTGAATTTAGTTGTAATACATTTTTGCACCGCCAGAGCGCTCCCAGACATTTGAATTGTCCACAAGAAGTTCACTTTTCATAATTTTAAGGCCGTAAATAGGCTTTCATTTCTCTAATAGTGTAATGTCTTAATTTTAGTTTGAATACGAGGTGTATTCACCCTGCTGAGGGGGATGTGATCAAAGCCTGGAGTGGAGCGAAAGCACGTTCCTCTCTCCACTCTAGCATTCTGTAATCACTTCGCTAACAGTCCACTCCTGCTTTTCAATTCCCGCTCACAGAAAAAAACTAAAATGTAAAAAGACCGCTTACAAGTAAACATTTTTTTAATAGTTGGTTGGGATGAGTAGCCTAACTGAGTAGCCTATTTAATTGGAATATCAAATATTTTGTGCGATTATTTTAAAAAAATCTCCATCTCCATGTTTTCGGTGCTGACGCGTTCATGTAATGTAGCCTGGGTTGCGCTGCCAATAACCTAAAAGCTGTCAAAAAGAACAGGCAAAAGTAATGATTATGAATATGTCAAATATAGCAAGGAGACATTTTAATTGTTTGCAAGCTCACTCAGCTGGAAAGATGAAGTTGACAATGCTGATTCGCGATCTTCGCAGTGAACGCGCCAGAGAGAAATGCACTTTTCATACGGATTACATAAGCAGAGAGCAGTCTGTTTTCTTTCGTTTTGAATTGTTGTGTTTAAAAGTAGACATTTCAATATAGATTTATTTATCAGGTCTGTGAGAACACTAGGCTACCTTATAGCCTACGCTGAGTTTCGGAATTTGTTTATGAGATGAGCTCCAGTTCACGCGCCGGCGGCTCCGTAATATCTAATGTCCTCTATATTTACTTATTTCCAGGTAATTGGTTGATGAAACATTGATTAAAATTAAGATACAATTAATACAAAACGAAATTCACTTTAAAGAAAGGCTTTGTGCATTCTGTTTGAGGTCTCTGTGAAAGTTTTAGTGCCGCTTCCAGAACTGCCACGTCCCATTGTTTGTTCCATATAAATGCGAACACGAAAAATAAAATAAAATGAATATTTTATGTTCTGGGGAGAACTGACCCTTCTTCATTCGGCAGTAGTACTTTTGGTTTGTGCAGTGTAATTCACAGAATTAGGTAGCCTAAAACACTATTTTGCCACCTAAAAGTTAAAGATGTTTTGTGCAGTTATTAAAGGTGTTAAAAATGAACTACCCCTTTCTCGTGTGTCTGTATCTCGGGGTTGCGGCGCGTACACTATGGTTAACCGAGTATTAACCGCTAAGGGCCTCGGTTAACGGTTAATGAAAAACTTGAAAACGTGCAGCCCTAATCTATATAAATTTCTATAATTTCTAAAATCTATAATTTTCTATAAGAAAAATCGACATCGGGGAAAAGATTAGCGAGGACAGTAAAGAAATATCAAACTATACAAGCTCTTTTTATGAAAAAATTACTCGAAAGATATTAATCTCAAAGATCCAAAGGAAATCTTTTGCTTGATTAACTCAGCTAACTGTGTGGATGCAGAATATGATAAAATCTGCTGTCAGGACGAGGTATTTTTCTTCTGGCGGTCTTCAAAGAATCTCTTGACAGAGGGGAGCCTCCTCCTTCTCTGAGGCAAGGCATTAGAGATGCGCGGTTGGCGGTTATAGCCGCGGATAAACCGCGGATCGGGCGGATGACGTGTAGAAAAAAATATTTGAATTAAATTCGGGCGGGTTGCGGGCGGTTTCTAGTCTCGCGGCTGTTATCAGCAGCGCCTTGTATCAGCGGATGGCGGGCGGGAAAATTGGTCAAAAACGATGGCGGACGGATGATGAGTTTTGTGATGCGGTTGCGGATGAAATAAAAGCCCATCCGCGCATCTCTACAAGGCATCATAACAAAACCTTACAAAGACTCTCTATTAATTGAAAATTGGCGACCCATTACATTGCTAAATAATGACTGTAAGATTCTAGCATCTATCTGTCACAGTCATCATCTACACTGCTCCTTCATCATCCGTGTCACCTGTGATCACCTTGTTATTGTTTGATTTGTATCTGTATTTAGTTTGCTTCTGTTCAGTCAGTCCTTGTTGGTTCTTGTTATTGTTGTTACAGTGTTTTTGTGTGTGTCTGCCTGTCTGTACCTGTTTGGAAGTAATTATTAGTAAACGTTTGTATTGAAGCCTTTTGACTCAGTCTCTCCTTCATCCCGCACTACAACCCTGACACTATCTTAGCAAAACGTCTCGAATCTAAATTACACACTTTAATTGATGAATGCCAATCTGGTTTCATGAAAGATCGTCACATAGCCAATAACATTCGCTTAGTTTTAGGTCTGATTGAATACAAAAACTTCCTAGATGATGAACAACACATTATTTTAAACGTAGAGTTTCAAAAAGCCTTTGACACTGTAAGCCACAAATTTATTATTGACACCTTAAACTTTTTAAATTTTGGTAAGAATTTTATTAATGCTGTGAAAACTCTATACATGGGAGGAAACAGTTGTGTGAAATTGGCTAATGGAAACTCGCTAGATTTTACATAAACAAAGGTATCCGCCAAGGCTGCCCCACCTCGACTGTTTTTGATTGTAGCTCAAATTCTCTGTAATTTAATTCACAAGAGTTCATTCAAAGGAATTACATTAAATCAAAGAGAAATTAAAATCTCACAGCTGGCTGATGACTCAACCCTGTTTCTAAAAAATGAATCCCAAATAGGAGTTGCATTAAATGTTAAATTAAACCAATTTTCTGAAAGCTCAGGCATGAATCTAAATTTTTCAAAATGTGAGCTGTTTTCTCTTAAAAATAAGCATTCGGGTCAAATATGTGGCATAAATATAAAGAATTTAGTAACTTACCTTGGAATAAAAATCAGTCATAATCACAAGTTGATGACAGAGAGTAATATATACAGCATATTTATTTACATCAATAGAGATATCTAAGTTACAATGTGCCAATCTAGACAAACTATTATATAACTTTATATGGAGGAAGAAGCCCCATAAAATCAGGAAAGGGGGGTTTATTGGTAATTGACTTCTCACTCTTCAATGAGAGATTAAAAATCAACTGGATTAAAATCCAATCTGAACATTGTTCCAAACTTTATCTTTGAAAAAGTTGGTAAAATCACATTCTTGCTTCAGTGCCCATATACTCCATCGACAGACTACCAGTCAAACTGTCCAACTTCCATCAACAGGCTCTAACTTGTTGGTCACTTTTGTACAAACACAATTTCTCCCGTCACACGTTTTATCTGGAACAACATGAACATCATACATAGAAACAAGACTCTCTTTATAGAAAACTGGTTTAAACATGATATTCTACTGGTATCCAATTATTAAATAACTCAAATCAAATTTTAACTTATGATGAACTCACCCATAAATTTAATTTCCATCCTCCAAGAAAAGAATTTGATATTGTAACCGGAGCTATACGCCATGGGATCATCACCCTACTTAGAGATGTGACAGATTTGGATCAAAATAGTGTATTTTTCTCTAGCAGTGTTTCAATAAATCTTTTCTAGACAGAAAAGTCAACAACAAAGTACTAAAAAATATTTTATGTGCAAAATCTATCCCTGCCTCCAGGTACAAATGATCCCCCTTGTATGAAAATATGAATTAACAAACATACATTTTTAATTACAAACAAAGTAAAAGAAATATAATCTAAAATTCTTCGCCATTATTACCCCTGTAACAAGATTATTCAGAAATGTATCCCTACTGTAGACGAAAAATGCAGCTTTTGCTCTCTGGAAACAGAAACGTCAGACCATTTGTTCTGTCGCTGTTCACAGATAGCTCTTCTCTGTGGAATGATGTACAATGTTTTATTAATGGACACTTTGGCTCAAACATACATTTATCTAGTTTTGACATCTTTTACTTTTCTGACTCAAACTCCTATATACGGTAGTCAACCTATTCATTTTGCTTGGAAAATTCTTTATTCATAAATCGAAAATTATGAAGAACAAACCTCTTTTCAATGTTTTTAAACTTGACCTAAAAAATGATATAGACTGTATTTCAGGATTAGATGGTAAATCAGCAGCAAAATGTACGCAATGTTTATCTAATTTAACTTTATAATTAATTTAACTGATATTTACTGTCTGATACTCTGGCTATGTACTTTTATGTTGTATATAATTTTTATAGGCTACAGATTATTTGTTACTTATATGATATTTGTCTCAATTCTTTATCTATTGGCCGATTTATATTTATTTATTTTATTTATTCTTTAATTCTTTATGAAAGCGTGAACTGTAACTAAATTTGTACTACAAGTTCAATTTCTTTTCTCGGCAAATTGCAACAAATGTGATCTGCAATAAAAAATTAAATAAAAAAAACCTAAAAAAACAACAACAAAAAAAAAACATTGACACTCACCAGTTCCAGTATCGTTAGCCTAAATCACTCAACAGCACAGTCTCAACCGAATGGTGGAGAAATGTAAAAGGTTGACAGGCATAACAGTGAAACGGCAGTTCAGAGAATTAAATTATATGTAGGGCTAAGCGCCTGCAGCAGCTCAAACACACACACACACACACACACACACACACCCCAAACAACAGCGCGCGGCCATATTTAAAAGAACGTGAAGCCAATTTGTGTCAAATCTCGCGATACTGGCGCGAAGTCTCGCGATAACGTGAACCTAGTGTGGAGCCGTGAGAAGGGAAAATAAGGCAGAGAAAATACCTGGGTCACACAAAGTTATCGTTTAATGACGTTGGTATCGTCTCTTCATCACCTTGTCCTCGTCATGGAAAAAAAGGTCTTGTTCATCATTGATTTCAATAACAAAATGAACACTAAATAGGGACACTGTGAGGGAAACTGATGTGTAAGATCGTTATGTTTTCAGCCCTTGTTGGGTCACTTCCAAGTACCCATATTCAGATTCCAATCACAGTTTTGTTAGAATACTTTTTGACTACCACCCTCGTATTGAGCACAACATAAGGCAGAAAAAATATTCTTGACAATCAACAATGCGAACGGTGCATCGTCCTATTCTTCTCCGTTTCTCGAGGTTGGTCGAAGGGAACCACTCCACTGCATCACTCATGAAACTAGGGATGCATGATATACTGGCCACCATATCGGTAGCGCCCGATATATGTACATTTTTAATGTTATCATTATCGGCCCGTTAAGAAAATTCGGTCGATATATTAAATCCGATAAATAATGGATTATTTTCTTCAGCTGAGACTCTTCAGATGCGCTTCAAAAATATGTTTTTGAACTGCTTGAAATATGATTGAAATCACTTGAAAAAGGAAAATAATGTTAAGTGAAGCGCAAGTCTGTCATATCGGCTACATAAAATGATGATGAGAACATTATGTGATTAGGACATGGCTTTTAATGCGGAGACTTTATTTTTTTTTATTATCAGGCTCTCAAAAATCATTAAAAAAATTGGATTTACATTTATCGGCCAATATATTGGTTATTGGCTTTCAAATACAAAGGGTTATCGGTATCGGCCACATTTTTTTATATCGCTGCATCCCCAACCGAGTTGCTTAAGGCAATTAATTCTGCCCGCTGTGACTGTAACTTCATTTAAAAGTATAATTTGACTTGACAGGAGAGTTTTTCAGATGTATTTATGGATATATTTATGAATGTATGATACAAAGGTAATTCTACAGATCTTGTTTTTCTTTATCTTCAACAGGTTTTTTCCTGCTGTCTACCGAGTCTCATGGATGTGGCGTTGGGTACATAAAAAAAAATACGAACTGCACAGGTAATGAGCAGCACCTTGTGTGTTTTAATACTATGTCTTTTTCATAATGCTCTGTATGTCATTCAAAATAGGGAATTTGTGTAACCGTAGTTTTTAAACTTTGTAATATTTCTTTTTTGATTCCTGCCTCTGTTACAGATGAAGATGAGTGTGAGACGCCGAGTCTGTGTGGTGAAAACTCTCAGTGTGTAAATACACATGGAAGTTACTATTGCACCTGTAATGAAGGATTTCTATCAATTCCACCCAATTTCACAGCATCAACTGCCGGAGAGTGTGTGGGTACGAGAGGGGTTTATAGGATAAAAATCACTACTATGATTAAAATATACATGAATATCAGATGATGTCACCAACGTCTCCTCACTGACGTCACTCAATTCTAAAACTTGTCTTCCGCCATCTTGAGTACCAGATTCGGCAAGATCGATACGTCAGTCGCAAAGGAAGTAGAGCTTATTCTCTGGCCGAGCCCGAACTTGCGGGCCGATATTTCCCGTCACTATCTTCGGGCCGGGCCCTTGATCTAGAGATGTGCACTCCCAATGCAAAAGAGTGCGGCGCGGGACAGGATTTGATGGCCGAGTGCGAGCGGCAATGCACTCTCTGTGTGTGTGCGCGTTGCAGGGAGAATAAAACGATTCGCGGGACTCCCGCAAACTGGAAATATCTATGAATAAAACATATAAAAACTAATACATTTTTGCAGAAAAGCAACAAGAACTAAAACAAAATAGAAACGATTTACAGGCCAGAGTTTCCTTTTAAAACACGTTTGCAGCGTTGAGCGATGTAGCCAATAACAGACAGAATGTTGATTTCTTCAACGCAAAGGCCAATCAGAAGCATTTAAGATAGACTCCCCTCACTGCTCAAAACCTCTATGCTCAAAACTGACTTTGTGTTCAGAGCTCTGTATGCTGACAAATCCTCTAATTGTAACAAACAAAGTTTATATATTATGAAAGATTCATTGTGCAGTCAGCTTAATTGATATTAACAGAGATGTGAGATCGCGATTAAAGGATGTCAGCTTTTTAGGAATTATTAACGGAGCGCACTTTGCGCGCATTCAGTCAAAATCCTTCAATCATATCATGCCCGACCATGCACGCAGCTGCTTGCTTTTATGTTATAACAGTGGTGTGCAAACTCTCTGTGCAGTGTTCATGTTGTCTGTGGTGAGTGGATGTAAATGATAATGAGTTTACGCTAGCTTAGGGCTGTGCGATATCACGATTTATGATCATGGATTAAAATATATCCACCATCTGCTTTTGAAGAAATGTCGTAGTATCGTGCATTCTATCAGTTGCAGTTCTGGCGCCTCCGTCTCAGCATAGGCTACAACGCGACGTATATTCACATCAAATGTTAACGCAAAGGAACGGGACAATGCAGTTCACATAACTTCATTATTTGCATGTGCTAACAAGTCATTCACGTGTTGATGCGCGGTTCTAACGAGGGCTTTTCTGAGCGCGTACACCGTAAGCGCACGCGCACTAAGCCTGTCTAACAACAGCGACAGGTTACTGAACGAAGTTATCTTTCTAGTCTTATAGCGCGAATACTGTCAATTACACACAGGGTTTACATAAACAAAGTTGGTTATGTATAAAGTGAAACAAACAGAGAAAATCTGCTTCCTAGCTAATGCCGTCAGTATTGTAGACAGTACCCGGCAGGTACTCAAGATGGCGGCAGTCAACTGGAAAAAGAGCGGATGACGTAAGAGGTCATGTGACTGATATTCATGTATATATATAATTAATACTAACTGCTTTCCCCAACAGATATCAATGAGTGTTTTGATAAGACACCTGCATGCCCAAGTGATCTGGTGTGTGTGAACACCATTGGCTCTTACAACTGCACCAACTGTCCTAAAGGATTTATTCGTGACCCAAAACTAAACTCATCATGTAAAGGTGAGCGGCCTCACTCCTATTACTTTCCATTGACTGTTAATCAAACCAAAGAACTTGAGTGTCAAAAATTACCTTTTTATTAAGGGTCAATATGTGCCTTCCAGAACAAATGTTTGGCTTTCATTATTTCTTCCCCTTAATGGGACATTTATAGTGGCTATAGTTGGTTAAAATGGTTAACAGAGAGCACTCTCAGAACATTCTTTTAAAGTTATGAACAAACGTTCTTCCAGTGACGTTAATAAAACATTCATTATGTAATCATTAACTATCCATCTTTCATGGAACTATTTTAACTGAAACGGTTAAATGTAAAAAAAATGTTTAAATGTTGCTACTTGTTTCGGAATGTTCAGAGAACATTTAAAAGTAACGTTTTCTAAATGATCAAATGGAATGTTCCTCTTAAACTTTTAAAAAACTGGACGTTTTGATATTTCAGAGAACATTCAGAAATGATGTTTTTACAACTTAAAGGAAAATATTCTTAGAACATATTTTGTGTGCAGGGATGGTGTTTAAAAACCCATACCTAAATATGCCTATATTGATAATTATTAGATGACAGATAATAACAGAGGATTTTTTGTACCTAGTTCAAGCCCTGTTTAATTTCTGACCCTGATTATAACCATCCATGTGATGCATTTGTAGTTTTTAAGCATATAATTTAATGAAACACTGAAACATGAGGAGGTTCACAGGAAAGTTGAAGTTCACAGAATCAGTAATAGCCACCAGCTCAGTGCAACATTAATGATGGGCTCTGTGTGGAATAAAACACTAGCATACTGTACGCTGTGAAACTGTAGTATGCGACATTGCCACATGATTTTACTATGACTTTGCAAGTTGGTACGGTTCGTTTATCTTCTAGGAAAACATTACACAAACATTGCATTTGCATAAGATGGAAATTGCATCATAGAAAGATTGGCATCATCACCTCAGGGTCATTTGTCACATCGGAAATGGATTAAGTCGAGTTGCACTGTGACATAAAGTGTCTATTGCCATTTTTGGCACGTCTTTACAAATGTATTGGGTTTATCTGGGTTTCCTATACAAAAAGAAAATAAATATGCTACAAAAATAGGATGAGTTGCTATTTATAATCATTCAGCAGTTGAATAGGATTAATACATTTTTTTAGGGGTTTCGAGCTGATAAAATAGCTTTCATTAACCTCTGTCATCTCACTTGTTTATGTGTGAATGTTCTCCCTTTTGCTTGTGTCTAAATTAAACCGCGTGTTCGCTGCAGATGTGGATGAGTGTGTGTCCTCAGTGTGTGAAGTTCACAGCCGTTGCACTAACACACCTGGCAGTTTCTCCTGCATCTGTTCTCCAGGGTTTGATAAACACGAGAACACCTGTACAGGTGAGCGTCAGTGTGCTGATGCTGCTAGTGATACTGACAGTGTGTTTGAGTGATGATCACATTAACAATCATAACATGCTGCTCTTAACATCAAAACGAGTGCAACATAATTAAATAAAAAGATGTTATCAAAGGAATCTGCATTCATGTGACTGACAGTCTTCTCTCTCTCTCTCTCTCACACACACACAGACATCGATGAGTGTAAAGATCCAGATGTTTGCGGCACAAACGCAGATTGCAAAAATCTTCCAGGCAGCTTCATCTGCGAATGTCACACGGGTTACAGTAACTACAGCAACAACCAGTCAAAATGCACCGGTTAGTGATCAAGTTTTTTATATGTTATTCTACTATTGGTATGTCAAAAATAAATTTCCCTGTTGACACTTTGCTGGAATTTTCATGACCCTAAATGAGAAAGTCACAAATTTTCAAGAAATGCATAATAGGTTAACTAGTGTTTCCGACAACTCAAAAATCAAAATGGGTCAAATTGACCCGCCAATTTAAAATATGGTAATTTTGATGGGACAACCCATCTTCCTATAACCTAGAGTATGTAAAATAAAATAACACAAACAGCACAGAGCAATTATTCTCTCACTCATCTTCTCTCTCTCTCACAGACATCGATGAGTGTAAAGATCCAGATGTTTGCGGCACAAACGCAGATTGCAAAAATCATATAGGCAGCTTCATCTGCGAATGTCACAAGGGTTACAGTAACTACGGAAACAACCAGTCAAAATGCACCGGTTAGTGATCAAGTAGCATGAGCACTTTTCAAAAAAATATGTGCTAGTTTAAGTGATTAATTGTGTTGTGTTTATGTGCGCAGAGATGAACTGTGACGAGTTTAAAATTGAGTCTGACATGCAGGGAAAGGTACAATTTCTGTCCCTTTGTGATTATTTTCAGTAGTATTTTCTCAGATGGCGTATAAACTGTGTGTTGTTCTAGTTGAAGGATATACTGACGCTGTTGAGGGACAGTTGTGAGTCTCTGAGGGATACAGGTGTAGGCCGTCAAACCGGAGAACAGTTACTGGAGGTGAAACTGCACCTTCCTCTTGTTTCTTCTGCATTTCTTGTGTTGAAATCGTGTTAACTTGATGATGGAGCTGTTTTTGAGTTGGAATATTCCTCTGTCTCATTATGTTTGACTCTAGATCCTGATCACCTCCACTGATTATCTGCTGTCGGATGGAAACATCGCTGACAGTGAGACGTTGAGTCAGTTTCTGGACGCGGTGGAGAACAGCATGCATCTGATTGGACCTCAGCTTAAAGCGCCTGTGACCAGGATGGAGACGCACAACACCTGTAAGACATAATCTCATTGTTACTGAATAGAAATACTGTTTCAGACATGCATAAAATGAAAGAGAAAGGCACTTTTATTAAAAACACAAAACATCCTGTTTAAGTAAGATTGTAATGGTACTGAAAGCAGTTGTTCTGTATGATCATGTGATTCACAGTCGCTGAGGTTGCAGTCAGGCGGGGTCAGGCTCCGCCCAGTGGGTGTGTCACTCTGAGCACAGACTCCGCCCTCTTCAACACCAGCTGGGAAACAGTTGTAGGGAAATCATATCCAGGTACAAATACACACATGCACATATATGTACTTATGAAAGCATCAGTGCATTCAAGACCAGATGTGAATGTTGTTTTTCTTTAGGTTTTGGGTTTGTGGCGCTCGTCAGTTATAAAGATATGGAGTCATCCAGCGATCAGTTTCACACGATCAGCAGAGAGAGATCAGACGATAGAGAGAGAAACATCACTTATCAGCTCAACTCGAAAGTGGTGACGGCCGTCGTCAGTAATCCAGAAACCAAACAGCTGTCTGAGCCGGTGACGCTCATCTTTACACACGAGCAGGTGAAGATGCCGACTTATCTGCTCACTCACAAACACAGAGATCTCACTGGAGATGAGCGTACGCACACACACGCACAAACTAAATGGTTTTAATTTAGGCTGTCCTGTGTGATTACAAGGCCATTGATATGTGGTTATTGCAAGTTGCAATAGTGTTACTGGATCTTAGTGCTGCATTTGATACTATCGACCACAACATTCTTTTGAATGGACTTGAAAATTGACATTAGTGGAATTGCATTGTCATGTTTCATATCATACTTATCTGACAGTTATCAGTTTGTAGCAGTAAATGAAGAGATGTCATATCGATCACAAGTTCAGTATGGCGTACCACAAGGCTCAGTACTAGGACCGTTCCTGTTTGCTCTGTACATGCTACCCTTGGGAGATTAGAAAGCATGTTTTAGTTTTCACTACGCTGATGTTACTAGGGCATTGCTATGTTGTTGCTAGGGTGTCCCTATGTGGTTGCTAGGGCATTGCTAGGCAAGCCAATAAAGCGCAATCCTATATTACTAATATGTTCTGATCTGGTGCTGAGAAATGGCTTTTTTATCATTGCGGGAGTGATCTAAATGGTTGCTTGCCAAAGCATTTGCCAGCATGGTATGTAAGGACTGGATGCCTTTCTGAAAGAATGAAAAGAGTTGACAACCACACTAAATGTTTAGATGTCTTGTCACTCTTGTAAATGAACACAAAAACACACAAGAGAGTTTTCTTTAATACAGAACTGCACAAAATTTTAAATAGACTTCCAATTGATAAGCATGGTTTTTGTGGTGAAGCTATTTTTACCAAATAATTTTTTCTGTTTAAGCTAGTGATAAAGATCAGCTGCCCGTGCGGATAATCAGACATTCGTGTATTTTTTACTTTTTCTGAACTGTCAATCATTCTCTTCTTCTCACTTCTTCAGGAGAGGGCGGAGTCTGAGGGCGTGGGTTATTCATGTGTGTATTGGAATGAGGCTGAAGGGGCGTGGTCTGGGCGGGGCTGTGAGGAGGCGTGGTCTAACAGCACTCATACAGCGTGTTCCTGCTCTCATCTCAGTAGTTTCGCTGTACTGATGGCCCTTTATCCCATACAGGTACATCTGTGACCCAGAAAAAACTGAGATTTCACACATTTTATTTAGATTTTAGATGAAATGATAATGATCTTTTCCCCTCTTCCTCTCCCTCAGGAGTCATTTGAGCTGGTGTTGATCACGCGAGTGGGTTTAGTTCTGTCTCTGCTCTGTTTATTTCTCTGTATCCTGACGTTCCGGTTCTGTCGCTCCATCCAAGGAACCCGAAACAGCATTCATCTTCATCTGAGTGTGTGCCTCTTCATCGCAGACCTCGTCTTCCTCTGCGGGATCTCCAGCACTCACGATCAGGTGTGTGTCTTGTATCTCCTGTATATGGGAGCTTTGAAGTCTAAAAGGTACACTGTAAATATTATTTTGCTCACTCTAACTTTATCTTTTTGCACAGATTAAGTTAAGTTGTAAATACTAAGAACAGTACATATTTTCAAATTGATAAATTTAGTTATTTGAACTTACAAAATTTAGTTGGAAAAGCTATATGAAAGAAAAGTGAACATACTTTTTTATGACACTTTTACATTTTTCTTTATAATCAAATCTTCCGCCATGGTCTTGTCAGTCAACCCGCCTCACTCTCATCACATGATAAATGAAATCTGACTCCTGCTGCTGTTCTGTGCTGCGACTCATTCGACTTCCGCTGCCTTGAAGTCTAAAAGGTAGAGAATAACAAGCAATTACAAAAACATATTGTGTTTTTCGTTCTCTCTCAGGTAGGGTGTGCGATTGTGGCTGGGCTGCTTCATTTCTTCTTCTTGTCTGCGTTCTGCTGGATGCTGCTGGAGGGGGTTCAGCTCTACCGGATGGTTGTGCTGGTGTTTCACACCACATTAAAACATCTTTACATGTATGCGGCGGGATACGGAGTCCCTCTCGCCATCGTCATTATCTCTGCCATCTCTTATCCGCGGGGATACGGCACCGATCGACAGTGAGTGCTGTTTGTGCTTTTATAGCATTCACATGAGCGATTGATTTCCTGCTGTTTTAATGGTTATTTTGTGTGTTTGTGCTCCAGCTGTTGGCTCTCTCTTGAATTTATGTGGAGCTTCTTCGCACCTGTCTGCATCATCGTCGTCCTCAACAGCTTATTTTTCATCATCACCGTGTGGAAACTGGCCGAAAAGTTCTCCAGCCTCAACCCGGACCTCTCCAAACTCCGCAACATCAGGTGTGTGTGTTTATTTCTTAAAGGGGTCATTCACACAAAATGTCATCGATTACTCGCCCTCATGTCATTCCAAAACCTGTACTTTGGTTCATCTTCGGAACACAAAACGAAGATATTTTAATGAAATCTGAGAGATTCCTCCTCTTTCATTGGACGTCTGTTCACCCAAACTCAAAACGTTCATGAAGAGATGAGAGTTTGAAAGTCACATGGGTTTGGAATGACATGAGGGTAGGTAAACGATGACATAACTTTCACTTTTGGGTGAATAATCTAAATAGATTCTGTCAAGTTCTCATCAATTCCTGGTGACTTTCAGGGGTTTCACAGTGACCGCAGTGGCTCAGTTGTGTGTTCTTGGAGGTATGTGGGTTTTCGGCTGCTTCCTCTTCCAGGAGGAAGGAACTCAAGTTGTTTTGTACCTCTTCACCATCCTAAATAGCCTTCAGGGGGCGCTCATCTTCATCATGCACTGCCTCCTGTCCAAACAGGTACACACACACACACACACAAATGCACATGCACCAAAAACGGAAACGCAGTATGGTCTAGATTCAAACTAAATTAGAAAGATCCCATCAACTGTCAAACAGACAGACTTTTGACTCCCTGCTTAAAGCATTGGACTGTAATCTGGAGAATGAACCTCATTGGTTCTTGCGGTGTTTTAAACGTGTTTTGTGTTGCCCCCTTCAGGTCAGAGAGGAGTATTGCAAACTGATTAGCAGGATCTGCTCAGACAAGGAGAAGAAATATTCAGATTTCAGCACCAATCAATCCAGCAACAGTCAGGTATATTTGCATCATCATTGAACATTGCTTACTGAAATCAATCATGTTTCATGTAATCACTTAATCAGTGTTTCAACCGGGGAAAGATGTCAATAAAACAGCTTGTAAACAGTCACGTAACGTTACATTTACCTCAGGAAAGCAATTCAATGTGCATGGACTTGTTAGTCAGGTTGAAAAAAATAACATTTTGGCAAATATTTATCAATATATGTTGTGTAATGTAATTTAAGTGCATCACTAGATTGTGGTTCAGCTTCTAAATGTGTCCTCTGACCTTTACAGCGACCTCTACGGAGCGATCAGAGCACAGCAGAGTCAAAGATATAGAGCGCCTGTCACGTCCTGGAGGATCTCTAGTGATGTTTGACCTTTAAAGACACATGGAAACGCAACTTCTCACAGAGCACATGGGACAGCTTTCCCCTGAGAAGATCTTAAACTGCTTTCTTTCTGTCTGTCAAGCAAGAATATTTCAGGTGTGGGCTCGTCACACTGGAGGCAGATTTGAAACATAGCAGCTAAATTAATAAGATGTGTAGGTCCGTTTTCTTCCTCTAATGGACTTTGGAGACACTTTAGCTGTTCTTTGTCTTGCCTTTAGTGGAAAACGTCCTACTTTACATGCAAAAGGCAGCTTTCATTTGCTTATATAAGAACAGTTGTGAATATGATATTTGAAGACCTAGTCTCTAGTTTGCCTTAAGAATAAGCCTTAATCTGAATCCTTAATCTATTATTAATCACAGATGCAGGTTTATGTGATCTGCACTTACATGCCACTTTACGTCCTTAAGCTGTTGGGAAATTTGACCTCTATTTATGTGGGAAACAGGTGAGGTACTTTAGATTGATAAAGCTAATTTAACAGAGCCGATGTTGCATTGCACAGAGCAGGTCTTAATTAATTTCACAAAGACTTATCCTCTTAAAAATCCAAGTAATACTAGTCCTGAAACTACGTTCATGAAGACCATACAGATTTAAGCATAAGCATGCATGCGCCTTGAATTTGTTGCGCTAATTGCACTGGATCAGGCCGTTGTTTCACATTTGAAAAAGAAACAGAAGAGATTTAACAACAACAGATGATAGCATTGACATGCTTTTCTGTGAGGGGGTTACGAGATTCACCCAACTCCATAGTTTAAAGACTTTTTAATGGGTCATATAACAATTGCAGAGACAGGAAGAAGACAACGCATGCATCGACTGCCAGTGTTCGCGCACACCATTAATTGTGGTATAATTTGAAAGGCTATGCGTTTGTGTCAAAACTAATGTATACTTAGGGCTTTAGTGTCCTCATTTTAAGAACAAAGTGATTTTGTAAGAAGATCAAGCTAATGCCAAAGCTTCAGCAACACAAATGTTTTTTAAGTTATCTATTGTATGTGAAATTATGATATTTGACAGAAACAAATGTTTTATTTTACATTTTCCGCAATGGATATTATTTTGTATCTTTTGTATCTGTTATTTTTTTAAGTTGACTTGTAATGCTCCGTCTACAACTATACTTGATTTCTGATTGTAACGTTACTGTACGTGTCGTGTATTATTGGATTTCAATGTCTGGATCAATTCAGATTTATACAATCTGAGGGAAATAAGGGGAATATCAAATTTCTGATGTGGTACTGCCATGTTTTTTTTTTAAAGTTAATATTTAATAATTGCTAAAAGAAGCCGTGGCAGAGTTTTGTTCACATGAGGTCAATATGCTAATTATCCCATAAACATACACTTTTATTCTATAATCGCACACTGATCTGCACATTACAGTAAAAGTACTTGCCACAATAAAACCCTCACATTTTTACACCTCAATTTCATTTCTACCCAGTAGATGTCTTACATGGTGACATAAATGCTTTGGAAGAACATTGATGAAATGGATAATAAATAATGTGTGAAAGGAAAGCCATGGTTCTTGTTTAAATAAAAACCATTCCTGAATGAAAAAATAGTGCAACTGATTGATTCTTATGGAAACTCAAAAGTGCTGCGTAACATGAGAATGAACCTCATTGATTCTTGCAGAAGCTCAGACGTGCTCCGTAACACAAGAATTAACCTCGTTGGTTCTTGAGGAAACTCAAACGTGCTGCGTAACACAAGAATTAACCTCATTGGTTCTTGAGGAAACTCAAACGTGCTGCGTAACACAAGAATTAACCTCATTGGTTCTTGAGGAAACTCAAACGTGCTGCGTAACACAAGAATTAACCTCATTGGTTCTTGAGGAAACTCAAACGTGCTGCGTACCACGAGAATGAACCCCATTGGTTCGTCAGGAACCAGAACCCACTCAGTCAGCGCCTTCCACAGAAGACAGGGGGGAGGATCCCGGATTGTGCATTCGACTCGTGAGCGGTGTGTTCTACGACTTTGATATTTCGTTGTGCATCTCTGGAAAATAGGAACCGGGTCTCCAAGGGGTGTATTTTCAGCTGCGGTCCGACTGGAGGAACCAATCGTCCAGACGGCTTCTGGTCGGCTCAGCAGGAGGCACCCACTCTAAACTGAGCTCATCAACAGCCTTGGACAGGACACATAGGAGCTCGACATCACTATGATGGAGGTCCCCTCCCGTTGCTGCTGTGGGGAGCAATATAATCCAGCAGGCCGTTGAACCACTCGCCGTTTGGAGACACTGCCACCGAAATGGCATCATACTTAGCGCCTTACATAGCTCAGAAGGACACCAAATCCTTCACGTTGGGGAGGGGCAGACATCAGCGGTCATGAAGCGCATTGGAACTGCAACAGGAGGTGAGAGGCACATAGATGCTGAGCCGGCGTGAGCTCATCACCTGACCTTGACAGGAACTCGTCCTGGGACGAGAGAGACTTGGGCAAGTTCTTCACCTTGGACGAGGGCGACACAGAACCTGAGAGTCCAGAGGCTCATATCTCCACCGTGGGAGCAGTCCGACCCCCAAGCACGACCCAGGCAGAAGACGCACAACTCGTGGCCATCCAAAAGTTCGATTGGCTCTGCACAGGAGAGGCAATCGCAAGAGGTCATCCTTGTCCGAAGTAGTCTTGATAGGCTTCTGGCCTTTCAGAAGGTTGGCTGAAGGAAAAGATTCTGAATGGATTACGTCCATGCGACGTATTATATAGATAGGGAAGCCCTTCTCATATTTGGCACGCTGAATGCCATTGGCCAGTGTTACTGGCATGATTGAATGCGGCTTCAGTAGTATTTGGAGTAAGGGTTTCCCCTTAAGCGTTGGCAACGCAATGGCGGAGTGAGCTGAATAAAAAGGGAACATGCAACAATAAAAACAAACAAAGTGGGTGCAACTGGCAGTCTCTCACTTTAATCTCTTTCATGCATCCTTAAGCACATACATCATGTTTAACAATGTCATGCAATACTATATTATATTTAATAGTACTAGTTGTCAACCTCAAGAAAAAAAACATTAGTTGTGTTCGAAATCGGCCCCGTAAACCCATTCACTATTACCTACATTAGTCCACTAATATAGTTCACTTGAAGGAGTGAATGAAAACGAGTGGGTGAATTCGTACACTGAGTGCACTGGAAGGGCTGCTGCTTTTGCATAGTTTGAGCTGTTTAATAATCATTTGAAACTGAGCAAATTGGCAGCTCCAGGAGTGAGATGAAAGGATTTATCTTGAACTCTGTTATGGAAACTATGTATAAACCTTATTTAAACAATTTAATAATCAATTAAAAATGAATATATACCTGTATGATATTACACTGTAGCCACATTAGACCAGCGTTTTTGAAAAATGGATGGATGGATGATTGAGCTGTGGGCGCCATATTCTGGATAGATGCAGGAATTTATTCGGCACAATCCTCACAGTGCATTATGGGTATCTTTAGCTGTTGAGCGTATATCAGTTGTACACTCATTGTGGTGCATTGTGGAATTGAATGAGTGCACTTAATAATGTCACCTATAGTTTCTGACACCACTACAAAATGGATGTACCCTCAAATAGTGCCCTATTTAAGGGTATTGGGGCGATTTCAGACACAAACATAGTCCTACTCTGTCAGACACTGCAGTCACAGCATTAACTCTATCCATATGTACTTCTAATCCACATGAAATCTTAATGTGACACTGCCTCCTACTGGCAGAAAGAGCTCAATGTGCAGTTTCAGGATGAGCTGAATGAGTCTTTTCTAGATTTACTGATGAAAAGACACTAGGATGATTCTGGTGCAGTTTGTTCTTTAGTGTGTTTCTTCTGGTGGGTCTGAAAACTTCCTAAATATGCAAATCTCTTGTCACAGATGGAGCAGCGGTAAGGCTTCTCTCCTGTATGAACTCGCTCATGAGTCTTCAGGACATGTGATCCAACAAATGTCTTACCACAATATGAGCATTTGAATGGTCTTTCTCCTGTATGAATCCTCTGGTGCAACACTAAGTTACTGTTATGTTTGAAACTCTTCCCACAATCACTACAGTGATACGGTCTTTCTCCTGTGTGGAGCATCTGATGACTTTTGAGAGTACCTGGATTGAAAAAGCTCTTCCCGCAGTAGGAGCACAGGTACGGTTTCTCTCCGGTGTGAATCCTCTCATGGCATATAAGGGAGAATTTACTATGGAAACGTTTATCACAGTTTGAACACTGATGCGGTTTTTCAGAGTGTAATTTTCGGTGTGGCCTTAGGGAACGTAAATCTTTAAAGGTTCTCCCGCATTCATTGCACTTGTAGGGCCTCTCATCGCTGTGAATCCTCTCATGAGAAATTAAAGAAGATTTGTGACGGAATCGATTATCACAGTGTGAACACTGATACGGTTTTTCCTCAGAGTGTATTTTTTGGTGTGACCATAGACAACTTCCGGCTTTAAAGGTTTTCCCACATTCAGTGCACTGGTACGGCCTCTCATTGGTGTGAACGCGCAAATGGATCGTCAGATGGGATCCATGGTTGTAACTCTTCTCGCAGTGAGGACACTTGTACGGCTTTTCACCCGTGTGGATTCGCATGTGAGCATCAAGATTCCCTTTGGTGATGAAATACTTTTTGCACTCGCTGCAGTGAAAACGCTTTTCACCAGTGTGAATCTTCATGTGAGCTTTTAGACACTTATAAATGAAAAAATCCTTCCCGCACAGTTCGCAGTGAAACTCCTTCTTCACTCTGTGCTCTTTTAAATGACGTCTCTTCTCTTCTATGGTTGTATAGCTGATGTTGCATCTCTTGCAGGTGAAGTCTTTCTGTTCTGTGTGTGTTCTCTCATGTCTCGATAAATGTCCCTGTGAGCTCATGGTTTTCCCACAGGTTACGCAGGAGAAACTCTTGACCTTCAGCTGATCTTTTGATAACGAGGCCGTTTCTTCATCTCCATCAGTAGATGAACCGCCATTCTCATCTGAAAGAAATGAAACGGTAATACATTTTTTTAAAATTTAAAACGTACTCAGTGTTAATGTACCATTCACGCATCATACTTAAATTCTGATATATTAGTCTATTAGCCAAACTTCTAGGGATTAACGATTCATAAAACCACAACTGCAATATGGTTATGCAGTTATCAATTCGCAAAGGCTGTAAGTTAATTACATAAACCAGAGGTCTTCAATCCTGCTCCTGGAGGGCCGCTGTCCTGCAGAGTTTAGTTCCAACCCTAATCAAACACACCTGAATCAGCTCATCAAGCTCTTCAGGATCGCTTGAATATACAAAGGCAGGTGTGCTGAAGCAGGTTGGAACTAAACTCTGCAGGACAGTGTCCCTCCAGGAACAGGATTGAAGACCTCTGACATAAACTCTCACCTGAAGTGGATTTGGAAATGCAACACTTGCCACCCATTTTGGCCAAATCATGCAGCTCGAGAACCGGTTCTAAGTTTTATGAACCATCGATATTGTATGCCCTTGACGTTAACGAGTCCTCTTATCGATGCTCCTGCTCTGAGTCCCAGCCATACAGACCGTGAACTCACAACTGTCCCTTTTGTCCTTTATCGGGCACCATAGCACGGCGTCCTACGCATCTGTTCGTCAAAACGATTTGAGCAAAGGAGGGAATCATGGAGAGGAAGAGACGATCTAAAGCTTGGCTTTATTTTACTAAATGAGACGAAAATTATGCCGTTTGCAATAACTGCAAGGCTGTAATTTTTGAGTAAAGGTGCAAATACAAGCAACATGCTTAAACATATCTACCCATGGTACTGAATAGCAGGAATGCCGTGTTTTTGATCCGCTGCGTACAACTGCCCAAGATAGCAGCACCGTAACCTCCGTTGAACAGGGTAATGTAATGTTAAATATCACTGGCGTCTTACAAACAACAGGCATATTCTGCGAAAACACTGTATATATAACTATTCCATCCCTGTTTTTATGGAGAATAGTTTTAATTCAATATTAGGAGGAAGAGTTTCTGACCTGTATGCTTGTGTTTACAAAAGAGTTTTTAATTTATTTTATTTAAATCTTATTTATTATTCAGTTTGCTTACTCAAGTGTAAGCTTTAAAACAAATAAAACCACTTGTTTTTTTGCCGAAAAAGCATAGGCTGTGACTACTTTTTTCTATACAGTGCTATCAGGAATCGATAAGAGAACCGTTAAAGAATCGAATCGATAAGCAGAATCGTCAGTGGCATAGATATGATAAAATCTTATCAATTCCCATCCCTACATTCAAGTGTCATGAAAAACAACAACATATCATGAAAGAAACACACCTGCAGGAATAAACTCATCATCATTATTTTGATTTTCATCAACCTCATTATAGTCATCATCCTCCTGCTTAAGGCTCTGTTGTTGTTCCTCTGCTGTGGTTTCTTCTCCTCGTCTCTCTATCAGGTTCCTGCAGTCCTCCAGTTTGACGGAGCACATCTTCATCTGCTGTTCTCCAGCGTTACAGTCAGAGGTTTGATCAGCGGATCCATGATCCTGAGCGTCAGTATAACACAGTAAAGTGAGGCTGAGCTTTGAGTCCTGTGTGTCTCTGGATCTCTGATCTCTGATGCTCCAGATCGAATTCTGACAGTACAAAACAACATATATTAGCTAACACTGACATTGTGCTCATGACTTTTACTTGGAATCTTAATTGGTTAACAGAGGCCTCATTTCTTTGGACAAACTGACAGGTGATTCAAATGAATCATATACAAACCTCTCTGTTGGGTTTGTCTCCTCTTTCTCTCAGCTTTGCCTCCAGTGACGCCACCTCTTTCTTCAGCTGACAGATTTCGGTGATGAAATCCTCAATATCAAGCATGGACAGATCCGTTCCTACTGATTTACAGCAGATCACATCCATCTGCGCTCTCATGGTCAACATCTGAAGACAAACATCGTCATTATTACAAGAAACATTTATAATGTAGCAGAAGAGCCTCTTCTCAATATTATTAACTTGTCTTTATTAGGGGTGGCTCGATACCACTTTTTCTTCTCCGATACCACAGCCTTGAGTATCTGCCGATACTGATCCAAAACCAACTTTTTAAGAGACCAGGCATCTTAAAGAATTAAATAGTTAAAAGCACATTTGTCAGGAGGATGCACTGTGCTTAACCTAGCCATCTAAAAAGCATCATTCTCAAAAAGAGCAACAAATGTTCTACTTCTCTAAAAGAAGAAATGCGTAGCCCAGAACATGACTTTGTTGTGCAATACTGCTGCTTCGTTTTTATTAAAAAATTTCAAACAGAACTTGTGGCAGCCTTTTTGATTAGTCAGCACCAAACATTCAAAATAAAATTAAAAGAGCAAATTTAAAGAATTATAATTCCAGTGTCAAATACTGGATGTAACTCAACACTCAATGTAGTCATACCCGGTGTTGTGCGCGAACGCGTTCATTGCACGATAGTTCGTATTTTAGGCGAACGTGAACTGAACGTACTGTATTACTGCCTGATGAACGTTACTGTGAACTTCTTTCTGGTGTCTGTGAATGGCAGCACTCTGTTTAACTTCGTTCAATAGAGTGGCAGATTTCTATAGAGCCTTCCAAGTGAAAACCCGGCTAAAACACACCGTAAACAGGCCTTAATATGTAAAACACCCAATCTGGCAACACCAGCGACCAGTGTCGCACCGCCACATGCGTCAGCAAAACAAAAAGCAGCAAGAGGCATCGTATGATCATTTAAACCAGTTTTATGACGAGGTCGGTCAGGATGGGAAAAATCTTACATTTCTGTGCAAACTTTGCCCGCCGATAAAATAATTACTGTCTGTGGCTCTACTGTATATGGGCTGTGGCAATATTTTTGAAAAATAATAGCTCGCAGCAACATATGGAAAAAAAGAACTATGAACTAGTTCAAAATGTTAAAGTATGAACTGAACTAGTTCATTTTAAAATTTGTGAACTGAACTTTGAACTAGTTCATCTAGAAAGTGAACTTTTCCAACACTGGTCATACCTCTGTAAACCATAACTTTAAGTATTTTACATGTAACTTAACATAATAGTATCTCCATTTTAAAATGTACAGTAGAACACAGTGCAATAAGGCAATCACAAATTAAACTATGCCATTAAACCCGATATCAAGGTAGGTGCAAACTCTTAATTTAGCTTAAAATCTTATACGTAGGAGTCTTAGCTTAAGAGCGATTCGGGACCGATCTGAGAGCAACTCTGAGTAAGGAAAAGACAAAAACTTTTATCTTAGTGAGGAGGCGGGGCTGACCCCGTTGCTATGTATGACACAATCTTTTGAAGACTGTGATTGGTTGGTTGTCCAAGAAGGAAAAAAAGAGTGATTTTAAGTATAGGGTCTATTCTAAGCCTTCACTTTGAAATTACATGCGTAATTTTTCCTATTTGACCATTCTCGTACACACACACACACACACACACACACACACACACACACACACACACACACACACACACACACACACACACACACACACTATATATATGTGTATATAAATCCTTTTTTTTATTTACCATACTGTTAATTTCCTATAAGGTATTTGATTGGATTAGAATGATAAAAATTGTCCCACTGTCTATTTAAGTGGTGATTTGAATGTTGGTTTTAATGTAGCAAACATGGAATAAAAAAACAAGAAGGACAAGAAAGCTGAACTGGACAGAGGAACAGTGTTTACTGTGAGCCCAGTTAGTGGATGAACACAAGGCCATCCTTAAAGGAAAATCAGGCCGGATGTCACAGCAGAAGCAGACATAGGAGCTTATAGCGGTTAATAATAAATTATTTACGGTTCATTCCCCCTGCTTGTGAGGAAGCCTGCTATATTCATAAATGCATTTTTTGAGCCTGCAATGTGGGAATGTCCAGTGGAAACTAAATGAACTGCGACACAATAAGAGGTTCTGAAAGTGCTGTAATTGTTTGTGATCACTCTGCTTACAGAAGGTTGTGACAGAACCAAATCATCACTGCTGCGTTGATGCATTTTCCCAGCTGCCAAATATCTTAATGTACAGTAGTGATTTAATTCCTGGCACTACGCCATTCCTGCGCTGTGTCGGAGATGTTATTGTGTCTCTAATAAAATCGGTCACAAACATGATCCCTGCACGATCTAATCTATAGTGTCTTATTAACTCACTGTCATCTATTTTCTGCAATGCATTTCTTCTCCCTCTTCGTCTTTCTGCCATTTTCTCCTCTGCTAAAGAAACTCTTAAGCCTCTTAAAAGTCCTCGTCCGTGCTCCTAACAATTTTGACCTTAGCACCTCTTTTAAGGGTTAAGATGCTTTCTGAATTACTTTTTTCTTTACTAGGATTTTTAAGAGTAAACGCCCACATTTCTAAGAATTTTCTTATAATTTTGTCACTAGGAGCTACTCTTTGCACTAAGATTCTTTATGAATACGGGCCCTGTTATGGAGTTATATTAGACAGCAAATTGTCTTTGGAAGATCATATTTCATACGTTACAAAAAAAGCCTTCTTCCACATCGGAAACATCGCTAAGCTCTGGAACATGCTATCTCTTTCTCATGCATTCATGACCTCTAGACTAGATTAATGTAATGCATTACTAGCTGGTTGTCCTTCATCCTCAACAAACAAGCTACAATTAGTCCAAAATGCAGCTGCTAGAGTTCTTACTAGGTCAAGAAAATATGATCATAACTAATTTTATCATCTCTGCATTGTTTACCTATTAAGTTCCGTATTGATTACAAAGTATTACTACTGACCTATAAAGCCCTAAATTGTTTCAGTGCATTTAACTGATCGTCTATCGCCTTACAAACCATCTTGCTCTTTAAGATAACAAAACTCTGGACTTCTGGTAGTACCTAGAATATCTAAGTTCACTAAAGAAGGCAGAGTATTTTCAATTTTGGCTCCTAAACTCTGGAACAGCCTTCCTGATAATGTTCGGGTGCCAGGCTCGCACTCCCAGTTTAAATCTAGATTAAAGACGGATCTCTTTAACCAAGCATTCAAATAATGCATCTCATAATCATGTACTCCAGTTATATTAGATCAAATGCACATGATTACCTTTTGTTTGAAATGGTATTATCCAGTTGCTTGTCTGTTTTATCTCAGGATGCCCATCCAGAGGTAACTAGAGAGTATGTCAGCTCCAGTTGCCTCTCACAAAGACTTCAGATGCCCAACACCTGAGAAGAGATGACACCGACTCTGAATCAACATGCACCACTGCCAAGTTTTTTATATATTGTAATCATTATGATCAGAACTTGTTATTATCGCTGTAATGAGATCATTGTTTATACCTAAATGAATGTTAGCTAACTGGATTTTTTTGTATTATCTTAGAACTGTACATTTCTGATATTACTTTGACAGTCACCTCTGATAACAGAGATTACTCTAACGTTAAATTGTAATGTGGACATTTTCTGTAAAGACGCTTTGAAACGAAATGTGAAAAGCGCTATACAAATAAATAAGAATTGAATTTATGATGAACGAGCAGAGTTACACAGATTTGATCTGTAAATAAAGAAAATTACTTTCATTTGAGAATATTCAGAAATATAAATTTAATTTGCAAGTTTAGGCATGTTTCTTGAGTAGGACTATCAAATATTGTTATATATTATCAACACTTTTATTAAGCTGCTGGATTTAATTAACTAAAATTTCGGATATTAAACAGTATGTGATACTCATTTCTAAGACTCATTTAAAAGTGATCAGAATTGAAAATTAAATATCGTTAGTACACCGGTTTAACAAACACGTCTGCTGAAGTAAACAATTAACGTACGGTCACTGTGGTTTTAATAAAAACATCTAAGTTGGACAATGGTTGATTAGGGTTTTAAGGATAAACAGCGAGAAAACGCTTAATTTAAGCTCAATAAATCACTACAGACAAAACAACATACCTCAGTCTGAGCACGGCATCATTTTCTTCAGTGGTTTTACCGGCGCAATGAAGAGCGTCACAGCGACTCCTACAGGTTTAGGTCAGTAACACCTGCTGTTCACTAGAAATCGTTTTTAAATGGCAAACTTTTTCCGCCCTTTTCTCATTCAAAAATACACTTGAATTCCAGTGGCGCGGACCCTTGATGACGTATTTTAACGGTCATCAGCGTCATAAAATCCTGCAACGTTTTTTATATTTTCATTTTTTTAAAATACATATATGCACATTTATAACACTATACGTTGTATTATATTACATTTGCATCAAATTACAAAAATAATAGCTGCTGTCAGGGTTTGGGAGTATCAGTAAAATCCCTCTTCTGACTGCCATTATCAATCTGTTTTTTTCCTCTTGTTTAAAGCTATGAAAACACTTTTGTGGAGTTTTTCTTTTGCTTTTTGAGCAAACTTGAACACACAAAAAATATGTATTTAATGTAATCTCTCGTCTGCTTCTGAGAAACCCGGAAATGAGAAATGGTTCAATTGTGAAAACACAGCAAAAACCGTCGGCTATATGACACAGCTGTTTTCAATCTTAATGTTTTTGCTATAGTACAATACATAAGCTTCAGGTGGCCTATAATGACTGTATGCGGGTATTGCTTAAAAAACCTAGGTGGTGTAGTGCAAGTGACTTGTTCTGTAAGACAAGAGTCAACACTTTCCAGGCTCTATTGAGAAATCTGATGTACAAATTTATTGGTCGACTGAATGGCTCTCAGAATGGCATTATTAATCTGCTGACAAATCCTAGTAAAAATGTTGTGCGATACCAGTCACCTTTGTGGAAGCACTGGTATAACTGTCTTTTATAATTGGTAATTGTGGGTTTTAGGGAGGTGTTGGGTGTCTGTAATGTTGTATGGTTTTCTAATGGACCCTGAGTCTGACAATAAAGTTGAAATGAACTGAATTGAATAAACGTTAATTCATTCAAATTATGACGGTGACAAAAATATGTTTTTATCTGTTATTTTTTGTAATTAGTCATGCTCACTGCACCATTCTGCAACCTCTAGTGGTTCAACAGATCATAAAACTCACAGTTCTGATGATATTACGTTTTTTGATTCACAGATAAGATAATTTTTCAGATCACCAAGAAAAAAATATACTTTGGGGGTGGGGGTTAAATTTACTTTTCATTTATTACTTAAAGCACACTTTAAGTGTCTCCGATACCATATAAACACTAGCCAAACTAATAAAGTCCAAACATTATTAAAGGCAAGTGAACAGTCAGCAAAAAATAAGAACAAATGCATAAATCACAAGCATAGATAAATACAATGTAACAAATAGGGTTGGGTACCGAAACGCGGTGCCAATAGGGAACCGGTTCCGACGTAAACGGTAGTAACCAGAGCGAATAAGAACGAAAAATTCGGTGCCTGACTCTCTGTGTCATGAGGCGCACACACGTAAGGTCTCTCGCTCTCTCTCTCTCCGCCGTGCGCGCACTATACGGTTTGGAGCACAGTCTGTTCTGTCTCGCATGCGCGCTCTTGCTCGCTCGCTCTAGATTCCGGGATATTTTAACTAATTTGCGGGCATCAGGGAGCCGTTATCAATATGCGGGAGACTCCCGGAACGTCTGCTTATAGCGAGGGGATTAATGAAGATGACGAAGACAAAACGCTCCAAGGTTTGGCTGCATTTCACGTGTAAAATTACGCGTCAGAACGCCCTCTGGTTGTGCCGATTGTCTGAAGCCATATAGAATCACGCCAATGCATTGGCTGATGGCGCGGGCGTCGCCTCAACGCTCTTACATCGTCATATTATATTAGCGCGGGCATCATCTGCTTCTCAGATTTCTCTGCTGAAAAAGGAAGCTTGTCGGCAGCGCGAGGAGCTTGGCAGCGAACGCAGCGTCTCGTTCCCTATTCAGAGAACATAGGTTACACCAGTAACCAGAGACGTTCTCTTTCATAGGTTCACTCAATGCTGTGTAGCTAAGACGCAGTGGGAACGAAATACCAAACTCGCCAAGCTAAAGCCCCGTTCACACTACAAGCGACAAAGCGACACAATACCATTAGTTTCAATGAGGAGCGGGCGATTTCCGGCGACACGGGCGACAGCGACCGTTGGCGACCGGATGGGACCTGTCTGGCGACGCGACAAAGTTGAGATCTGTTTAACTTTATGCAAATGAAGAGCGACAACCAATAGTAGCGGAGCATGCATGATCCTTCTCCACATCTTTGGATGTCATTCATAAAGGCAAGTAGTAGTGGGAACGCCCTCTAGCGACCTCATCGCCAGCCACTGGCGACATGCAGCGACAAAGTCGCTTGTAGTGTGAACGGGGCTTAAGCGCTGCCGTAGTACAACGACCAGATAACTTACATGACTTGTTCAAGCAGACAAAACATGGGAACCTGGAGCCATGTCGAGATTAGATTACCCTGGTAGTAATCTCTATTAATCTCCAGTATTATTACATTGTTTGATACAATATTGTTTTATTTGATATTATGTAAATGTGAATTTTTATTTTATATTGGTTTATTTATTATTACCATACGTTACTTGTATTTATATTGTTTAAAGATTTAAGTTAATATTGTGTCCAGTTTGGCCCTGTAAATAAAAAGGTATTATTTTTTGACAAAGTCTGTGCGGTTTCGCTTTCAGCACCGGAACCGTTTAAAAAAAATACAGAGTAGGTACTGGTATCGGATAAAACCCAACCGATACCCAACCCTAGTAACAAATGTACAAATAAAGTAAGGTCTAAATGAAGTATTCATTTCAGGTACAGAAATGTAATACATTTTAAACAACACTATGTTCACTGCATGAATTTGATATAGATGAATCTTTGTTAAAGCTGTATTTTGTAGTTTGATTAACATTAAAGGGGTGATTGATTGCGATTTCACTTTTTTCATTTTAAATAGTGTGTAATGTTGCTGTTGGTGCATGAACAGTATCTGCAAAGTTGCTGCGCTGAAAGTTCAACGTAAGCAGAGATATCGTCTTTTAAAAATCAGGAAGTTTAATGCCTACAAAAACGACTCGAATGGGACTACAACAATACTTCCCGGGTTTTATACGTAACTAACCCATAATCAACCCTCCCTCCGGAATATGCAAAAAAGGGGGCGTGGCCATATTTCTGCGTCTTTGTCGAAGAGGAAGAGTTATAGTGGAGAGCATTAGCCATGCCGTCGAAAGTGTGTTATTTTCACCCAGCTGTAATGCCGTCTGTGTTCGGGCTTCCTACGGACGCTGTAGTTCGTCAACAATGGCTACAATTTATGTTTGATTATGTTCCAGAAAATTACAATCGTAATTTAGCTCTCTGTGCTGCGCATTTTACGGAAGACAGCTTCCAGAATCTCCACAATTCAATGTCGGATTCAACAACAAACTGTTACTAAAGCATGAAGCAGTTCCAACTTTAAAACCAGAGGCAACAGTTGTTGGGCCACAACCAGTTAGTAATTTTAAATATATTTGCATGTATAATTTTAGACGTAATGCTTTAGTTTTTATCAAGGACGTAAACAAATGCCAGCGCTGGCTTTAGTAGCCACTTAGTTATGCTATTTCGTGTGTCTATGACAAACGCGTACAAGCATTTTGGACCTGAATTTGTAATTATGTACTAATTTTGTAAATGTATTTACCATGTATACTTTATGACGTAATTTTTCTATTTGATCAAGAACGTAAACCAATGCCAACGCTGTTTGTAGCTAGTTAGTTCTTTGCTATTTTGTGTGTATAAGACAAACGTGTATAAAGTTAAAAGAATTATATGTAATCGCAACAGCAAACTTCAGCTGCTGTTATCAGATGTTTTCACGTTCTGTTGGCATTTTAACACAGTTGCTACATGTACACCTAAAGAAAACGATACACCGAGTAAACTAAGTTTTGTGAATAGATAAACGGTTGTTCATTATATCGACAAAACAATAATTTTAAAAAACGGCATTACTCAGTCATTTATTCAGTTATATTAAACATTTAATCAGGAGAAAGCCGTATCTCAAAAGCTAAAAAGCAGCAGTAGCATTTTCAAGTAACAGCATATCGAAATTCTTATATAATAATAGTAGAATAGAATAATAATAAAGATTCAAAAATGTACCATTCAGAAACGTTTTGTAAGAGCAGTGGGAAGGTTCTGCTTGACTCTCTTCATTGCCGCTTTCTGGGTCTGATTCTGGCTCACAGTATTGACACCATTATTTACATTTGACCGGAGCACATGCAGCTTTTGCCCGTAAAAGGTAATGGGCGTGCAGTTTCCGGAATACGTGCGTGACTACGCAGTTTAGCCAATTGCAACACACCGGCCCAAATAACCAATCTGAGCCCATTGCCTGTTTCTGAGGGAGTGGTTTCATAGAATCAGGAAGTCAACCGGTCGTTCAAATGACAGAGGAGAAAGTGGCTTACAACAAAGGTGAAATTTATGAAAAAAACATGAAGACATGTTATATTGCACCCCATAAACACAGTCATGCAAAGAAAAAAAGCAGTCAACCACCCCTTTAATGACATATAGACAACAGCAGGTATTTATAGGGTGCTGTCACTTTAAGACTGAATGCACGGATCCATTATAATGAACCACATCCTTCTCTTGACCTCTTTCTCGAGACATACCGTATAACTTCAAATAATAGCCGAGTCCCAAATAGACGCCTGTCTCTTTTACATGCCTGGTGTGGCGACAGGTTTGGGTAAATAAAGGCCGGTCTCAAATAGAGGCCGGGTCTGTTTTTTAGTTTCGGGTTGTATTTAATCTTCTAAAACCCGTCAGATCGTCCGCTTTTTGGTGGCCGCCAAAGCAAATTTGTGTCCCGCCAAAGCCTTTTTTGATCAGTGAGTGATGTAGAATAGAATGACTGCTGCGCACGAGCAGAGAGAGAGAGAGAGAGAGAGAGAGAGAGAGAGAGAGAGAGAGAGAGAGAGAGAGAGAGAGAGAGAGAGAGAGAGAGAGCACTCTCACGTCTTTAAACATCGCCAGCGCTGTCTTGCTCTCTCTCCCTCGCGCATATTAATCAACATCAATTGACACGATAGTAAAAGGTCGGAAGACCACAGTTTCACGTGGAGCATTTGGAGATTTTTAGAGATTACAGACTCTAGGAACAACATCTCAATGAACAACATCTCAACACTAAATTATAAAGGCCTGTCTCATATAGACGCCTGTCTCAAATCCAAGCCGGTGCAGTTCGACGATTTGGGAAAATAAAAGCCCGGGCTATTATTTGAAGTTTTACCGTAACCGACTGTGTTTACGAGAATACTTGCTGAGACTGGTATTTTGACCTAATTTTGTGTGTCCGTCCATCCAAATGCAAGAAAACACAAAAGAGGAATCGATTTGGGCTTGAATTTGAACAGGAACTGAGGTAAATATTGGTCATTTCTTGCCCTAATGTGGTACTGCCATGTTTTTCAGTTTGTGTTACTGCTAAAAGAAGCTGTGGCCGAGTTTTGTGTTCACGTAAGATCAATATATAAATACAGACTTCCCTCATCTGCAAATGCAGTGAAGGTAAAGTAGCTACCTGAACAAACAAACACACATCTATCATGGAGGCACAAATGCTCTGGAAGAACATAGATGACATTTAAAAACATTGTGTGAAAGGAAAACCACACTTTCTTGATTCAATAAAACCCATCCCAAAGAAAACCATCCAACAATAATTTTCATAGATCAATAACTTCCTTACAATCATTCTTGAGCGCATTCCAAACACATAAAACATGTTTAAAAGCGTTATGAAATCCAGGCACTCATAGATGGCCTATTATTTTATTTTTAGGCTTTTTAATAGTTCAAGTTCTGTCAAATTTAAGATACAATAATCAGCCGCGTTTTCATTGCAGAAACAGAAAGTAATTTTTAAACACTATTTTATTTAAGTCAGACCAGCACAAACTGAATATATCACAAGGATTTCTGAGGTGACTCGCTATGCTGACTCGCGATCTTCGCAGTAGTGAACGCGCCAGAGAGAAATGCACATTTCATACGGATTTCATAAGCAGAGAGCAGTCTGTAGTCTGTTTTCTTTCGTTTTGAATTGTTCTGTTTAAAAGTAGACATGTCTGTGAGGCAAGTAGGCTACCTTATACGCCGAGTTTCGGTTCATTCATGAAACGAGCTCCAGTTCACGCGCTGGCGCCTCCGTTTCGTGATCATCTATCGTCTGCTATATTTACTTCTTATTTATTAAATCCAGGCAATTGGTTGATGAAACATTGATTAAAATAAAGATACAATTAATACAAAACGAAATTCACTTTAAAGAAAGGTTTTGTGCTTTCTGTTTGATGTCTCTGTGAAAGTTTTAAAGCATATTTTAGTGCCGCTTTCAGAACGCTCACGTACGGAGAACTGTCACGTCCGTAACATTGTTTCTTCCTCATAAATGCGAACACTAAAAATAAAATAAAATAAATATTTTGTTCTGTGGAGACTGAGAGCCAACCCTTCTTCATCCGGTGGGTAGTATTACTTTGGTTTTCGCCGTGTAATTCACAGAATTACTAAACAATATTTTAGGCCTATAAAATTCAGCCCCTTATAAATGTGCATTTTCTAAGCTTAGAAAATGGACAAAATTCATTTGATTCTAATCATAATGTAACATTATTGTGAAATTGATTTATTTATAGGCTATTTGCTATTAGTATAGTAAATCCTTATGTTTTTATCCAACTAGGCTATGTGTGGGCCTTATGTAAAATACGGGACAAATCGCTTCCCTTATTGATTTGATACGGGACGCATCATTTTACTTGTTAATACGGGACAATTCCGTATTTTAAGGGACGGGTGGCAAGCAACCCTACCACCAATCCTACAATGCGTCGCTGCTGCAAACAGGTTAGGCTGTAGGCTACACTTCAGCCAAAATTAATTAATTTAAAAAAGTAACGGACAACGCACCATATGATAACGGTAACGGAGTTAATTTATTTAAAAAGTAATGTGTTACAGTATGAGTTACTGTCAAGAGTTACGCGTTACTGCCCAACACTGGTCCCTACCTAGACAGCAACGTACTGTCGGCCAAGGTCCGGTCCACATGGATTCCACACGGCCCAGATGTGGGCCGGATCTGGGCCGACACTATGTTGCTGTCTGGGTAGGGACTTTGGGGTGGTACTCGGTGTGTTTCGACCACAGGAACAGGGTCTAAAAATGAAGTTCCAGGTAAAAATTTCCCCCTTAGAAAGGACCAGCTCACAAGGTCCTACTTATTTTCATTGGTCAGGAACTTTCGGTAGTGGGACTTGGGCGCTGAAAATGCTAATTGGCTGAGTCCAAGCAGCATTTTGATTGGTTGACTGGTTGACACACAGCAACAAAGCCTTGACTGGTCTTTCTCCTGTATGAATCCTTTGGTGATTTTTTAAGGTACTACACTTACTGAAACCCTTCCCACAATCGCTACAGTGATACGGTCTTTCTCCAGTGTGAATTCTCAGATGAACTCCAAAATGAGCCGGATTAAAGAAGCTCTTCCCGCAGTAGGAGCACAGGTACGGTTTCTCTCCGGTGTGAGTCCTCTCATGGCAAATCAAATCAGATTTGTGACGGAATCGTTTATCGCAGTGTGAACACTGATACGGTTTCTCCTCAGAGTGTATTTTCTGGTGTGACTTTAGACAGCTTGAGTTTGTGAAGGTTTTCCCACATTCGCTGCACTGGTACGGCCTCTCGTTTGTGTGAATGCGCACATGCCTCTTCAGATGGGGTTTGTGTTTGTAACTCTTCTCGCACTGAGGGCACTTGTACGGCCTTTCACCCGTGTGGATTCGCTTATGAGCATCAAGATTACCTTTGTTGCTGAAATACTTGTCGCACTCGTTGCAGTGGAAAGACTTTTCGCCTTTGTGCGTCTTTATATGAGCTCTCATATTATAAGGAGTGGTGAAGAAATCCTTCCCGCACTGTTCACAATGAAACTCTTTCTTCGTGTGCTCTTTTGAATGACGTCTCTTCTCTTCTGTGGTATAAAAGCTGATGTTGCATTTCTTGCATGTCAAGTCTTTCAGTTCTGTGTGTGTTCTCTCATGTCTCGCTAAATGTCCCTGTGAGCTCAATTTTTTCCCACAGGTTACGCAGGAGAAACTCTTGGCCATCAGCTGATCTTTTGATGTTGAGGCTGTTTCTTCATCTCCATCAGAGGATGAGCCAGTGTTTTCATCTGTCAGTAACAAAATGGTGGTAAAATGTCAAACTTTAGATAGGGATGCAACGGTTCAAAAAGCTCACGGTTCGGTTTGTATCCCAGGTTTAGGTTTGCCGTTTCGGTACAGTTTAGTATGTGCTATGTTCAGATAAAAAAAGACTATCACATAAAAATAAAGATAATAAGAACAAATAATCTAAGTACAAATAAATACTATAGAGCAAAGATACAAATAAAATAAACTGTGCTTTTCAGGTAGGTCTAACATTAGTTTTCAGGTACAGAAATTGAATAAAGTAATCAAATGTAAAATAACATTGCATATTTGACTGTATATATTAAAGATTAATCCTCATTAAAGTTACAAAAGCTTTTCAATCAAGCGCAGTGAGTGTTTCCTTGTCTTTTGTTGTTTGATACAAGCCAGGTGAACACTGTGCGATTTTGGCCACGATTTGGCCGTCTGAGACTAATGCCGGGCGTACACCAAAGGATTTTCACAGTCCCAGACTAAAGACTGGCAGTCTTTAGGAATCTTACTGGAGTCTCGGCGTGCTCCCGTCGTCTCGGTCGTTAAATGTGAGGTGATAATCTGCAGTCGGCGACCCGATTTATGACAGTCTTTCTCTAGTCTTTCATATCAAACATGTTTGATATTATCGCAAGTCTTTAGTCTGAGACTAAAAACTGTGAACCCAAGTCTTTAGATGTGAGCTGATAATCTTATAAAGTCTTTTCTAAATCTTTTCAAAGTCTTTAGGTGTACAGAAAGCATTAGTTTGACAATGTTCACTGTCGGCAGATTAATGATCGTTGCAATCAAATTTTACCTCCGACGAAATCCTGGCAGTGTCAGAAGATTTGACTCGCAGTCCTGCAGTGTTACTTCTCCTACGACGACCGTCAAATTGTATTCGTTTTTTAAGAAAAGCCATGACCAAAATTAATGTTAGAAATTTCAATCCCACGTGAAATGCAGCTCACAGTGAACGTACGCGTCATTGATTGATGATGTAAAACTCTGCGCAAGTTTTCTTGCGTGGATCAGTTTTTAACGCATCTCGACTGTCGTACAGTCTGACATTAATAACAACTGAGATCTTACAGTGTGTCATGGCTTACAGCGAGGATCATTTTCGAACAGACTGACAAGCAACAATCGTGGACTATAATTAATCGCACAGTGTGCACCCGGCTTAACATTAAAAACACAGACAGCAAGAATATTAGGCTACCGTCACTTTAAGACCGAATGCACAGATCCAGCAGACAGTACTGATACTGTTCACATGCATTCTTTCTCGACCCTATAAGTACACTTAAGGCATAACAGACTATGTCTGCAAGGATACTCATCAAGACGGACATGTCGACATAATTTTTGTGTAAATTTGTCCATTCAAGCGTTGGACTTGAAAGAGAACTCAATATTTATGCACTGGCTGAGACGTGTGCGCTCTTCGCATGAGTGCACACACACACACAAATCTTTTCGCAGCGTGCGCAAGTTCTCTTTTGCTTCTTGCTCTTCAATGTTTAAACTGGCAAAGCTTAAATGAGTTTAGTTTTAAACACCGATAGCAGCGTGTGCTGTTTAGGTCTCGCCTGCGCTCGAGCGCTATCAACGCCCGGGTAATGACAGCATAAATGATGGCTCAAGTTCGAGCGAACACTACGCGCATTGAACAAAGTTTACAAAGAGTGACCGTATTGACGTTTTTTGATTATCGCTGTTGTAATCTAGCTATTATTTGGGAGCCAGCATGTGCATCCATCAACAAAAACATATATTAGTGGAACAGTCTGTTTTACGCATTGATATTTTCAACAAACCATAGATGCGTCATCAGATTTGAGATCAACCGCGGGGCATGTGCATCCCGAACCGTGGGTAGAAAACGGTACGGTTAGATTTTTTTACCGAGAACCGTCACACCCCCTAGTATTTGACTAGAGTTGATGTGCTCTCAAACCTGGGGTGCGTTTCTTAAAGCCAACTATGGTTCAATGGAGATTATGATCAAAGTTTGCTAACAATGCTTTTGGGAAACACACCCCTAATCAGGACCATCATAGACCAATATGAGCCTAATCCTACCAAGACTACTGACATTCAAGTATCATGAAAAAAAAGTCATAAAAGGAAGAAACAAACCTGCAGGGATAAACTCATCATCATCCTTATTTTCTTCATCATCCTCATTCTGATCTTCATCATCATCCTCCTCCTCATGGCTCTGTTGTTGTTCCTCTGCTGTGGTTTCTTCTCCTCGTCTCTCTATCAGGTTCCTGCAGTCCTCCAGTTTGACGGAGCACATCTTCATCTGCTGTTCTCCAGCGTTACAGTCAGAGGTTTGATCAGCGGATCCATGATCCTGAGCGTCAGTATAACACAGTAAAGTGAGGCTGAGCTCTGAGTCCTGTGTGTCTCTGGATCTCCAGACTGAATCCTGAGCTTCTGTCCCATCAGTCACACACACTGAAACCTTCTCCAGATCCTGACAAACACATCATAGATCAACACAAATAAACAACAACCTGTGTATAATAGCCTCATTACTCAGCAGTTATCTCTAGCGGTTAAACTGGTGATTTGTTAGCATATTTTGCTGCTGTCTTAATTTGAGATGGCCATAATAAGTGAGAAGCTAACACAACTTTGGTTTGATTGAGCTGAAGGATGAAATGATGAGCTGCTCAAACCTCTCTGTTGGGTTTGTCTCCTCTTTCTCTCAGCTTTGCCTCCAGTGACGCCACCTCTTTCTTCAGCTGACAGATTTCAGTGATGAAATCCTCAATATCCAGCATGGACAGATCCGTTCCTACTGATTTACAGCAGATCACATCCATCTGTGCTGTCATGGTCAACATCTGAAGACAAACATCATCATTATTACTATAAGACACATTTATAATGAACGGATCAGTCTCAAAATTATTTCACATATAATGAACAACCTAGAACTGGGTCAAAGACGAGACGTCACCATTTTGGTGTACGCATCAAATTAAATTTACAAAAGGGATTTTACATAAAAAAAACATGGTAAATGCAAGTAAATAGTCTACTTTCATGTTTCAAATAACTTTAGTGAAAATAAAATGACAAAATATGAGTAAAATAATGCTCCAAAGTGTAAAATTGTCATTCAACGTAATGGTCCGGACTTTGATTTTACTATTACATTTTTATATAAACATATAAAATACCATGTTCACATAAGTGTTGGCTGTATTATATTAAAAGGACTATGTATTATTTTTTTCCTTAAGTATTGAAATAACTAGGGGACTTTTGTCCCGAATACGCAGTTTGTAAGAGGTCATTCAGTGTAACAGGATCAGGAAGCAATTTTTAAATTAAATAAACAACCAATAGTCATCAAGCAGTCTGTGACATCATCAAAGTTGAAGATCTTGTGGTGCTGCAGCAAGTTAAGTTTATTGCTCTTAAATATGTGATAATTTCATCTTTTCATAGTTGTAACTTGAGTAACAAAAACACTTGTCATTCAGTGAAATGCCAAAAAAAAAAACTTTTATTGTTAGAGTTTTTGAAAAATAAGTAGATGTTGTGAATAATTATGATTCACCTTTCTGGTCAAGTTCACTGTTTGATTTAGGTGGCTCGTTGTTAGCCTGCAATATTAGCTTAAGTAGAAGTTTCGTCATTCAGGGTAATGTTTTGTCATTCGGTGTAATGCAAATTGTCTGTTACACCACAGCGTCCTCCATTACACTGAATGACAGTGCCACTGTTTAGATAACATTTTTAGCATTTTATTTATATTTCAGATAAATTAGGGATGTTTAGTTCTAAAAGAAAATATTAATCTTTATAAATTTGAATGTTTTAATTTCTTTTTGTCTTTAGCTAGGGCAGCGCTTTTCGCAAGGAGACAAGAAAAATATTGAGTATCGCAATGTCAAAATAATAGGGCTGGGTTAAAAAGATTTTAACCCAGAATTTTAATCGATTCTCATTTTGAAGAACCAGTACTGATTTGTTAATTGATCTTTCTGTCTATGCTGTTTTCAGTTGATTTTAATCAATATCAAATTGATCTGAAATATAATCAAATCGTGAAATTTGTGTCAAAGCCGAGGCCTAAAGTGTGAAGGCAATAGTGTCAGAACCTGAGCCATTAACCCTGAGCAAGTCAAAACTCACGACAGCAGACTGGGAGAAAGTTATCGACTAGTCAGGTCTCTCTCTGTCTGTGTGTGTGTGTGTGTGTGTGTCTGTTCTCGATGAAATAAGAGACATTGATTATATTACCACCAGTTTGTTTCACAATTGTTAAAGGGATAGCTCACCCAAAACTGAAAATTAGCCCATGATTTACTCTCCCTCATGCAATCCTAGGTGTATCTAACTTTCTTCTTTCAGACGAATACACTCAAGAGTTTTATTAAAAAATGTCCTGGCTCTTCCAAGCTTTATAATGGCAGCGAATGGCCGTTTATGTTTTAAAAGTACATCTATCCATCATAAAAGTGCTCCACATGGCTCTGCCGGGGTAAATAAAGGCCTTCTAAAGTGAAGTGATGCGTTCGTGTAAGAAAAATATCCATATCAACTTTATCAACTAAAATAAGTAGCTTCCGACAGATGGCCGTACGCCTCGATTTACGGCGGAAGAGTAACACGACCTGACGCACAACACAATGACGAACGGGGAAGCGCAGAGGATAGAGCAAAACAAAACACTAGTCAAGAATAAGAGTCTAATACTAGAATTTTTAAAGAGAAATGTGGGAGGAGCTTGAGGTTGTTTCCCAGCCCTGTTTGTTTGATCTACGAGATCCGTCAAAGCTTACACTACTCCTACATCTACGTCACACATCGTCAAGGGTTTTACCCTTTTAACGTAAGTCGAAAGTAAGTAAGTCTGTCGGAAGCAGACGATAAAGTTTTAAATATGGATATTTTTCTTACACGAACACATCGCTTCGCTTCAGAAGGCCTTTATTAACCCCCGCAGAGCCATGTGGAGCACTTTAATCATGAATAGATGCACTTTTACGATGGATGAATGTTTTTTATGGACCTCAAATCATAAACAGCCATTCACTGCCATTATAAAGCTTGGAAGAGCCAGGACAATTTTTAATATAACTCTGATTGTGTTTCGTCTGAAAGAAGAGTGTCATACACACCTAGGATGACTTGAGGAGAGTAAATCATGGGCTAATTTTCAGTTTTGGGTGAACTATCCCTCTAAAGTGTGTGTCCTTCAAGTTCCAAGATTTAAAATGACATATAATTAGTATTTGGGGGCTGCACTGTGATCTTTAAATAGAGTCCTATAATATGTTATCAAATTATAGTTTTTCTAAAATAGTCTGATAGGATTTTTTTGCATAAAAATATTGTAACACTGAATGACATTTTAGTGGGTGTCTTCTGTAAAATCACGGTAAAAATGTATGATAGTAATTTTTTTTTCCTCAGAAAAATATTAATTTAAACAGGACATATTCTAATGTATGTGAAAAAGACTGAACTTAAAGAAGTTTTACACTTTTATTTTTTTTATGCTTGAAACCCCCTTTTCGTCTTTGACCCAACTACAAAATTTAGTTTAATTTCTGAGTATATTCAGAAACTATTTCCAGATATAAATGTTTAGACTTGTTTCTTTCATTTTTTATTATTGAGATACTTAATTGTCCAATATTACAATTTTGCATAGCACATCTACTTAAATTAGCTGCTTGATTCAATAAACTCAAATTTCGAAGTTAAACATGATATTGTGATACTTGTACTCGTTTCTAAGCGTCCTTTAAAAGTGTCCAGCATTATAATGTGTTACTACAGTAAATGGGTTTACTAGAAATATCATGGTTGAAACACGTTTGCTGTAGTAAACAATTGGTATTACGTTACTGCGTATTTTTAAATAATAAGTTAAATTATGCTTAGTGCTGTTAAATCATGGTTAATTTGGTTTTTAGGAATAAACGGCGAAGAAACGCTTCATTTAAGCTCATTAAAACATTAAATACTGTAATCAACAATCAGTTAATAACATACCTCAGTCTGAGCGCGGCAGTCTTCGTCCTTTCTTCAGAGCTCTTCCCGGCGCACTGAAGAGCGTCACAGCGACTCCTACAGGTTCCCGAAACACCTGCTAGATAATATCTTACCGCAAACTCTCTCCGTCTTTTTCTCAATCAAAAATAACCCCCGATTACTTGACTTCCATCGTGTATTGTATTTCTGTGTCTTAATCATCTCTGTAAACATGAACTGAGGTAATAACGGTCATTTTTGGCCTGATGACGTGGTACTGCCATGTTTTTCAGTAAGCTGTGGCTGAATTTTTCTGTTTACATGAGACCAATATGCTAAATATCCCCTAAACAAGTAGCATTTACATTCATAGGAACATTCGGCATCGTTCTCAAACTATTAGTAACAATCATAGACTGTAAAAAATAACAATACGTGAATGTAGTAGGGTGTAATTTTCCTATATGGCTCTAACTCCAGCTCAGTAGGAGGCGCTATGAAGCTCTTCATTCCGCAAGTAAAACAAAACCGAACGGAAGAAAGAAGATCTTACTGTTTGAACACTGAGCCGGTGGGTGTTAAATATGTTTTACTACATTTATACGTTTTTTGGGGGGGATTTATGATTAATCTGTTTATAGTATGGTTGATTTTGTTTATTGTTTTGATGATCGGAAATTAAAAATTTTTCTCTCTCTCGTCGAATCTCGTTATTTTTTGCCGAACGCTTAATGTGTTGCTTAATTCTAGCGACAGAATAACGCGTTAATGAACGTGATCATGTATTATACAATATTTGAAAATATTCCTGCTCAACGCTGGCTCAAATTAAAACAAAGCATTTAAATGTCTGCACATTCTCTGAAATCAAAAGTCATATTTAGTAATAGATCAGTTCTGCTCTCGTTTATAATCATAAACAATCTTTTTGAGTTTGATCAGTGTCCGTTCATTTTAAATGTGTCTTGTAATAATGATAATGTGTTTGTCTTCAGATGTTGACCATGACAGCACAGATGGATGTGATCTGCTGTAAATCAGTAGGAACGGATCTGTCCATGCTGGATATTGAGGATTTCATCACTGAAATCTGTCAGCTGAAGAAAGAGGTGGCGTCACTGGAGGCAAAGCTGAGAGAAAGAGGAGACAAACCCAACAGAGAGGTTCGAGCAGCTCACACTGCATTTCATAGCTCACTTCAATCACTGTCTGTTTGGCCAATGAAAATTTGTCTTTAAGTTGATTTATAATAACACAATGACAGATTCAGCATATATTCTGTGTTTTACACTCACAGGATTCAGTCTGGAGATCCAGAGACACACAGGACTCAGAGCTCAGCCTCAGTTTACTGTGTTATACTGAGACTCAAGATCATGGCTCCGCTGGTCAAACCTCTGACTGTAACGCTGGTCAAACCTCTGACTGTAACGCTGATCAAACCTCTGACTGTAACGCTGATCAAACCTCTGACTGTAACGCTGATCAAACCTCTGACTGTAACACTGAAGAACAGCAGACGCCGCTGAAGATGTGCTCCGTCAAACCGATGGACTGCAGAAATTCAAAGGAGACGAGAGAAGAAACCACTGCAGAGAAAGTACAGAGCGATGATGACGACGATGACGAAGACAATGGCAATGATAATGATGATCACTGTGATGATGGTGACTTTATTCCCTCAGATATGGGTATGTTTCTTCCTTTAACATTTTACCTTAAAGGGACAGTTCACCCAAAAATAAAAGTTATCCCATGATTTGCATTCATCCATCATAAAAATAGTCCACACTGTTAATAAAGGCCTTCTGAAGCAAAGCCATGCGTTTTTGTCAGAAGAATATCCATATTCAAAACTTTAATCTAACATAGCTAGTCGCTACATTTCTTACAGATTTCTGCTCATTCGAAATCAAATACCGACAGTAAGATTACATTAGTTTGAATGCAATGCATTAGTGAGAAAGCGATTGCGTGTGAGAATAAGTACCTGTTTAAAATGTGCTTTCACCCGATCCAGCCCGATCTCATGAAAGTGCGTATCTATAGCACAAATTTTATTTCATGTACCATTTACAAAATAGTTGTTGCTTGCATAGCCTATGATCAGCAGTTTTCGCGTGAATATGATACACACTTTATGGCGTGCACGCACTTCACATCCCTAATCCTAACCAAGGGGTTTAGTGCGTTTCATTTGCACGGAAAAACAATTTTTTGGTGTATAAATGGCACGAGAAATAAAATTTGTGCTATAGATACGCACTTTCATGAGATCGTGTTGCCCGGTCATTTTCAGGAGGCTTGAGAACCTCCCGCAGTCACTCATGTCCATCGGCGTCATCATGACCTTCACATTTTTTTCTGATATGAGTGATCCATCTGTATCATGCTAGCATAATGTGTTTAACGTGTGAATCCTTACTAAAAATGCAGTTCTATAATGAGCCGTTGGCATGAATTGTACTCGTTATGGAGCGTAGCGGAGCGCTCTCGGAGTGAGTGAAAACCACGACGCTCCGACTTTTAAAAAATCCGCTCCGAGCTCCATTCAAAATCACATCGCTCCACTCCGCTCACATACTCTGATATCACAACTAGCTGTTGACAGACGGCTGTACGCATCGATTTACGGCGAAAGACTAACCTTAGACCTGACGCATGACATACTGACGAACGCGGAAGCGTTAGAGCAAAACACCAGTCACGAATTAGAAGTCTAAAACGAGAATTTTTAAAGAGAAATGTGGGAGGAGCTTGAGTTTTTTGCTCAGCCCGGTTTGTTTGAACCGCGAGAGCCTCAAATCTTACGCTACTCCTACATCTACGTTATTCATCGTCAAGTCGACTTCCGTAGGCCGTCTGCCAGAAGCTAGTTATTGTAGTTTATAAAGTTTTAAATATGGATATTTGTCTTACACAAACGCATCGCTTTGCTTCAGAAGGCCTTTATTAACCCTCTGGTGTCGTATGGAGCACTTTTATAATGGATGGATGCACTTTTTTGGGCTTCAAAATCCAAGTTACCATTCACTCCCATTATAAAGCTTGGAAGATCCAGGACATTTATTTAATGTAACTCCGATTGTGTTTGGCTGAAAAAAGAGAGTCTAGGATGGCTTGAGGGCGAGTAAATTATGGGATATTTTTTATTTTTGGGTGAACTACCTCATCAATAAATGTTTTACAAATGAAAGTTAAAGATGCACTCCATCATAATTCATTGCAAAATTTCTTAGGATGCTGGTCCACATGGTTTATGGCTTGTATGTTCATTATGTTGCATGTTGACCCAAATTACATGGATATATTTTCAGAATTGATATGTGTTGGGGACATGCAAGCCAATAGATATATAATATTTTGTTCTTTTCAGATGAGAAAGGTGGTTCCTCTTATGACGAAGAAACGGCCTCGACATCAAAAGATCAGGCGACGGTCAAGAGTTTCTCCTGCGTAACCTGTGGAAAAACATTCAGAAAACAGGGAAATTTATCGAGACATGTGAAAAAACACACAGAACAGAAAGACTTCACCTGCAAGAGATGCAACATCAGCTTTCCTACCTTAGAAGAGAAGAGACGTCATTCAAAAGAGCACAGAGTGAAGAAGGAGTTTCGCTGCGAACAGTGCGGGAAGGTTTCTTTCACTTCTGGCAATCTGAAAATTCACATGAAGACGCACACTGGCGAAAAGCCCTTCCATTGCAGCGAGTGCGACAAGTATTTCAGCACCAAACAATCTCTTTTTGTTCACAAGCGGATACACACGGGAGAAAAGCCATACAAGTGCCCTCTCTGCGAGAAAAGATTCAGAGATGGGTCCCATTTCAAGACACACATGCGTTCGCATGCCAGCGAGAGGCCGTATCAGTGCAGCGAATGCGGGAAAACCTTTAAACAGCCCATTTGTCTTATATCTCACCAAAAAATACATTCTGAAAAACTGCATCGATGCTCACACTGTGACAAGCGTTTCCGCCAGATATCTCAGCTGAAGCGGCACGAGAGAATGCACTCCGGAGAGAAACCGTACCTGTGCTTTCACTGCGGGAAGAGCTTCTCCGACCCGGCTCATTTCAGAGTTCATCAGAGAGTTCACACGGGGGAAAGACCGTATCACTGTGCCGTTTGTGGGAAGAGTTTCCGTCAAAACACCAACTTACTGAAGCACCAGAGGATACACACGGGAGAAAGACCGTTCAAGTGTTCTCAGTGTGACAAGACGTTTGCTCGATCAGACGTCCTGAAGACTCATGAGCGAGTTCATACAGGAGAGAAGCCTTACCGCTGCTCCATCTGCGATGAGAGATTCGCTTATTTAGGGGGTTTTCAGACCCACCAGAAGAAACACCCTAAAGAACAAACTGCTCCTGAATCAACATAGTGTCTTTTCATCAGTTTAATCCCTCGACTGACCCTACAAAGTTACATTCATTGAGCTCCTACCGCCAGTAGGAGCTTTTATGTCAATCGTGAGTAGAGATGATTTGAATCTTGAATGCCATGATTATAGTCATGCATTTACAGAGTAGGACAATTGTAATGATCTGATTTAGGGTTAGAAACGGTGGAAGATGCTGTAATTCTGCAGGCAAGAAGAACCTATTCAAAACTAGCTCTATCTTTTGACAAAATAAATGTTTTTTTGGTAACACTTTACAATAAGGTTCATTAGTTAACATGAACTACACTTCTACGGCATTTATTAATCTTAGTTAATATTAATTTCAACATTTACTTATATTTTATTAAAATCGAATTTTTATTAAACAACACTAACAAAGATTAATACTGTGACAAATGTTGTACTCATTGTTAGTTAATACTTTAGCTAATGTTAGCTAATGAACCTTATTGTAAATTGTTACCTTTTTTTTTAAAATCTCAAATAGTTTAACAATATTATTGCAGATGTTTGCCTACGGGAACATACACAAGCAGAACAGCTGCCATTGAGTTTAGGGCTGTCACAATTCCTCGATTAAGAGTTCTCTATATTAAAAAACCCTCGATCGCAGTTTACCGGAAGTGGCTCGTTCCATGGACAACAATCATGATCCGCATTATTAGACCGTCTTCTAAGGCGGCACAATATATTAAAACCATTTAAAATCCACACTATATATGCTCCGAAGGTTTAATATATATATAATGCGCTTTATTTACATGCGTGGAGCGTCTCAAACTCCATCTCTGCATGTTGTGAGTTTGTGTTGCTAATAACGTTTATCTGGGAACACAATTTCATCAGATTTAAACAATCATTTATAAACCTACTCCGAAACACAGGAGAATACATCATTATGTTTCTAAATATGCAAACTGTTAATCGAATTTCAAAATAAAAGTTTGTGTTTCATCATCATGTTTTGATGTCCACATGTTCTTGTTCAAGAAATTACAGTGGCTGTTGCATTTATATCATAAAGAAATCATTTTATCTACTGTAAAGTGTAATAACACCTGAAAGCGCCCTTCTGCACACATTTGTTATAATACATAATGTACTTAAAGATGATTGTTTATGTTATGTATTTTAACAGTGTTGTTCTATGAATCCATATGATTACTCGCTTTTCATACTTTATTTGAACCAAATATTATTGCCTCATTGTTATTATATATGTATACGCCCAGGGAACTACACTGCGACCAAAATGGTCGCATATGCGACCTTTTGAAATGCCATTGCGACCCTAATTTTTAATGGGTCGCAAATGTATCACTGATTATTTTTGTACCTATGTTTTTAGGCAATATGCTATGCTTTACTATGAGCATTTATTAAAACAGAAATGTGTATTTTAAGAATACGTTTTATAACGTGCTCTGAGCATTCAACACATCAAGTTGGCTTCAGCCCCGCGACCGTTACTTAGATTAAAACGTACCATTGTATCAGTGCTGCGCGAGCTCTCTCTCTCAGAAACACGGACGCGCGCACACAGAGAGAGAAGATAATTGTAAAATGAAAATTGGCTATAGTTTAAATTTTGTTCTTGCTTGTTTTTTTTCTGTCAAAATGTCAGAAAGCATTTTGTATTATCCATCCGTGTTTTTAAAATTCGTTAAATGACGGCCGTTTTACTGCTAACACAGCCCTCATTATATAGGCCTATGTCGGATTCATTTAACTTATAATTGATATTATTTTTATAATAAGTGATTTGTTATGCTATTATTGGACTTCTTTCTATTCATTGTCAACTGTTTTCTATAAATATGTTTGTATTGGCTAACATTTATTCAGCTAATGCGTGTCCTGTTTAAAATGTGCAATGTTCAAACGCAAAGACAGCACGTCACAAATAGAAGCCGTTTTCCCTGGATATTGGAATAATAAATACAACACTTTTTTTTTCAGCATTTTTTTTTTTTACTCTTTTCTAGGGGTTTCTTAATTTTAGACAAGTTGACCAGCACACATTATATGCAATGCAATATAATGCATGCGTGTCCTATGTGTGACATATTTTGCACACAGGTAAAGGTGCCCAATATCAGTCATTTCTAAAGTAAAAAAAAGAAAAGAAAAGTGTTTTTAAAAATATCTCTTTATTTGATTATCAGTAAATTTGTTTTCTATACAGAGATATCGACCATAACAGCAATATTAATATCGGTTATCGGTATCGGCCACAATTTTCACATCGGTGCATCACTACTTACGAGTTCACGAGTCTGCCCATCTGTGCAAACCATAGCATGTTGAAATCCATTTTGCTCTTTATTGTGTACAGTATTTTCTATTGCAGTAAATCTATCCCAACCAATGTTAAAGAAAACAAAAACAAGGCGGCATGTGGTTTAAAACATGGCAAGTAAAATAAAAAGCACATCTGTATGCAATACAGTTTCATTATTGTTCATTATTATCCAGAGCGGCTTACTATAAATAATTTGTGCGACCAAATCATATTTTGCGCTAGTAACTGAAAAAGTTAGTAGTGCAAGTGCCACCAGTGGAAAAGGTTAGTGTAGTTCCCTGAGCCATTTTAAAAGCTTAGGTCTATTTTTATTAACATTTTTTTTTTATCAGATTACTCGATTAACCGCCAAAATAATCTACTGATTACTCTATTACCAAAATAATCATTAGTGCCAGCCCTAATTGAGATGAATTGGACTGATAATGGATAGCTTTCTGCAGGTGTTGTATTAGACATCCTGGATATGAACTATGGAGGAAATTGTGGAAAATATGGAAATCATTGGTAGATGTAATAAACATGCATGCATTAATCGGTTAACTTTGACAGCTCTGATTATAAATTATTTTGTCTACAGCATACTGGAGCTTCATCTAGACCTGAACCCAGGTATTTTATTAATTTTGTATTACCATATTGGCAACATTAAGTAAGTTTGAATCTGTTAACAACATAATTATGGAATTCCAATATAGAGAGAGGTTGGACTTACAGTTGAAGAACGATTTTGCAATGATAATTTAATTTACAGTGAATTGGGAGGACCAGACATTACATTATCACATTTAGCGGATGCTTTTATCCAAGGTGACTTACGGATTGTACAAAATAAAAGGGATGTACAATATTGTCATGCTGTTTATCATTTTACTGCTCATTCTCAAAACAGTATAAGATGAATCATAAAAGGAAGGTGGGACACCTTGTGGTTGGAGTACATCTCAGGATGTGAAGTAATAGTCACCTGGACGCCGATTTTCTTTGGGATTGTATATATATCACGAACCTTAAAAAAATAAAAGCAGCTATTTACGATGCTTCCTAAAATGGAGTTAAAATGGGTACTTCTTTTGGGTGAGTGAAATGTTTTACTCTTCACGTGTGTGGGGGATACGTTTGTGAAGTAGGGAAGTTGTATTAGTAGTCAGACAAATGGTTCGTGTTAAAGACGGTGTGAAAAAAATAATTAAAGACTTCTGTAAGCGCGACGATTTCCGTTGTTGGACATAGAAACCAAAGAGCCATAGAAAATGCCTCTTGTCGTGCAACAACACCGACCCATAAGTCAGTGGAGAGTGAAGACCGATTAATAACGATGAATGAGGAAATAGTTGTGAAATAGTGTGCGTGTGATTTTTAAGAAGTTAACCACCTACACAAATCCAGCACATGTTCGCGATCGCTAAAGTCTGGCACCTAGCCTACTCGGATCTTTGCCTGATTTCCCATATTTTTTTTAAAGCTTTTCCTTCATGTCGAATTTTCTACTCGCTTTCAGTTCTGTTCAGGGATGATCTTTAGATCAGGGCGTGAAGATGTCCATCACAAGGACGAATATATTAGCTCTTGTATTATTGATGATTATTTCAGAAAATTATTTTGAATCGTCACATGTCGACAAAGCTTGGGTTTAAACAGTAATATTTCTTCATGACTCTTGTCAGACAAAAAGCAAGTTACAAAAATGCCAGCTTATACAAATATGATCGTATGATTATAGCCGCAAGGTTCAAAGATTGTCTGCCCTACAGGTATAAAAGAGAACAAAATATAGTTTTCGTCAAAGTGCCACTCATTAAGGAAAAAAAAATCAACTAGTATAGGTGAAAGCTGCAATTATACAAACATTAAAATGCAATATATTGACTTTAATTAGCAATATCTTACCATACATTTCAGCTTCTCTGCATAGATTCAGATGAGCAAAATCGATCAACATATTCATTCAACCTCGTAAAAAAATGATTATTTATTCAAGAAATAGAGACGAATATAAGTGTGGTGGTTAATTGGAATGGCCGTTACATTTTAAATTGTGATTACGCGCGTGATAACTAAGATTTTTGTATATTTTCCACAACATGCTTAATCAGATTTAATCAATGCTGTTTGGCTGCATACATATTTAATGATGTTCAGCATTGCTTTGACAGCAACATACGAATATAGTTTATGAGTTATGTTGTATTTTCTTTCTCTTCCCAGGTCTCCTTCTGCCGTCATGTAGTGGATGTGCCTTTGGATATAAATTTGTTAAAAACAAATGTGTTGGTAAATTAACAATTGTGATTCAATTGACTTATAGTGCAAATGTATGATTGTAATGACGTTTTTATGTCTGTTTGTCAGTACAATTTGTGTAAAATTGTTGTGATCTAGTCTATAACTTTGTGATACCATGTTTCCTTCTCTTTTGCAGATGAGGATGAGTGTGCGAAGTTTCCGAGTGTGTGCGACAATAACTCCAAGTGTGTAAATACAGATGGAAGTCACGATTGCATCTGTAATAATGGGTTCGGAAGGATCATCAAATCAGGACCATGTTATGGTATGAGAGAGGATTGTGGGATTGAGGAGGCCACCTTACTTACATGTCTAGTTACAATTATTAATTTAGCACTTTAATCCAAAATGACTTAGAAAACATGGAAGCAGCTTATGATAAAAGACACAATATTTGCAGTTCATCATGCTGACTTGTATAAGCTTAAACTTTATATAATTGTATAATTGAAACTAAAATTGTAATTTATGCCAAATGCTGTCTTTCACTCCTGTCAGATATAGACAAGTATGTTGAAAATAAATGTCCCTGTTGACACTTTGCTGGCATTTTCAGGACCCTAAATGAGAAAGTCACACATTTTCAAGAAAGGTTAACTAGTGTTTCCGACAATTCAAAATCAAAATGGGTCAAATTGACCCGCCAACTTAAAATAACACGAACAGCACAGAAAATGTTCTCTCACTCATCTTTTCTCTCTCACAGACATTAATGAGTGTAAAGATCCAGATGTTTGCGGCACAAACGCAGATTGCAAAAATCATCCAGGCAGCTTCATCTGCGAATGTCACCCGGGTTACAGTAACTACGGCAACAACCAGTCAAAATGCACCGGTGAGCGTTACAGTAGCAGGGCAAACTATTATTCGCTTTATTTTAGATGCACCGATGCAGTTATTAGGTTGTTCTTATAGACGTTGGTGAGTTTTAGATATTGACTTATTTTGATCTTTGCTGTTGTTATGCACAGAAATGGACTGTGATCAGTTTAAACCTCAGCCTGATGCAGAACACACACCGGATAAGGTAGAATGTGTACTTATTATGATTGTTATAATTAGGTGTTCAAGCATGAAGTGCTGAAAACCTATTGTAATTGCTATTTGAAAAAAAAAAATCCCCTAAAACGCATCATGCACCCCAAAACCGTAAGGCCCAGAGACTTGAAACTCGGCCAGATGGTAGGCCACACTTTTGGGGAGAACCTATCAGAGTATGACCCCGATTGGCGCATAGGTGGCGCTACAGCAACCAAAAGTACTAAATCTTGGGAGTCTTGGGCTATTTTGGCCGTTTTTTGAGTACTTTTATTTTTTATTTATTTTTTTTCGACATAAACAAATGTTTACCATACCAATGTTTGGTATAATTTTTTTCAGCACAACTTAACCTATATGACCAGACAATTAGTTTTTCACTTTGATGGACTGTATCAACACACTGGACCCAAAATCACACAAAAAAACACAAAATCCGAATAGAAAAATTATAGCTTTTCTACTACAAAAAACACAAACATGCTCAATGAAGCATTTTAAAAGGTTTAAAATGTAAACACAAGATGTAAATGTCAACATATACAGATGCAATTCAGATATAATGAAGCTATATACAAAAAACATATTTACAAAAAAAAAGCAGGTGTAGCCATAGGCTTTTTTTCTTTCTTTTTAGCTCAGCCACTTATTGCCAAAAATGTTGTGCACACAATTATTCAGAGAGCTAAAAGGCCTTGCATTCCCAGAGTATGAGGGTTACCAAATAGTGCAAATACAACATAGAAAATGTAAAATTGAGATAAAATTAAACTATATACAGCAAAAAGCAGGTGTGGCAATAGGTGTTTTTTCTTTTCTTTTTTGCTTAGAAACTCTACAAAACACTTCATGTACAATTACACAGATATCTACATTACAGGGCTTTCATTCCTTGGGGAAGAGGGGTTCCTCAATAGTGCAAATATACCATACAAAAGGTACAATTAACACAAAATCAAACAATACATACAACTACTTACAACAAATATCAGGTGTTTTTTATTATTTATTTTTTTATCTGTGCCACTCCTCAAAACAGTTTTATCTAAATCTACTCCTAAACTACCTAAACTACTCCTAAACTATCTACACTACTAAACTACTCACAAAATCTACTCAAACTCTTCCAAAAACTAGCAATAATATCTCTCTCTATATATATAAAGTATATATGTCTCTCTTTGTCAACTCCGTAAATCCTCTGCCTTTCAATTTAGCTTCTTTGCTCAGTTGGCTCCTCCTCCATTCCCTAAAACGTGCAGCCTGATCAGTCAGCAGATTCACACATTTTTCTCCGTTTGGTTTTATGACAAAAACCGACGAAGTTATTAGAATAAATGCAACGTCGGTCGCATCACATCTGGCATTCTTTTTCGAACGCGTCAGTATTTTTTTAGTACGTTTAAATTATCATATCTCCGTTTTTACTTGGTCTATCAACGCAAAACTAAAAGTAAAATAGAATGTCAAGCCAGCACTTTCGAAAGAAGTGGACGACAGCGCTCAACGTGACTTTGTTTTTATGCTTTGACGTCTTAAACTGGTCATGTAACTTGATCACTCCGGCGTGATCGGCGACCCCGAAGAGTTAAGCAAAAAAAAAAAAAGTTATGTTGGATTTTGTCCAAAACCTACTTTTGCGAACTAGTCCCTGGTTTTTCGCCCGATCGGAACCAGACCAGTCTAGGACAATTCTCTGGACTCTCTAGATCAATAATTATTGAAAAAAAAGTTGAACTTTTTCATTTGGTTAGCTGTAACAGGGTCATTTAAAAAAAATGGGCGTGTCAAAATACACTCAAATGCCTATAAATCATAAATAAAAAATCAGAACTTCACAAAAATTGGTGAGCATATGTGTCATAACATGGTGAAGAAGCATGCAAAGTTTCATTGAGATCGGACCATAGGTGGCGCTATAACTGTTAAAAAGCTTCAAAACCATATATTTCCCATTGTAAATTGCCTGTATTAGCTGTAAATGGTCTTTTCCATCTACAATCATATAATGTTCATATCATAATGTTTAAAACCATCTTAAATCATTATGGAATGTGGCATATCATGGTAAATCATCCTATAACATGGTAAATCAAGGTAAACTAAGATAAATCATACTAGAACTTGGTATATCATGGTAAACTATGGTAAAGCATGCTAGATTCATGGTAAATCATACTGGAACATGGTAAATCATGAAAAATCACACTAAAATTTGGTATATCATGGTAAATCATGCTAAAACAAGGTCTATTCCATCTATGATGTCAGTGGTTAAATGCTTGCTAGATAAAACTTAATGTCTTTTGATGCTTTTGAGCTTAACTGCCTTAACTGTTTGAACACCGATAAATGCTGCTTGCAGCTTTAATTTTATTAGGGCCCAAGCCTTGAAAAGGTGAAGGCCCTATTGTTTTCCTTAGGAAAATTATTATTTTACTACCTTTTTGGCACTTTTGGGGCCCTTAACGTGCTCGAAAACTCTTGAAACTTTGCACCCGGGTCAGAACCCGCAGCCATCAGGGCCGGGCTGAAGCTGGTACCGGGCGTGGCAGGGGGGCTCGACAGCGCCCCCTGGAACGGGGTCCCGAAAACTTGGTCCATAAATCAAACACGCTTGCATGTAATATGAAACTCGGTACACTTATAGATCTCATCGGGGCGAACAACTTTCGTGCTCTAAGTTTTACGCCAGCCCAACAGGAAGTCGGCTATTTAGGGTTGTTTGGAAAACGCATGCAATGGAATTTAAAGTACTCCTCCTAGAGAATTGATCGAGATGCCACGAAACTTGGTCAGCGTGAAGTCAAGACATTGAGGATGAAAAATTGCCTGGGGATTTTTTATATCTCGAACGGTTTGGCCGTGGCAGTGAAACAGAAAGTGTGTTATAACTTCAGCATACATTAACTGACCTTGATGAAACTTCAGCAGTGTGTTCGCTGTAAGAGGCCGATCACATGTATGTGACTATTGTGAGTCAAAGTTATAGTGCCACCAACTGGCAGCAGGAAGTGTGTCACTTTCAAAATGCTTTGAAATCACCCTCTAATTTTTACCTGATTTGCTTCAAAATTTATGTGTATAATGTAAACACACGCCAGATGTAGGCCTGTGAAAGGATTATTGATATCTTAGATACTGTTGCTGTGGCAACAAATCAATCTTTAATATTCTTGTTTGATGCTTTCGAGACTCTTAGCATGCTTGAAATTGCATGAAACTCGACAGACGCATCACATTTATTAGCCAGTAGACATGTGCAAAGTTTCAGAAACGGGCGTGGTGAGGGCTCAGTAGCGCCACCTTTAGTCAAAAATGGGGGGGTTAGTTTTATCTACAGTAACAAAACTCAGTACGTATATTGTACTCATCAAGCCGGATAACTTTCTAATTTACAGTCATTAGCTCGGACCAACAGAAAGTCAGATATTTTGATTTGAATGTGGTCATTCTCTCTCTGAGCCTACGTCTCTGTGTCTGTGCCTGTGTGTGTGTGTGTGTGTGTGTGTGTGTGTGTGTGTAGGGGGAGGGGGGCTAGATTAGCCATTTCACTGCTGTGTGGTTTGGCCTGCATTAAAAAAGAAAATAAATGTCTTAAGCCTTGTATTTTTTAAATAAGTTTTTTTTTATAAAGTAAAGGCATATAACCAGTTTAATTGTAGTGCATTGACAATAGTTTTATATAATTAGTTTATTAATTAAATTAACTTGGTCCATAAACTTGGTCTGAAAATTTGGTCCAAACACACTTGCATGTAATAATATGAAACTGGGTACACATATAGATCTCATCGGGCCAAACTACTTTAAGCCAGCCCAACAGGAAGTCGGCTATTTTGGTCTGAATGTGGATGTTTTGCAAAATCGGCCTCTACATTTTTACTCACTCCTCTTAAGTGGTTTATTTTATTCCCACCAAACTTTTTCAACATGATGAAAATACATTAAAGATGCTAAATTGTCAACGGATATTGAATATCTCAAACGGTTTTGCTATGGCGAGGGATTATGTCAAAAAAGGAATCAGGAAACGTCTCATATCTTCTAAAAATGTAATTATACACCATTTATTTTTATATAAAATTATACAAATATTAGAACTAAACTAGTTTTATTCTATTTTTTCAATTCAAATTGTATGAAAAAGTTTAAAACAGGCTATTTAGTGCTATTTGTTTAAACAAAAACAAAAAATCATACATAGGGCTATACTTCCCTCTTGTATCCAAAATGATATAAACATAGTACATAAAACTTTTTTTACCAGGTATGGCTATTGTATTTATATATAAATATATTAGGCATGTGGCTGTGAGGATATTTTCCCACCGGTTAATCGACGTGTGACACCAGCTTGGGCTTTTAAATCGCTAATATAAAAGTGAAAGTAAAGGCACTTTTACACAAAATATTCCGTCATCATCTTTTCAGTCAGCTCTTCAAATGAAATTTGACTCCTGTTGCTGATCTTTGCTGCAAGATTACAAATAATTTATTTCTGTATAAAATAACACTCTGACTAAAAATACATTTGATGCTTCTTTTTTAATCAATGTAGAATGTGTAACTTAAAAATAAACAGATTAGTGCTCTGTTTGAGGACAATCCTGTGAGGGGAGGGGAGGGTGATTTCTCTGTTGGGTGAGAATTAATTTAAATTATTGTTTTTCAAGGTAGCATTCTAATCAGATAAAGCAAGTAATATTCTCTGTGTGTTTCTATAAATATAATATATATATATATATATATATATTAGGGGTGGCACGGTTCACAAAACCCACGGTTCGGTTCGTATCACGGTTTTAGGGTCACGGTTTTCGGTTCTGTACGGTTCTTGTTGTTATTTTTTCTTTTAATCTTTAACACTCCAGAAATGTACTTCAGCATATGATATAGGGTATAGCTTAATTATCCACAATTCAGGATACAGTATTAAAAAAAAAATGTATATCATGTAATCATGCACAAACTGAATTTGACTTGACTTTAAGCACATTATTGAGACCATCTCTGAGGAAAGCTAGGTGACATTTTGATACAGCAAGAGAGAAGACATTGATGAAATGCTTTTGTTTATTTGGCAAAACAGGAGAATGTGTATTGCTAATATATATATTTGTTATATACCGTAAAACTTCAAATAATAGCGGAGTCCCAAATAGACGCCTGTCTCTTTTACTCGCCTGGTGTGGCTGCAGGTGAGGTGAGACTTTCAAGTGGAGCATTTGGTTATTTTTAGAGATTAGAGACTCAATGAACAACATCTCAACACTAAATTATAAAGGCCTGTCTCATATAGACGCCTGTCTCAAATACAAGCCGGTGCAGTTCGACGATTTGGGAAAATAAAAGCCCGGGCTATTATTTGAAGTTTTACGCTATATCTATCTATCTATACATCTATATCTATATCTATCTATATCTATATCTATATATATATATATATATAGCTACGAGCAGCGATTACAGGCCCAAGACGGTGGCACCGCAACCCCGGTTATAGCGCCACCAACTGGCAGCATGAAGTGTGTTTCTTTCAAAATACTTTGAAATCACCCTCTTATTTTTACCTGATTTGCTTCAAACTTCACTACTATAAGGTAAACACACGGCAGATGTAGACCTGGATGTAGACCTGACCTTTCAGAAGGTTGCTCACGCATACTTTGAGGTGCCACCGGCTTTTTATATATATATATATATATATTTATATATATAAATATAGCTGCGAGCAGCGATGAAGGGCCAAAGCCGGCGGTACCGCCACCCCGGTGCCTTTAGGTAACTAAAGGCACCAGGGTTGCGGTGCCACCGGCTTCGGCCCGTAATCGCTGCTCGCAGCTATATTTATTATTATTATTATTATTCACAGCAAACATGCTTTATAAAGGTTATGTAAATGTTAGGATAAATTGTTCTTAAAAACACGTTATAGAATGCTTTTATAACTTTAACATAAGGTTGAGAAAAAAAGTTCTCATAGTTTTGACAGAAAATGTTCATAGAACAAAGTCCCTTATGGTGTTATTTATATTTGTGGATGTTAACATTTACATTCTTGGAATATTACCAACAACAACAAAAACCATTACAGCAAAAGACAATAAAAGGCTAGGAGAATGTTGTATTAACACTATCAAAACCTTGAAAATGATGGTCTAATCATGATAATAAAATTGGACATTTTAATGATTCAGAAACCTTGCAACTTGAAACCTTTCTTGGTTCCCACAAAGATCATTATACTCTGTTATCTGTTTGTCTTTTAGTTGAAGCATTTGATGTCACTGTTGAAGAACAACTGTGAGTCTCTGAATGATCCGCAGGGAAAACATTTCACCGGGAAGGAGTTACTCAAGGTTAAACACACACTGCAAGATTTTTTCTCATAGTAGTTTGTGTACATGCTTTGATGAATTTCACTGATTTATTTCACAGAACTTGTGCAATTCCACCGATGATGTGCTGTCCGATGGAAACATCGCTGATGGCGAGACGTTGAGTCAGTTTCTGGACGCGGTCGAGAACAGCATGCGTCTGATTGGACCTCAGCTTAAAGAGCCTGTGACCAGGATGGAGACGCACAACACCTGTGAGACACAAACATTTATTCATGAAACATGCTGTGTGTTTAATTAAGATTGTTTAATTAAGCAGTTCAGTCTGATCATGTGATTCACAGTCGCTGAGGTTGCAGTCAAGCGGGGTCAGGCTCCGCCCAGTGGGCGTGTCACTCTGAGAACAGACTCCGCCCTCTTCAACACCAGCTGGGAAACAGTTGTAGGGAAATCATATCCAGGTACAAATACACACATGCACATATATGTACTTATGAAAGCATCAGTGCATTCAAGACCAGATGTAAACACACATGCACTATATTGCCAAAGGTTTTGGGACGCCTCCTGATCTGACGACCATTCCTGATCTGTAGAGTTTAACACGGAGTTGGCCCACCCTTTGCAGCTATAACAGCTTCAACTCTTCTGGGAAAGCTTTCCACAAGGTGTAGGAGTGTGTTTTTGGACCATTCTTTTTGACCATTCTTCTAGAAGTGCATTTGTGAGGTCTGGCACTGATGTTGGACGAGAAGGCCTGGCTTGCTAGCCTGGTCCCACCAGACTCTCGTACATTTCATTTAATTTGTACATAGAGTCTGGCACCGCTCCATTAACAAGCGTTAACTTCCTTGTAGGCGGGTACTCTATTGAAGTCTAAAACTATTGGATCTGCCCAGAGTCACTCTGGATCTGCCATAACCAATCGCTAACGTTTGGTTGTGACGTATGCCTAGCGTTCGCCTTAGCCAACTCATTCACCACTAACGGAGCGAGCTGGAAAATCAAACTTTTCCCAAACCCCGTGGGGAGGAGGGCCACAACATCATGGCCACCGACAAAACTAAGCAAAGATTGTTCTTGCTCCGGCTTTAACTTCTGGATATTCGGCAGCATTGCCACAACGGACCGAATGGCTTCGCTCGCATCTTTCTCCGCTGCCATTACTGAACTACAACTCAAAATAACGCACGACATCAGCGTCATCGTTCTCAGCCACTCCCTCTGTTCGCTGATTGGCCTGGTAAAAAATTGATCGGAGAAAACCAAAGACTACAGCACAATCCCAGAGGTAGTACTGAAGGAAAATGAAAATCGAGCGGAAGTACGTAGGCTACTGGCTTGCAGTATTCATCCAAAAGGTGTTCTATCGGGTTGAGGTCAGGACTCTATGCAGGCCAGTCTAGTTCCTCCACACCACACTCCTCATCCATGTGTTTATGGACCTTGCTTTGTGCACTATTGTGCAGTCAAGTTGAAACAGGAACATCCCCAAACTGTTCCCACAAAGTTGGGAGCATGAAATTGTCCAAAATGTCTTGGTATGCTGAAGCATTAAGAGTTCCTTTCACTGGAACTAAGAGGCCAAATCCAACCCCTGAAAAACAACCCCACACCATAATCCCCCCTCCACCAAACTTAACACTTGGCAAAATGCAGTCAGGCAAGTACCATTCTTCTGGCAACCGCCAAACGCAGACTCGTCCATCGGATTGCCAGACAGAGAAGCGTGATTGGTCACTCCAGAGAACTCGTCTACACTGCTCTAGAGTCCAGTGGAGGCGTGCTTTACACCAGTGTTTCTCAACCATTCTATAGGGGGTGGCGAGACTTTCTGTGTTCTCTGTGTTACACCGGCACAGCCAATAATTGTGCTTCACAAAAGGCTCATTGCAACAGGCTACGTTTACATGCAACCAAATAATTCGTTAGTAAACGCATTGACGGTTCAATCGGACTGAAAAGCCTTCATATAAACACCTTAATCGATCGGGAAACTCTGTATATTCGTGCAGTGTGCGCATGTCAAAAAATCTATTCGCATTTGAAGCTTGTGACATATAAACGCACACATCAACCCGATCACGTTTAGCATTCATGTAAACACTACATTCAGATTCATAAATCGGAATAAATTCAGTCCGACTGACACAAAAGTTGTTCATGTAAATGTAGCCCGTCCTCCAACGAATCGTATTTTCGAATGTCGTACGTTGGATCATTATTGGCGTAACCTTCTAACGCTGTTTTTCAACTGTCCTGGCTATCACAATAATTTATTATTGCCACAAACGGCTCTTATTGGACAAGGTCCTACTCTCTTTACGTAATGTTACACACACTAGCCATATTGCTATGCCAGACCTATTATACTGTATGCAACCACAAAAACAAAAAGCAATAGCCTGCAACAGTTAGTTTTTGTTGGACACTACGAGTCGCACTTTTCCAAATTCCACTGCGTCTGGATATGATCATTTCAGAGTGGCAGTCTCAAGTGTCACATTAACGCGAGTAAAAAAAAAAATCAGTTTGCCTCATAGTCTGCCTAATTATTGAAAATATTTGTGTGTTTTCGTGAAATTAATTATAATAAGCATATAGGCCTACGGTGTAGTCTAGGTCTAAAGAGGCATTTCAGTTAGACTATTAATTTATTTCCCGCCTTAATAGTTTGTATGACTGGCATTCAAAAAAAGTGGGTCGCAGTAGGGAAAAGTAGGGCTGGGCAAAAAAATAGATTTTTCGATTAATCGTTTTTTAAAATGTGGTCGATTCAAAATCGATTCTCAACGGCCACGAATCGTTTTTTTCCAAATGCAGGGTTCGAATTTCGGTGCGGGTATTGCACACAATTTTATTAATTCCCGCAGGTCTCCCATTTATAATGTGGGAAATTCACACAAACATTTATTCACTATAGATTGTATGAGTAAATTTAATCCACACAGATTCTAAAATCAAATCAGTCATTTTAAAACTTTCTCTGAGACGCAATTTCACAAACAGCGGGTGTGTTCAGCGGTGCTGCGTCGTCTTCTTTTTTTGTCTCTTTATTTGTATCTTTATTCTATTGTATTTATTTGTGCTACTTTTTTAAATTTAATTCAAAGATTGATATCAAGCTTCCATGTGTTGCATAAACTCTAAGTCTTAACAACAAAATTACCCCATTGTAAAAACAAACATTTAGGTGAGATAAATGTAATAAAAAATTGTCCTAAGTGTACCTAAAGTGTACCTAAAATAAAAAGAGTTTAATATGCAGGTTTGTGGCTCTTAATTTCTTTTTACTAATTAACCACTTGTAAACTTATGTTCACTGTTCTTTTTTTTATATAGGATTTGTATTACATCTATTTTCATTGAGTCGAATCGAGAATCGAAAAAAAAAAAATCGAATCGGGAATCAAAATCGAAATCGAATCGAGAGCTTGCGAATCGAAATTGAATCGAATTTGAACATCTGAATCGATACCCAGCCCTAGGCAAAAGGTTGAGAAACCCTACTTTACACCACTGCATTCCACGCTTTACATTGCACTTGGTGACGTTAGGCTTTGATGCAGCTGCTGGGCCATGAAAACCCATTCCATGAAGCTCTCTACACACTGTTCTTGAGCTAATCTGAAGGCCACACTATGTTTGGAGGTCTGTAGCTATTGACTCTGCGGAAAGTTGGTGACTTCTGCGCACTGTCATTTTAGCATGCTCAGCATGCGCTGACCCCACTCTGTGATTTTACATGGCCTACCACTTCGTGGTTGAGTTGTTATTGTTCCCAATTCCTTCCACTTTGTTATAATACCACTAACAGTTGACCGTGGAATATTTAGTAGTGAGGAAATTTCACGAATGGACTTATTGCACAGGTGGCAACCTATCATGGTACCACGCTTGAATTCACTGAGCTCCTGAGAGCGACCCATTCTTTCACAAATGTTTGAAGAAGCCTCTTTATGCCTAGGTGCTTGATTTGATACAACTGTGGCCATGGAAGTGATCGGAACACCTGAATTCAATGATTTGGAGGGGTGCCCCAATACTTTTGGCAATATAGTGTAGGCCTGTATGTACATATAAAAGCATGAGCGCATTCATGTACAGATTTGAATGTTGTTTTCCTTTAGGTTTTGCGTTTGTGGCATTGGTCAGTTTTAAAGATATGAACTCATCCAGCGATCTGTTGAACAAGATGAGCATATCATCACATGAGCAGGAGAGCAGAGAGAGAAAAATCACTTATCAGCTCAACTCGAAGGTGGTGACGGCCGTCGTCAGTAATCCAGAAACCAAACAGCTGTCTGAGCCGGTGACGCTCATCTTTACACACGAGCAGGTGAAGATGCCGGCCAGCACAACTACTCAGTAACTTCACTGTTAAACAGTTATAAATGAAAAAACTACCACATAAATATATATTCCCCGGTTGAAAATCCAGTTTAATTCATTTTAAGTAGCTGGTTTGTTACTGGTCCAAAATGGTCTACCAGTTTGCATAAACTAATGACCTGCTTAGACCAGCAGAAAACCATCTACCATGTGCCCAAACTTAAGCTGGATTTCCCATCAGGGTTTAAAGAGATTGTTTAATGCTGTTCTAAAGTGCCAGAATGCATTTACACAAGATTTACAACTGCAGAATGAACTTCAAAAATTCAAATGATGACTGAAGACATTCTAAAATGTGACTGTAGAAATGATAAAACACCTACAATGTGCTTCATGTACCTGGTGCTGCTTTTCATTTATGAAGAAGCGAAGTAACGTCAGAGCTGAGAATTGTGAAGACGCCATAGTTCATGCACACACACACACTTTGCAGTTTGCATTAGTTTACAACTTTTCCAAACTTTTCAGGCAGATGTTCAGGTGTTCCTCGTTTCTTAAATGGTTCTTCTCACTTCTTCAGGAGAGGGCGGAGTCTGAGGGCATGGCTTATTCATGTGTGTACTGGAATGAGGCTGAAGGGGCGTGGTCTGGGCAGGGCTGTGAGGAGGCGTGGTCTAACAGCACTCATACAGCGTGTTCCTGCTCTCATCTCAGTAGTTTCGCTGTACTGATGGCCCTTTATCTCATACAGGTACATCTGTGACCCAGAAAAAAATGAGATTTCACACATTTAATTCAGATTTTTAAATAAATTATGATTTTTTTCCCTCTTCCTCTCCTCTAGGAGTCATTTGAGCTGGTGTTGATCACGCGAGTGTGTTTAGTTCTGTCTCTACTCTGTTTATTTCTCTGTATCTTGACGTTCCGGTTCTGCCGCTCCATCCAAGGAACCAGAACCACCATGCATCTTCATCTGAGCGTGTGCCTCTTCATCGCAGACCTCGTCTTCCTCTGCGGGATCTCCAGCACTCACAATCAGGTGTGTATATGGGAGCTTTGAAGTCTAAAAGGTACACTGTAAAAAAGAATTGTTAACTCAACTTAACTTTTTGAGTAATGTTTTTTCACAGATTTAGGTAAGTTGTAATTACTTACAAATTTAGTTACTTGCGCTTACAATTTTTTTTAAATAAGTGAACTTTTTTCCCACTTTTACATTTTTCTTTGAAACCAAATCTTCCGCCATCGTCTTGTCAGTCAACCCGCCTCACTCTCATTATATGATACATTAAATCTGACTCCTGCTGCTGATTTGTGCTGCGAATCATTTGACTAGTTCTCTAACTGAACTTAATTATTTTTATTACTATAAAAAATCAAAACAACGGTGGGGGCGGTGCCGCGGTGGGCAAGTGGTGTGTGGCTGAACACAGTGTAACACAGGTAACACAGACTATCCAGCAAGGCTACATTGTACCCAGCATGCATTGTGGCATGAAACTTTTGATTCTCTCCATTGGTGAGAATCATACACTGATTCTTGATGTCTGTTCAGTGATTCAGTAGTTTAAAGTGTTTAAACAGTAGAGTCATGGGTACAAAAATTGAAAATTAAAAAAAACACCATCCAGATAGATCACTATATGAGTTTATCATTAAAACATAATCATGAACACCTGATCACATTTTCTCTTGGCTTTTGTTTGCTACAACACATGTGCCTTATAAACACACAGTTACAACAGCCAGAGAAAATGTAATGTTTAAAGACCAAGAGCCCAACTAAAGCAAACACTAATCATCATAATGGTGACTTTACACGAAACGTCTAAATCTCTGTTAATTCTCAATAAGACCTTCTGTAGATATCTGACAGAAATAAAGTCAATCTGTTGAGTAATAAGTGAAGCTGGTAATGCAGTTTGTGGAGTTGTTTAATTCTGCTCTGCTGAGATCTTGAGAGATTTAATTGATTTGGTTTTCAATTGATATCTTTCTCTGTCTGACATAAGATTGCTAATTATTTGCATTAAAGATGGGAATGAAAAAAGATGTCTCAATCATTAAGTTAACACAAGGCAAAAAAAGTAATCTTAATTCAATTAAGTTTTATCAACTCACTTGACTTGGATTTAGTTGACATAACTGACACGACTAGGAAATAACAGTTAAATCAACTTAAATAAATCCATTACTTTGACTTTTTTTTTAAAAAGTTGACAACTCAACTTCAATACAAGAAATGTATTGTCAAGTTAACAATCTTAAAGTTTTTTAAGATGACTTGACATTTTTTTTTTTTACATTATGATTCTATAGAGAATCACAAGCAATTAAAACACAATAGTTTATTGTGTTTTTTTCTCTCGGTTTGTCTCAGGTAGGGTGTGCGATTGTGGCCGGGCTGCTTCATTTCTTCTTCTTGTCTGCGTTCTGCTGGATGCTGCTGGAGGGGGTTCAGCTCTACCGGATGGTTGTGCTGGTATTTCACACCACATTAAAACATCTCTACATGTATGCGGCGGGATACGGAGTCCCTCTCGCCATCGTCATTATCTCTGCCATCTCTTATCCACGGGGATACGGCACCGATCGACAGTGAGTGTCTGAACCCACTACTGTTCAGCTGTAGTGTTTGTGTGTGTGTGTGTGTGTGTGTGTGCAGCATCTTTTAGATCTCTGAATCAGTGTTATCTTAGTTATTATTGGAATTTTATTATTGTAAAATAATGAATAGTTTTAGCTTTTGTTAACGATAATAACCCTACTTTGAAATAAATACCACTCTTGCCACCCCAACAATTTTTGTAAAATAAAGTATTAAATAAAAAAAATTAAAGGTGGGGTATGTGATTTGCAAAACGGCCGGCAGATTTTGAAAATACACAACTCATAAGGTCCTACCTACTTCTCCTCCAACGCTGGCTCTGACTCCACCCATTCGAATAACATGGACGCGCAATCAAGCACGAGCGAAAACTCAGATGCCCATACATAGATACAATCGCTCACATTAGCTTCCTCCCCAAACAGGTTGTTTAGCTAGCTAGTTCTACATATGGCTGGGCTATAACGTTAGAACAGCTACAATTCTCGTGCGCATATCGTCAGTAAAGAAAGTTCCCTGATTATTAGTAAATTCTACAAGATAATCGGCTTCTCACCGGTCAAGCAGAAAAAATGCCACAGCCGCATCTGTTGGTAGTCCTTCCTGGTCCTTCAGTTTCCGCCAACGTTGAAAAGCATCGCCTAGAATGACCCTTGTTTTAGACCTTTCTCTTTCGGCCGTTTTGTTCGCAATTGCTCTCTCGAAAATAGATTTCCTTTTCTGTGATGGTGTCTTGTCTGACATTCTCCAGACGGAAGCAACCTTCTCCTTCTCTCTCTCTCTCTCTCTCTCTCTCTCTCTCTCTCTCTCTCTCTCTCTCTCTCTCTCTCTGTACCGGGGTGACTTGCACTTCCTGTGACTGGGTCTCGAGCTTTGAGTATGCGCACGAACGGGACACGCGCGCGAGGGGGTGGGGGGAGTTGGGCATGGTAAGACCGTTTGAGTGACGCATTCTCTGTCCAATGATTCTAGACGGTCTTGAAAATGATTGGCTGGAGTTTTTCGAGTCCTGCCCGTTCCACAGATGATTAAATTGCTTAATTTTCATTTCAGTGCTTCTAATTTTACAGCTAGCAAGTGGGTCAGGAATAGGATTTCAAGTAATTTTGAAAAAATGGTCAAAAAAGAAAATCACATACCCCACCTTTAATAGATAAAAACTAGGGGTGTGAACCTGCACTGGTCTCAAGGTTCGGTTCGATTATGATTATCATGTCATCGATTCAGGTCAATTCAATATCTCGATGCATCGCATCCTCAATTTTCAATTTTACTTAAAAAGTGATGTGTGCGCGCGCATGCGTGTTCGGGAAGTCGCACTGACAGAAACAGTGACATTCCAGTTTAAGTTTCAAAGGAGTAAAGCCTGTTTATGCCATTAAGAAAATTAAATTCTGTCAAATCAATTTTGTTTTAAAGAAATGTCCATTTAAAAGCAGCGCTCATTCATTGTATAATGTTACCCTAGAGATGCGCGCACCAACCGTCGCCGAGTCTGCTGTTGAAGGTGACGATCATCCATTTATAATCACGCGTAACAACACAGAATAATTGTAATTTGACCATCGGGTGCGGATACTTAAATCAGAGAGCATTATGCGGCCGGGTGGATGATCTGTTTTTGACGTTTTGTGACGTTGGAGACGACAAAGCACATACGCGATAAATGACGTCATAAAAGCGTCAGTATATTGTAATCGTTTTTGGTCTATTACTGAACCGATACCGGATCGTCCTCATCTGCATCGAGATGCATCGTAGAAATGATTAATTTCGACACCCCTAATAAAAACCCCATGAATCAAAATGAGAGTTTTTCTTTTTGGTCGATGTTGAACCCATCTAAAAGTTTACTTTTGGCTGATATACACCCTTAAAATTGCAAATGATTTCCTTTTGGCAAAACGGGCCTAACGTTTTGATGATTTGCCTCGTTTGCAAACAAATCATGCAAATCAAGGTAATATTTTAAAAGCTGTTAAAAATGGAGGTCTTTGATATGTGATGCCCCAAAATGGTTAAACGCAGCTCCAAAGAAGCAAAAAGTAAATTAATGTAGATTTCTCAACTCCTCTTTAAGGGGATTAACATTTATGCATTTGGAAGATGCTTTTATCCAAAGTAATGTAAACGTACATTTGTCATAGTGTGATTTTTGGGTGAATTATATTGATTCCAATTAGTCAAGTTCACCCACACCATAAAGTTCATACCCATATTTTAATGTAATACAAGGATATAGTAATACTCGCTACAAAGGGCTCATTCTGAACTAGAACTAAAGATAAACTATTCAAAATGCAAGAGATTCATGTCTTTCTGTCACCGATCAGGTGTATTAATTGAATTCAGATAATAGGAGGCACAAAACTCGCCGCTCATGATGTGACCCTCATAGGCATCATCAACACAAACCACCTGATCTCCAAATCCTGTATCAATAATTCACTGTTAGGCTTCAGAAACTTCATGGTCAAACATCAACTCAGAAGCAGTAAATCCAGATGAATCATTCACAGAGTGACTGAAGACATACAATAATGAGGCCAATGATTTTCCAGTCTCAACATGTTATTATCAGATCATAGACCCGCAGTATGACTGTACTTTCTGCGGAAGAGCGAAGAAGGCCAGCAGGGCATGATGACATCAGGGTATTATCCAAAACTGAAGACGATAAAAAAATTGAAATACTTGAAAAAAACATTTTTATTTTTAGCTAGTAGCAAAGGCCACATTTACAAATACAAATGCAAGAAACAAATTCAAAATGTTAAAAACTAAAATATTTGATCACAGATAACTCAAGTAACACTGGATGAATGGAACCAGCTTGAATACAGTCAAAGGGAATATCAAAGAGATGAATTAGCCACAGGAAGTCGTGTGTGTGTGTGTGTGTGTGTGTTTGTAACCATGTGACTGATTTATCATTCCAGCTGTTGGCTCTCTCTTGATCGTTATTTCATCTTGAGTTTTTTCGCACCCGTCTGCATCATCGTCCTCCTCAACTGTTTCTTCTTCATCCTCACTGTGTGGAAACTGGCAAACAAATTCTCCAGTCTCAATCCAGACCTCTCCAAACTCAAACAGATCAGGTGTGTATGTGTGTGTGTTATTTTACTATCATTCATATACTATTATAGTCATGGCCCTGGGAACTAGAGGTGCTGCGGCGACATGTTTTTATTTTTCCACCTTTATTCTTAAAATTGCTTTAAGGATTATTTTGTTTTTATATGTTGTCGAATGAGCACTTTTGGCCGTTGGATCAACACCATTGGTTCGGAGCGCTGTCAATGCTTTGGCAATGTAAACTGTACCTAGCGCTTTGCCGTTTTTACTGTACCAAATTATAAAACTATTTGAATTGCGATGCAGTTTTTCAAATAGGAGGACGATACATGACTCGACCGCGAAACACGATTCTTTTCATGGTATGTAAACACTCTATTATATGTTTTGAAATATCGCCCTGGTCATACTGAGTCAATATTTATTCTGATTACTTTCTTGTGACTGATCACACCATTATATGTCGCTAGCATGAGTAACTAAATGCTTTTTCTGAGTCAAGATTTGCCTGCAATAATAACGCAAAAACTGACGCTTCAAATCAACATTTAAATGTTATTATTATTATAACATTTAAATGTCTACTTTTATGAAAAGTAGTCTTTAATAATCTCTAAATATATATCCAATGCATGTATGGATTATGTCTGAAAACAATGTTCTCAGCAGCAACTGTTTATAAATGTGTATAGGGCTATACAGCTATTTAGTGGTTACACCATGGTATTACAGATGATAAAAACTGCATAAATTAGAGGTAAATATTTTGTACCCTAAAATCCACTTAAAATACAAAATATTAAATAAATATTATTATTTAACTAATATATATAGCACAAATAGCCTATGTATATTAATTTGCATATAACTCTGTCCTCCATTCATTTGTATGTTCATCAGTAAGTGTTTTTTTCTGGGTGACCCGAACCCGGAAGACTAATTCTCGAGATTTTCCTATGGGGTTTTTCAATTTATGAGTAAACTAAACATAGCCTGCGGTAAACATAGCTTGACGATACTTTACATTTTGTATTGTAAAAACGTCTCGGTTACGTATGTAACCCTCGTTCCCTGAGTAGGGAACGGAGACGTTACGTCGGATGACGACGAATGGGGTTTCGCTTAGAACACCTATCGACTTCGAGTATTACAAAACGAGCCAATGGCAAAGAAATGCCATGGGTCTGCGGAATTTGCATAGCGTATCTCCGCCTTACCTCGTGGGTATAAAAGGAGGACGCCGGCAACAGGCAGATATGTTTCTTCGCTGAGGAGCCAAGACTGAGCTCAGGCGATCCCCGCGGTACAGCGGAAAGTGGCAGGAAGACGTAACGTCTCCGTTCCCTACTCAGGGAACGAGGGTTACATACGTAACCGAGACGTTCCCTTTCGTTGTCACTCCGAGTTACGTCGGATGACGACGAATGGGGTTACCAGTCTAATCACGCCACCTTCTCAGCTGTCTTCCAGTGCCCTGCGTAAATCTGAGATCCCTGTCGTGAGACTGGCACGGACGAAGGACTCCTATTTAGCACAGGAATACCAAGGTACACTGGGGAGCATATCCCAAAGTTTAGGGGAAATATGCAATTACTGCCAACCCAGAGGGGGGGACTTAGAGAATACACATATGACCCGAAGGAGACATATGGAGAACACTGGGGTGTCCAGCCGCAGGTGGAATATTTCAACCCCAGGGGTGGCAAGGTGGCTTGCCAAGGGAAAGACACATGCTCAAAGAAGCTTCCAGTGGAAATACACATGTGGGGGTCGCTCAGACGAGGGACCATGCACACGGGAGGCACCTAGCCGACACGCAGGCAATAGACACTGGCGCCGACGTCAGGAGTGCTGGAGGAGCTCAGGGCTTTCGGGGAAGCTCACCTGAGGAGAATATCGCACGTATCCAGTCCGTGGAGTGGAATGGCGAGCAAGCGAAGACACCTGAGCGGGTCCGGTACTAGCTGGTTGAAGCGAGTACACGAGAGGACACTGGCTCCACTCGGAGATTAAAGAATCTGGAGAATGTGTTAGGTGTCGCCCAGCCTGCAGCTCTGCAGATGTCTGTTAGCGAGGCGCCATGAGCTAGAGCCCAAGAGGATGCCACACTCCGGGTGGAGTGGGCAGTCACACCAAGGGGGCACGGTCGGAACGGAGAATGCGTGCAGGTCCCCTACCCTCTTGATGGAGGCCAGTGCAACCAGGAGCGCTGTCTTCATAGACAGGAATTTAAGCTCGACTGATTGCAGGGGCTCAGATGGAGCACTCTTCAGGGCAGTTAGAACCACTGAGAGGTCCGAAGAGGGAACGAGAGGAGGGGGGCGGATTTAGTCTCCTCGCTCCTCTCAGGAACCTGATAACCAGGTCGTGCTTCCCCACCGACTTACCTTCGATGAGGTCATGGTGTGCGGCAATAGCGGCAACGTAGACCTTCAGAGTGGAGGGAGACAGCCTTCGCTCCAGCCCCTGTTGAAGGAAGGAAGGCAAAACGCTGATCGAGCATCTCCGGGGGTCTTCTCGGTGAGAAGAGCACCAGCTGACGGAAGAGGTTCCACTTCAACGCATAGACGTGTCACGTGGACGACGCCCTAGCGGAAGTGATGGTAGCCACCACCGCTGGTGGTAGGGTACTCAAACTTGCCTCGTCCCATCGAGGAGCCACACGTGGAGGTTCCAGAGATCGGGACGAGGGTGCCATAGGTGGCCCCGTCCCTGAGGAAGAAGGTTCTTCCTCAGAGGGATCGGCCAGGGAGGTGCTGTCGCGAGGAGTACTAGTTCGGAGAACCAGGTCTGGGCGAGCCAGTACGGCGCGACCAGAATGACCTGCTCCGCGTCCTCCCTGACCTTGCGCAAAGTCTGCGCAAGAAGGCTCACTGGGGGAAACGCATACTTGCGGCCCTGCGGCCAGCTGTGCGCCAGAGCATCCGTGCCGAGCATGCCCTCGGTCAGGGAATAAAACTGGGCGCAATGGGTCGAGTCGTGGGAGGCAAACAGATCTATCTGTGCGTCCCCGAACTGGTCCCAAATCAGCTGAACCGACTGGGGATGGAGTCGCCAATCTCCCGGGAGGGGCTGAAGCCGTGAGAGCTCGTCGGCTGCACAGTTCAGGGCTCCGGGGATATAAATGGCATGAAGCGACCTCAGATGCTTCTGACTCCATATGAGGAGGTGGCGGGCGAGTTGCGACATACGGCGGGAGCGTAGACCACCTTGATGGTTGATGTACGCTACAGAGGCGGTATAGTCTGAACGGACTAGTACGTGTTGGTTCTTGAGCACGGCCCGGAAGCGGCGCAAAGCAAGACGTACGGCCAGCAACTCGAGGCAATTGACGTGCCAGAGGCGTCGGGGTCCTGTCCAGGAGCCCGCGGCAGCACGTCCATTGCACATGGCACCCCACCCCGTGGAGGAGGCATCTGTCGTTACAACAACATGCCGCGAAGCTTGTTCCAGGGGCACTCGGCCCGTAGAAAACTGAGGTTCGACCACGGGGTGAAGGTCTGACGGCAGGTCGGAGTAACTGGTACTCGGAGGGTGCCGTGTTGCCATGCCCACCTCGGGACTCGGTCGCGGAGCCAAACCTGAAGCGGTCTCATATGAAGCAATCTGAGCGGCGAACCCCGGCTGCAGATGCCATATGCCCCAGGAGCCTCTGAAGAAACTTCAGTGGAACCGCACTCTTGCGCTTGATAGTCTCAGGCAAGTCAGCAATGGCTGAGTGGAGAAGGCGACCAAGTCCATACCGAGAAAAGAGCTCCTCTGCACGGGGCAAAGTTTACTCCTTCCCCGGTTGACCCGAAGGCCCAGACGAGCTAGGTGCCGGAGCGCTGGGTCCCTGTATTCGCAAACCTGGTCTCAGGAGTGAGCTTAAGACAGCCAGTCACCGAGATAGTTCAGGATGCGAACCCCGTGTTCCCATGGAGGAACAAAGGCAGCCTCAACAACCTTGTGAAGGCGCGAAGAGACAGGGCTAGCCCGAATGGGAAAACAGCGTACTGATATGCGCGCGCCCTGACAGCAAACTGTAGGTATGGTCTGAGTCGAGGGAGAACGGAGACATAAAAGTAGGCGTCCTTCAGGTCGATCGCTGCAAACCAATCCTGTGGCCGCACACATCCAGAAATGCGTTTGGCCAGGAGCATCTTGAACGGCAGCCTGTGAAGGGAGCGGTTCGGACCAGGATTGGCCCTAACCCACCAGACTTCTCCGGGGCAATGAGGTAGGGGCTGTACCCCCGGACCTCCTTTCGGCTGGAGGGACAGTCTCAATCGCACCCTTCGCCAGTAGGGTAGCAACCTCCGCTCTCATGATAGGGCATAGCCATCGACCAAAGTGGAGCGGACTCCCCTGAAGTGGGGAGGAGACCGTGCGAACTGAATCGCATAGCCGAGCCGATGGTTCGCGCAACCCAGCGGAACAGAAGGGAAGCTCTAGGCAGGCTCCCAACTGTGCCAGCGGCGTCGAGAACCACAGACGTCCCCCCGGTGGTGCAGCGAAGCGGAATGACCGGCCCAGACGTGGACTGCATAGCGGCCCGGTGTGGGGGCAAGGTCAAAACCGCAAAACCGTGGTCAAACCAAGGTCAAAACCGTGGGAGCCGTGGGGGGGCGCCTTCGGCGGTGGGCAGACCGAGGGACCTGGGCGGACGGCGGGGCCGTCGGGACAGAATCAACGTCAGTCTGCTCATGAGCGGCTGAGAGCTGTTGGTCAAGCCCTCAACCGCACAGAGGCCGACCTGGGAGCAGAATGGTGGGCCACAGAATGGTGAGCATCACCTGACCCAGGGAGCGTACGGCCACTTTCGTCGCTCGGAGAGCAAGGTAAGTGACGGCACGCAGCTCAGTGAAGAGCCCTGGGTCAGTCTTGCCCTCGAGCAGGTCCATGAGCATCTGGGTCAGGTGGACCAGCAGAATGACCATGACATGCAGTGAGGCGGCTGCCAGTCCCGTGGCACTATAGGATCTCGCCACAAGCGTAGACGAAAAACTACAGGCCACGGGCGGGTGCTTAGGATTGCGCCGAGAAGAAGCACTCTGAGGACACATAGCATCGCAACAGAGCGTTCAGCCGGGGGAACCCCTGTGTACCCAAGGGCAGCGGCCCCATCGAGGGGAGGAAAGGCGGATGAGATCAGCGAGCGGTCCTGAGAAGACAAGGGGGTCTTCTAGGACTTCGAGATCTCATCATGCACGTCCGGGTAGAGAGGTATTGGGGTTTGCCGCGGACGAGGGTCGGTGGCCTTACCCAAAACCAATCGTCCCAGGAAAGCATGGCCGTCATCTCCGGATCAGACTCAGGCACAGCCGTATGCACACCGGAAGGTGGCAGCTGTGACGAGCCCTCACTTCCAGAAGACTCAAGCCCACCTAGTGATGCTGCAACAGACATGGCATCTTCCTCTGTAGCTTCAACTGAAACACGCGGGCCACCAGAGGGTAGACTCGCGGGAATCAGCAGTTCACTAGCGGGCACCGTCATTGAAGAGGGGGGCTGGGGTCACGGACACATAGTCGGCGCCTTGTTCCAGACCGTAACCCTCAGGTCACCCTGGCCACCAGCCGAAGATCGGGGGGTGGATGAGGGGACTCTCACTCTTGCGAGTTCACCGAGTCTCGACCTATATATGATGCGATGATCACGTTCCCTTGCGAGAACATGAGTCACCCACGAGCGCTGTTCAAGCATGATCAAACACACTAGACAGCGCTCGTGCCCATCAGAGTCCGATACCAGTCCGCTGCAACTAGAAATGCACGGGCGAGCCGTCTTTAAAAAGACGTGCCGCGTGCGAGCTCTTTTATGAGAGGAGAGAAAAAAACTCCGCGATGTTGAAGCGCACAGGGAGACACACACACACTGGCAGATTACTGCACAGATCAGCAGGCACTGTGAGCTCGCTGCAGATCGCCGTCACACCAACACCGGAGAGAGAAGATCGTCTCGTAGAGCGAAGTCAGAGATGACTGTGGAGTGAAGAAATGCTCTTGGCTCCGAAGCGAAAACATATCTGCCTGTTGCCGGCGTCCTCCTTTTATACCCACGAGGTAAGGCGGAGATACGCTATGCAAATTCCGCAGACCCATGGCATTTCTTTGCAATTGGCTCGTTTTGTAATACTCGAAGTCGATAGGTGTTCTAAGCGAAACCCCATTCGTCGTCATCCGACGTAACTCGGAGTGACAACGAAAGGGAACATACGTTTTCAGTAGTGAAAGAAATCAATGTTTTCGCTATGGGTGTGTGTAATTTACGTTGTAGAACAAAATGTCAAAGTCGTCAAGTTATTTTACCACAGGCTTTGTTTTACTCATATATTGAAAAACCTCATCTCGAAGGGAACCCACAACATTAAGCCCTGTCCGCAGCGCCCTCCCCCCCTTAGTTTTATCTCAGTGGCTTTGATACATTATATTCGTTGTGTGTTTCTCTGTAGGAGTTTCACGATGACCGCAGTGGCTCAGGTGTGTGTTCTCGGCGGGACGTGGGTCTTTGGCTTCTTCCTCTTCCAGGAGAACGGGACTGAAGTCATGTTGTACCTCTTCACCATCCTCAACAGCCTCCAGGGGGCGCTCATCTTCATCATGCACTGCCTACTGTCCAAACCGGTACTTACACACACCATGACAGCACAAAACACATGATGAATGGGCTTCAACACACTGAAGGTTTGGTAACAGTGGTTTGTTTCAGTCACATCTCGCAGGACTTCAACAGTTTAAAGTGACAGTTCACCTAAACTCAAAATTCAGACATTATTTAGTCACCCTTGCGTTGTTCATTTGCCCTTGTTTGTTTTTCGGACCACAAAAAGAGAGATTTTGAAAAATACAGCTTGTGCTCATCTGTATAATTGCAGTGAATAGTGACCTTATTTACGTTTTAAAAAAGGATGCAAAATTATCACAGAAATCCCATGATTCATACCATATATACTTATTGTTCTGAATTAGTGGTTGATCGATATACAGTACCGGTTTTGGAAACATTACCATTTTTAATGTTTTTGAAAGAAAGTCTCTTAGCCTTTTTAAGCCTGCATTTATTTGATCAAAAATACAGAAAAAAATAGTAATATTGTAAAATATGATTACAATTTAAAATAAAGGTTTTCTATTTTAATACACTTTAAAATATAATTTATTTTTGTGATGCAAAGCTGAATTTTGATCATTACTCCAGTCTTCAGTGTCACATGATCTTTCAGAAATCATTCAAATACTTTTTTTCATAGTGATTAATTTTACAATTAATTTATTCTAATTTAGTAAGTATGTAACATAAATCTGAATTTCACTGCAGTAATTATGCATACATTTAATTGTGTAATATCATATCGACCACAAGGGTTCGATCATAAACAGACGGTAATTTATTGTTTAGTCAGTTAGTTTTTATCAATTATTTTGGCTGTTTTGTCGCCCCCTTCAGGTCAGGGCGGAGTATCACAAACTGTTTATCCGAATGTGTCCACAAAGGAAGAAAGCAGAATACAGTACCAGCCAGTCCAACAGCAGTCAGGTACGTCAAGCCCAAAGTATACTTCAGCTTTTACTCGTATGCGAGGGTCCGCGTACAGTTTACGTGATGCAAATTTCGTCACCAGAATAGTATGTGCGCCGCCCATTTTTGGGAAGTTGCACATGCGCACTGAATGTGTTTTGCACACTCGTCAGTTGTTCCACAAGGTGGCAGCACTGTCTCGGGCCGTTGTTTCACAGTAGAAAACGAAACTAAAGAGATGGAACAACAACAACAGGCGCCCGCATTGACAAGCGCTTGTGTGAGAGAGCCGTGACTTTAGTTTAAAAGAATACAAAGACATTTTTATTGGTCATAACTTCTGGAGAAAAATGATTGCAGACACTGAACAAAGATGAAACTTTCTAGAGCGATTGTTGACCGCCTGCGTTTATGCACCCTAACAAACGGAGTATACTTTGAAAGGCTACGCATTCAACTCTACGCATACGCTAGTGTACGTGTAAAAGTATATTTTGGGCTTTAAGTCAGTGTGTTTGAGTGTTTTAAAGCAGTGTTTGCGTCTTCAGCTTCTTCATTCTTCCTTTGACTTTCACAGAAGCCTCTGCGGAGCGACAACAGCACTGGAGAGTCACAGATATAAAGTGCTAATGGTTTTTTACAAACTCTGGAACACAAGTCACTTTCAACGACAAACGAAGACCTTCAGTTCAACGTTTCCAGTCAGAAAATCTTAAAATTGCTTTGCATCCGTCTGTTCAGTCAGAACATTGTACAGAGTATGGCGGCGGCCTGGTCAGTTCAATGCAAAGTAATACATTTTTATTGCAGGATTAACGAATTGTGTATTAGTACGTGTAACATATAATTTGTAATTGTTTAATAAAAGAAAAGCAAATAAATTAAAGCGATATGGTTGTTATGTTCCTGTCAACGGCACGGAAAATGTGTCTATTTTCAATCTGATTTTGCAGCGTTAAATATTGTAGCCAATAACAGAAATTTCTGTTAAAAAATATGACCAATCACAGGTGTTTAAGTTACTGGTAGTGAGAATCTGCAGGGTATCTCTCAAAACGCTGAGCATTGTTTAGCGCAAGTTTACTAAAGTTCTACACATTAATGGCCAAAAAAAAAAATCGAAAGCAAACCGTGAAAAAAGATGACTCCTCTGCCGCCATCTACCGGTTATAGTGGTTATTTAATGTCTTTTTTTAATTTTAAAATAAATGTTTGTTTTTCACCGAGGGTTAGTTTTCCTACATCGGGAAACATTTAGTTTTACAACTGAGGACAATCTTTGAAGTATGAATAAAGAAATGTTGTTTGGTCATCACATTAACAAATAACATTTAAATTGGATAATATTCATACTTTTGAGCTTTGAAGTCCTTGGAAAGTTCTTTATTTTTATAACATTGGTCTATAACTGTCTAATTTGCTGGGTTATGATTAAAGTTATGTGAGATTTATACACTTTTAAGGTGTATTAATGTCACATCTCTAACTGGAGATGGAGTAATCGGTCTGTCATGGGAACAGCTGAAACCAATGACTCCATTAAATTAATAAAATATTTAGGGTGTTTCTGTCTTCGACTTTTCTTTGTTGTTTTTTGTGCAACTGGAGGGTCTTACATTTTATATCATGCAAATTGTAGCTTCTTTCAAAATAATCAATGTTTTATTGCGTTAAAGGGAGATCTTAAAAGATTCAAAATTAAGTTAAAAAGCCTTTAAAAAATCCCTCAGAAGTCTGAAAAATGAAAGTGAAACTGTAGTTGGGTTTTAAACAGGTTAATTTATGACGGCTTTATACATAATCTCAGTAAAATAGACAAAATAGTTTACATTTACATTTTACATTTAGCTGACGCTTTTATCCAAAGCGACTTACAATTGCTATATGTCAGAGGTCGCACGCCTCTGGAGCAACTAGGGGTTAAGTGTCTTGCTCAGGGACACATTGGTGTCTCACAGTGGATTCGAACCCGGGTCTCTCACACCAAAGGCATGTGTCTTATCCACTGCGCCATCACCACCCCAAATAGTTAATAAAAAATAAGATTATCATCAAAAGGATGAATAGGCCATTGCAAACAAATGTGTGTTGATTTGTATTTTAGGTTAGCACATGTACAGAGTCAGTGTCCCTAACATGTAAGGATACGCTATTCCTATGTAATCTAATGTAATCTAATCAAATCAATGTAGAGAGAGAAAGGACGGAGTGATGTGTTCACGTTTTTTAATATTCGTTAATAATCTCGCTGCAGCGTTTTGAACCTTTTGCAGCCGTAGAACAGATGCTTGACTAATACCCTTATATAAAGAATTACAGTAGTCAAGTCTTGATAATATAAGAGCATGGATTGCAATTCCAAGGCTCTTATACGTCAGACATGATTTCGTCTTAGCCAAATTTCTCAGATGATGAAAACTCGCCTTTACCACATGATTTATCTGTGCATTCAACTTCAGGGAGCTATCAATATGAACACCCACGTTTTTAACACGTTCTTTAACATATAATGACAGTGGGCCGAACACTACATCCTCTGTCTTATTTTCATTGAGATATTGTTAGAAATTACGGCCTTTGTTAGCAATTGAATGAATAATGACCCAGTGCTGAGGGAGATCAAAATAGCTCAGCTCTATTTATGCTTTGTATCAGAATATATAGGAAGAATATGAGGGCAGAATTACAGATCTAGCCAATAAGAATGTACATTACATCAAATATGTCCATATGTGGCCAGTTTCCGGCTAGTTGAATCCAGAAAGGCCCTTACATTGTATAACAGGGAGTCTCCACCATCTATACACAGGAGATGGGTATAAACGGAGGTCGGAGCCAGCTGCAAATATGTGGGTTAGCAGCAAGTGGGTGGAGCTTTAGCCGCAAGTACAAACTTCCAGAGGTTTTTGATTGGTTTATTTACTGTAGTATCACCTGTGCTGTAGTAGCTATTGGTTTATGCTCCACAGTTGGTGGCGGTAATGTGTAAGTTTTGTTGCGATCCATCAGAAAACAAAGAAGAAAACCGCTTTCACCTGGCTTTCACATGTCAGCGTGCCGTTGAGATGAAGGGGTACGCTTGTTGTACAGTTTTTAGTTTTGTTAAAAAGCATTATAAGTTCTGAAAAAGACCATTTCATAATGGCGTTTGTACACTGTTTTAAGTCTTGATGTATTAAAAAAGAATAAGGGTAAAGTGTATCCAAATACATTTCTGTAGTTTTTTTAGTAGCACACAAATTACAAAATCTGTAACGTGCATGACTAGATCTTTTCTGCATTCCATTTCTACAATTTACTCTCCAGGTTATGGATTCTGAAGACCATAATAAGGTATTGTGGCAGTGTAATTTTTGTACGTTTTAGGACTGCATTGATTTTCAAATTGTAAATGTAAACGTTTTGTAAATGGATTTGATATTAGAATACAACTCCTAACTTAATTGTACAATGCATGCAATTCTTTTAAAACTTATTTTCATTGTAGTTATGCTTTTTTCTGCGTAATCCACAATGTAATGTAATGTAATTGAAACATTTGTTTTAATATCATAATTATTTTATAAAATGTATTACTCATAACAGTCAAAGTGAAATAAATGTGAAACGCATGTTATTGTGTTTTAGGTTCACTTATCAGTGAAAGATGTGCTGGACACTCTTGAGGCATACCAGTGTCTTTCACAAAAATTGTCACTGTCCGCTTTGTCCTAAGGACAATATAAAATGTGATGTGAACTTCCAGGCAACAGGCCACCTTCAGTCCCATTCATCTTGGGTGGTAGTACATGGGTGTAAGTTGACCAAAATATTATTGTTATATTCACTATAAATAGGAGATCGTGTCCAATCATTTTTGACAAAAGTTGAAATTTGTTAACTTTTTTTAATAATACTTATTTCAGGTTTCAAAATCTATAAATGTCACCTCATGTGTCGCAAAACAGCGCACTACCACTGTTGTTACTGTAACAAAACAGTAATACGTCGGGTCGGACTGACTTCACAAAACACCTGCTTACTCATACAGCAGAGTATGCTGTAAGAGTGCAGGTGGACCAGCCACCAGGACTGTGGCTAATAACCAGGGGGAAAAGTCATTCACTCTGGTTCATGGACCAACTGACCAGCCCTCAGCAATGGCCAGTGAGGGGAGGGACCAGCAGCCCATAATAGTTTCTGGAAAAACTGACTAGCCATCAGCAATGGCCAGTGAGCGGAGGGACCAGCAGTCCATAATAGTTTCTGGACCAACTGACCAGCCATCAGCAATGGCCAGTGAGGGGAGGGACCAGCAGTCCATAATAGTTTCTGGACCAACTGACCAGCCATCAGCAATGGCCAGTGAGGGGAGGGACCAGCAGCCCATAATAGTTTCTGGAAAAACTGACTAGCCATCAGCAATGGCCAGTGAGCGGAGGGACCAGCAGTCCATAATAGTTTCTGGACCAACTGACCAGCCATCAGCAATGGCCAGTGAGGGGAGGGACCAGCAGTCCATAATAGTTTCTGGACCAACTGACCAGCCATCAGCAATGGCCAGTGAGGGGAGGGACCAGCAGCCCATAATAGTTTCTGGACCGACTGACCAGCCATCAGTAATGGCCAGTGAGCGGAGGGACCAGCAGTCCATAATAGTTTCTGGAAAAACTGACCAGCCATCAGCAATGGCCAGTGAGGGGAGGGACCAGCAGTCCATAATAGTTTCTGGACCGACTGACCAGCCATCAGTAATGGCCAGTGAGCGGAGGGACCAGCAGTCCATAATAGTTTCTGGACCAACTGACCAGCCATCAGCAATGGCCAGTGAGGGGAGGGACCAGCAGCCCATAATAGTTTCTGGAAAAACTGACTAGCCATCAGCAATGGCCAGTGAGCGGAGGGACCAGCAGTCCATAATAGTTTCTGGACCAACTGACCAGCCATCAGCAATGGCCAGTGAGGGGAGGGACCAGCAGTCCATAATAGTTTCTGGACCAACTGACCAGCCATCAGCAATGGCCAGTGAGGGGAGGGACCAGCAGCCCATAATAGTTTCTGGAAAAACTGACCAGCCATCAGCAATGGCCAGTGAGGGGAGGGACCAGCAGCCCATAATAGTTTCTGGACCAAATGACCAGCCTTCTACCACAAACCAGAAACACTGGGGTCTACCATCGGTGGAGCAGGAGCTAAGACATCAGAAATCAAGTCAAAAAAAAGTTTCCTGTCCTAAATGTGATGTGACATTATACTTGAAAAATGTACAACGACACATACAAAGAAAGCATAGAACTGAAAAAATTGACATGCGTGCAGATCGCCACCTTGCCAGCCAGTGTATTGATGCAAGAAATGGTATTTTTGCAGTTGCCAAAAATTTCTGTGGGCCACCTGTTCCTGTTCATGTTAAATAAAAGCTGAGAGGTCCAAGTGAATGCGAGATGGATGACTGCTCTTTGTTTTATGATGTAGTAGGTAGGAGTGGGCATCAAGAATTTAGGTGTTCTCACCTAAGGTCACTTGACTTTTGTTCAACTCCCTCCCTCCTTACTATAAGTTTTAAGAAAGTAAACGGTCCTTATAAACCTGGTTTGTCATGACTATAGAATTCTATCACATTATTTTAGCAGTGAATGTTTTGGTTGGGTTTTGAAGAGCTGTAGAGCTGGAAATCATAGACCGAATCAGACAAGTCCGAACACATCTCTCTTGACACGAGCAGGAATACAGCAGAACAAATACATTTTCTGCTTCCTTGGAACAAATAACAGGCTATAAATAACCTTTGAAAGAGCTTAAGACTTTCAGGACAGTCTGCAGGAGATTTTCTTTAGGAATTTCATACATCATAAAAATATTTCAAGACTTAGAAAGCTGCTATTAACTGTTTCCTAACATGGAGCTAAATTGGAAATTTCTTTTTAGTGAGTAGCCTATATTGTTTTGCTCTATTCACATGTGTAGTGGATATATATTTCTGACGAACTTGAGCTAGATTAGTAGTCAGACAGCTGCTGGGAACATGTGTCAGAGACCATACGAACAGAACTGTGCCTGTGTGTGTTAAATTTGAAACCAGATAGACTTTGGGGATATTATTCACAAAGCAGTATTGCAATTTTTCTTTCTTATACACCAACACGCACAGAAATCACCCCTAACAATGAGGAAATGATTGTGAGATAGTGCACAAAAGGGTTTTAACCACCCACATGAATCCAGCACATATGCTCATGTTCACAAAGGTCTGAAGGAGCAACTGTCTGAGGGGGATATTACAGTAAATACAAGTTAGCTCTGTCTGTATAGAGCTAGAATTGTGTCTTTATTACATGCGAGAAAATAAATGATCTGAGAGAAAAAAAAAAGTTTGAGAGAAAAAGTTATCACACTGGGAGCAAAAAAGCATCTCATGAGAGAAAAAAGAATATTTGAGAGAAAAAGTTTTCATACCAATAGCAAAAAATAAATATAGCTGACCCTATAAGTAAGACCCTAACCCTTACCCCTTTCCTAAAGCCACCGGGGTGGCTTGGGCCCTTCATCGCTGCTCGCAGCTATTTATATATAAATATACATTCACACACACACATATATATAATAAACGATATGTATATATATATATATATATATAGGCACCGGGGTGGCTTGGACCCTTCATCGCTGCTCGCAGCTAAAAATTGAAAAATTGCAATACTGCATTGTGAATAATATCCCCAAAGTCTATCTGGTTTGAAATTTAACACACACAGGCACAGTTCTGTTCGTATGGTCTCTGATATATATATATATATAAGATATATATATATAAATATATATACAAATGGTTTATCTAGCACCCCCCAGCACACACACACATGGACACACAGAGAGAGAGAAAATGACCATGTTCCAACCAAAATATCTGACTTCCTGTTGGTCGGAGCTAATGACTGTAAATTAGAAAGTTGTCCGGCTTGATGAGAACAATATACCTACAGAGTTTTGTTACTTTGGGTAAAACTAATCCCCCCACTTTTGTCAAAAGAATTTAGAAAGTGACACACTTCCTGCTGCCAGTTGGTGGCACTAGAACTTTGACTCACAATAGTCACATCCATCTGATCGGCCTCTTACCTCGAACACACTGCTGAAGTTTTATCAAGATCAGTTAATGTATGCAGAAGTTATAACACTTCGTGTTTCTCTTTTCTCGCCATAAATTCGTTTCCTTGCCACGGCCAAACCATTCGAGATATCAAAAATCCGTCCGCAATTTAGCATCCTCAAAGTCTTGACTTCACGCACATCGAGTTTGGTGACAATCGGATGCGATCTCTCGGAGAAGTATATCAAATTCCAAAGCATGCGTTTTCCAAACAACCCATAATAGCCGACTTCCTGTTTGGTTGGCGTAAAACTTAGAGTATGAAAGTTGTTTGGCTCGATGAGATCTATATGTGTACCAAATTTCATATTAATTCATGCAAGTGTGTTTGATATATGGACCAAGTTTTCAAACGCCGTTCCAGGGGGCGCTGTCGAGCCCCCCAGCCACGCCCGGGTACCAGCTTCAGCCGGTCCCTGATGGCCGTGGGTTCTGACCTGTGTGCAGAGTTTCAAGATTTTTGAGCACGTTAAGGGCCCCAAAAGCCCCCGAAACCTTGAAAAACAAGAAGAAAATCAAATCTCACCCACACACACATAGAGACGCAGAGGCAGAGACAAAGAGAGTCAGTGAGAGAGGGAGAGAAAAGCTTGAAAAATCCACATTCAAACCAAAATATCTGACCTCCTGAGAACGTATACATTTTCTGCTTCCTTGGAACAAATGACAGGCTAGAAATAACCTTTGAAAGAGCTTAAGACTTTCAGGACAGTCTGCAGGAGATTTTCTTTAGGAATTTCATATATCATAAAAATATTTCAAGACTTAGAAAGCTGCTATTAATTGTTTCCTAACATGGAGCTAAATTGGAAACTTCTTTTTGGTGAGTAGCCTATATTGTTTTGCTCTATATTCACATGTGTAGTGGATATATATTTCTGACGAACTTGAGTTAGATTAGTAGTCAGACAGCTGCTGGGAACATGTGTCAGAGACCATACGAACAGAACTGTGCCTGTGTGTGTTAAATTTGAAACCAGATAGACTTTGGGGATATTATTCAGTAATGGCAGTATCGCCATTTTTCTTTCTTGTACACTCAAACGCACAGATTTATCTGTACGTGTTGGTGTATAAGAAAGAAAAATAACAATGAGGAACAATGAGCACCCCTAACAATGAGGAAATGATTGTGAGATAGTGTACTAAAGAGTTTTTTAACCACCCACATAAATCCAGCACATATGCTCATGTTCACAAAGGTCTGAAGGAGCAACTGTCTGAGGGGGATATTACAGTAAATACAAGTTAGCTCTGTCTGTATAGAGCTAGAATTGTGTCTTTATTACATGCGTGAAAATAAATGATCTGAGAGAAAAAAAAAGCTGGAGAGAAAAAGTTATCACACTGATAGCAAAAAAATATTTCATGAGAGAAAAAAGAATATTTGAGAGAAAAAGTTTTCATGCCAATAGCAAAAAAGTTAATATAGCTGCGAGCAGCGACCCTAACCCTTACCCCTTACCTAAAGGCACCGGGGTGGCGGTGGCACCGGCTTGGGCCCTTCATCGCTGCTCGCAGCTATATTTATATAAATAAATATATAATATATATATATATATATATATATACACATTCACACACACACCTATATATATATATACACAAATGGTTTATCTAGCACCCCCCCCCCCCGACCCCCCCCCCACACACACACACACCACATCTGGCGTGTGTTTACATTATACTCATAAAGTTTGAAGCAAATCGGGTAAAAATAAGAGGGTGATTTAAAAGCATTATGAAAGTGAGACACTTCCTGCTGCCATTTGGTTATAACTTTTACTCACAATAATCACATCCATGTGATCGGCCTCTTACAATGAACACACTGCTGAAGTTTCATCAAGATCAATTAATGTATAAAGAAGTTATAACACTTCCTGTTTCCATTATTCACCATAAATTCGTTACCTCGCCACGGCCAAACCGTTCGAAATATCAAAAATCCCCTGGCACTTTTTCACAATGAGGAAATGATTGTGAGATAGTGCACTAAAGAGTTTTTTAACCACCCACATGAATCCAGCACATATGCTCATGTTCACAAAGGTCTGAAGGAGCAACTGTCTGAGGGGGATATTACAGTAAATACAAGTTAGCTCTGTCTGTATAGAGCTAGAATTGTGTCTTTATTACATGCGTGAAAATAAATGATCTGAGAGAAAAAAAAAGCTGGAGAGAAAAAGTTATCACACTGATAGCAAAAAAATATTTGATGAGAGAAAAAAGAATATTTGAGAGAAAAAGTTTTCATGCCAATAGCAAAAAAGTAAATATAGCTGCGAGGAGCGACCCTAACCCTTACCCCTTACCTAAAGGCACCGGGGTGGCGGTGGCACCGGCTTGGGCCCTTCATCGCTGCTCGCAGCTATATTTATATAAATAAATATATAATATATATATATATATATATATATATATATATATATACACATTCACACACACACCTATATATATATATACACAAATGGTTTATCTAGCACCCCCCCCAACCACACACACACACACCACATCTGGCGTGTGTTTACATTATACTCATAAAGTTTGAAGCAAATCGGGTAAAAATAAGAGGGTGATTTAAAAGCATTATGAAAGTGAGACACTTCCTGCTGCCATTTGGTTATAACTTTTACTCACAATAATCACATCCATGTGATCGGCCTCTTACAATGAACACACTGCTGAAGTTTCATCAAGATAAATTAATGTATAAAGGAGTTATAACACTTCCTGTTTCCATTATTCACCATAAATTCGTTACCTCGCCACGGCCAAACCGTTCGAAATATCAAAAATCCCCTGGCACTTTTTCACAATGAGGAAATGATTGTGAGATAGTGCACAAAATAGTTTTTTAACCACCCACATGAATCCAGCACATATGCTCGTGTTCACAAAGGTCTGAAGGAGCAACTGTCTGAGGGGGATATTACAGTAAATACAAGTTAGCTCTGTCTGTATAGAGCTAGAATTGTGTCTTTATTACATGCGAGAAAATAAATGATCAGAGAGAAAGAAAAAGTTTGAGAGAAAAAGTTATCACACTGATAGCAAAAAAGTATTTCATGAGAGAAAAAAGAATATTTGAGAGAAAAAGTTTTCATACCAATAGCAAGAAAGGAAATATATCTGCGAGCAGCGACCGTTACCCCCTACGCAGCTATATTTATATATATAAAAATATATATACTGTATATATATATATATATATATATATATATATAAAAATATACATTCACACATATATATATATACATCGTTTTATATATATATATATATATATATATATATACAAATGGTTTATCTAGCTCCCCCCCCCCCACACACACACACTACATCTGGCGTGTGTTTACATTATACACATAAAGTTTGAAGCAAATCGGGTAAAAATAAGAGGGTGATTTCAAAGCATTTTGAAAGTGAGACACTTCCTGGTGCCAGTTGGTGGCGCTATAACTTTGACTCACAATAGTCACTTCCATGTGATCGGCCTCTTACAATGAACACACTGCTGAAGTTTCATCAAGATCAATTAATGTATAAAGAAGTTATAACACACTTCCTGTTTCCATTATTCGCCATAAATTCGTTTCCTCGCCACGGCCAAACCGTTCGAGATATCAAAAATCCCCTGGCACTTTTTCATCCTCAATGTCTTGACTTCATGCACACCGAGTTTGGTGACGATCGGGTGAATTCCCTAGGAGAAGTGTTTCAAATTCCTGACCATGCATTTCCAAACAACCCTAGATAGCCGACTTCCTGTTGGGTTGGCGTAAAACTTAGAGCGCGAAAGTTGTTTGGCCCGATGACATCTATATGTGTACCGAGTTTCAGATTATTACATGCAAGCGTATTTGATATATTCATGAATATGAGTGCTATTTTTTAATGTTTAATCTTCAATGATAGTGAACTTGCTCAGCCAGCTACCCATCGAGTTGTGTGTGTCATCATCTTACCCCAACATTGGAGTGTCCGTGCTAAACTAAGGCAGAGGCGGCATCTATCTCGGTGAACCGAACAATGATATAATGATTCAGTTCGACTCTCAAGACAACACGATGCTCACCCAACTGACCAATAGGAACGTGGCAAAATCCTGACACGAGCAAGAAATTGCATTGAGAGCAAAAAAAAAGCGTTTTGAGAGAAACACTTTTTTTTTTAGAGAAAATGTTTTCACACTGATAGCAAAAAATATATATTTGAGATTTTTTTTCAAAGTATTTTGAGAGAGATTTTTTTTCTCAGAAATAATTTTTTTATGTTCTATTTATGTTTAGTCTCAAATATTATTATTTTTTGCTATTGGTATGAAAACTTTTTATCTCAAATATTACTTTTTTTCTCATGAAATGCTTTTTTGCTATCAGTGTGATAACTTTTTTTTTCTCACACATCATTTATTTTCTCGCATGTAATAAAGACACAATTCTGCTGCTTTTATGACATGCTACATCAATTATTTCAGAAAATATTTTGTCACAGAAGCCGTCGACAGAGCTTGACTTGTATTTTTCCTTAAGGTCCTTTACTGTTGTGCAGCAAAAAGCAATTCAGAAGAGCTTAGCTATATATGACCATTTATGATTAGCCATAAGGCTCAAAGTTTAACAATTTTCTCTTACTCATACGGGTATACAACAGAGAACTAAATAGTTTCGTCAAAGTGGCACTCAAAATTACAATTTCACATTCCTAATAAATCATGCGCGGCTCAAAAAAGCGCAGGGACAATGGGACATTGAAGTAAGTTAAGCACAAATGTATTTTTGTATCTTTTTCCACAATATGCTTAGTCTGATTTATAACATTTGTCTCATCAAATGCGATTTGTTTGCAAATTGCACACATTTAATGACGTTAAGCATAGCCTACGTAGCTGATGTAAAAAGTAGCCTATAGCTAAAAACTATCACAAAGTTGTGAGTTTTTACTATAGCTGTATTTTTTTCTTTCTCTTTCCAGGTCTCTTTCTGCCATCATGTAGTGGATGTCTCATTGGATTTAAACTTGTTAAAACGAAATGTGTTGGTAATTATGACTTTTTCAAGTTTTTAATGGTCTGCACATTTAATAGAGGGAATTTGTGTAACTGTAGTTGTAGTCTTTCCTACTTTTATAATGTTTCCTTCTTCAATCCACTCCTCTGTCTGTCTGGTGTTTAGATGAGAATGAGTGTGCAACTTTTCCGAGTGTGTGTGGCGATCACTCCGAGTGTATCAATACACATGGAAGTTACTACTGCACCTGTGATCAAGGTTTCATAATGAGCTTCCCAACAGGACAGTGTACAGGTATTAAAGAGGATTGCGGAGTCCCTAAAGTAAACAATGAGCCCGCACACCAGAAAATGCTCCTAAGCGATTTTAATAGTTGCTCACCACGTGTAACGTTTCGGGCCCAAGCCCTTCATCAGACATAAACAAGTGGGGAGACACACCTCCATATATACAGCCATACATGGTTACATGATCAATGATAGGACCAATCAAGTGAAAAAGCAATTACATCAGAAAAGCAGATAAAAACATGTAAGAAGTATATCAACATTTATAATACAAAATAATCTAATAGAAATATATTAAGTAGCTAAGAAATGTCCTGCAATACTTAAAGCACAGCCTAAAAAGTTTTTTTGAAAAAGTATAAAGAACAATGATAGATGAGCAAGAATATAAATATATAAAGGATACCACAATGGTGTGTTACATATATCATATAGCAAGTCAGCAAAGCGATCGCACAACATTTACAAACATTTTCATTGACAGGAGTTATTTACAGGAATGGCCTCAGATCAAAGTCTTCATTCAACCCTTTTGGATCTAAAGTGTCCAGGGTATAAATCCAGAATGCTTCTCTTTTAAGTAACAGACGATTAACATCTGCTCCACAGGAGGGCTGTTTCACAAGTTCAATGCCACAATATCTGAGAGAAGAAATGTTATGACAGGCTTGTAAAAAGTGCACCGCTACGAATGTTTGCTTTTGTTCTGAGATTCTTATTTTCAGTGGCCTGGTCGTTTTACCAACATAGGCCAAGCAACACGGGCATTTAAGTAAATAATAAAAAAAAAATTGTGTTACAAGTAATCACACCTTTGTTATCATAAAGTTTTCCAGTGCATGGGTGATTGAAGGTGGTAGTTTTATGTGTGAAGTTGCATTGAGTGCAGTGGCCACATCTGTAATTCCCAAAGGGAATAGACTGCAAAAAATGTGGTGGAGTCAATGGTGGAAGATGAGCTCTCACCAACATATTTTTGAGATTAGGTGCTCTTTTGTACACAATGCGGGGTGATGTAGTAAAGCATTTAAGGGCTGGATCAGAGTCAATAATGTGCCAATGTTTTTTAACGATGGATTCGAACTCTCTGCCAAGAGGTGAATATTCGACAATACAGTTAACTCTAGACTCAGAAGTTCTGGGTCTGGTGTTGCTGAGACAGTCAATTTGCGATGTATTTTCAAAACGATTACCTGCTTGGGTAATCCATTCATGTTTGTATTGTCTCTGTTGAAAAGGTTTTTCCAAATCAACTGCTTGGGCTTGGAAATCACTATCAGAACTACAGATCAGGCGAATGCGACTAAACTGAGACAAAGGCAGACTCCTCTTGAGTGGAATGGGATGAAAAGATTGTCCATGAAGAGTAGAATTTCTGTCAGTGCTTTTTCTGTATAAGTTAGATCCTAGTCTATTCAAGTCTCTGTAAACAAGAATTTCTAAAAAGTTCATCCTGTGCTTGTCATAATCCATTGTAAATTTCAAATCGCTACTATTAGCGTTGATAAAATCATGGAACTCTTTTAACTGAGTCTCAGAGCCCGTCCAAATGAAACAAATATCATCTATATACCTCCTCCAGTTGGAAATTGAGGTTGGAATGGGTTGCATTGTTGATTCAGGATGATTTCCTTTTCAAGAAGTCCGCAGTATAGGGATGCAAAACTTGGGGCCATTTTAGCTCCCATACTCGTGCCTGACACCTGGAGGTAAAATTCAGAGCCAGAAAGAAAATAGTTGGATGTAAGAACAATTTCAATGAGGTCCACAATACAGGAAGTGCTTGGGGTGCATCTGGAGCGCTGATTTAAAAAGAATTCTACTGCTTTTAGACCCCCTTCAAACCTTGGTGTAAAGAGACTCAATGTCCATAGTCACCAGGAAACAATGTTCATCTGATAATTGGATAGATTGAATCATATTAATGAATTCCATTGAGTCTTTTACATAGGATGGAAGAGAAGTGATGAGTGGTTGGAGAAAATGATCCATGAATGCTGCAATTTTCTCTGTTAGAGACCCGATGGCTGACACGATGGGCCGTCCTGGGGGTAGATTTGTATAGGTTTTATGGATTTTGGGGAGAGTATACAAAACTGGAGTGACAGGAAAGTCTACTACCATGAAAGCATGTTCTAGTTTTGTTATTTCTCCAATTTGTAGGAGGGAATCTAACTTCTTTCTAATACGCTGTTTGAACTCCTGTGTGGGATTACGATTGAGTTTAGTATAAAAAATCGTATTGCTCAGCTGTCTCTGAATTTCCCCATCATATGCTGTCCGGTCCATGATGACAATGGCATCACCCTTATCTGCGCTTTGGATCACCACTGACTTATCGTTTTTTATAGAGTTCAGTTCTATCCTCTGATCCTTAGACAGGTTATTGGCTACCTTATAATCCCTCTTTTTGCCTAATAGGAGGGAAACATCCTTCTCCACAAGTCTGCAATAAGTATCTATTCATGCATTTCTTTTATGAGGGGGAATAAAGGTGCTTTTACCTCTAAAAGGAGTCCTTGGTCCAGCAGGAAGCCTGGAGCTTAAGTCACTCTCCCATTCTAACGCAACGGGTAAGTCATCTGGGTCCTCAGTACCTTCCATCACATTGCCAGTAGAGTTAGAAGTAAACTCATTATGGTTACTGAAAAATTCCCTAAGTCTCAACGTTCAAAAAAACGTATGAAAGTCTACAATTGTATCAAAATCTCGACAATGTGTAGTGGGAACAAAAGAGAGCCCTTTACTTAAGGCAGTCAAGCAAGTGTCAGATAGTGATTTACTCGATAAATTAATCACATTTTGTACCTGTTCTGTTTCTGTGTCTGGCGAGTCCAATATGGCTCTCTGACTGGAGGCGCTCTTCCCTCGCCTGCATTTTTTTCTTGCTCCTGTATATGGAGGTTTCGGTTTGTTTCGTCTCACGTTGCCTAAAAAAGGGCCACTTGTCTGAGAGTAGGCGCTAGACTCTGAGTCGTATTCCAGGTCCATTGATGACTGGTGTGGACTATCCTTCCGGATGTTGCATCTTGTGTATTTACCGCGTGCATTGCCGCGTTCTGGCCTGGATCCACAGCTTCTCCATGGAAGTGGGTTTCTCCATTGATAGATTCTCCCACTATCGTAATCAGCAGCGTCTCTCTCAAATTTATTTTTCTTTGAAGCCGTGATTTCTTTTACCAGCTCATTTTTATGATATTCACACTCGTCAAGGAGCTGTTTGCATTTATTGGGGTCTGTGTGCTCACTCTCTAGTTGTTGTTTGACTGTAGATATTTCCTCGCGCACTATCGCTAAATTGGCAGACGCTTCCTGTATAGTTAGAGCCATTAGGTCAAAAGAACATTTATTGAGTGATATTTCGCTCCAGCGATCGCAGAATTTATCCTTATCTTTACTGATAATAGGACCTTTATTGATCCTGAGACCCCTAGGGATTCTCTTTGCCCGCATATAATCGCTGAGCGTAACAGCATGTAGGTACAAGCGTGTCTCTCTTTCTTGTAATCTTTCCAGAGTTCTGGACGACACTCCAGCGGATTCTCTTGTTGAGCCGCTAAAAAGTGAGTCTTAAAAGATGATTTGTGAGTAATCTTCTCGAGAGAACTCAAAAGTTGCAGAAGCATTCGAATGCATTGTCTAGATTGTATAAGTGAGCTGCACCAATGTGGTTGCTTGAATTCAGGAGTCAAAAAGAGGAGTGCTGTGCCGATCAAAATTCATGTAATAGAGTTCAAAGGGTGCAGCACACACATCCAGAACAATAAAACTGGGTGCTGGGCAGACAGGTAGTTGCAAAAGTAAATTGATTGAGGAGTAGATTGATTGCAAAAGTAGATTGAGGAGTCCACCTTGTACATTAATTATTAATTTAGCAGAAATTCCTAAATGACTTACAAAACAACGTAAAAGCATTTTATCATAAAAGAAACAATTGCAGTTCATCATTTTGGCTTTATGTCTTTGCTTAAATTATAATTATATCATTTGTTCTAAAACAATAATTCATGCCAACTGCACTTTCTTTCCTGTCAGATATAAACAACGGACCCACTGATACATTTTCTGGCTCTGGTGATGTGGAGTTTGAGAGCCCAACAGACGATTGGAGCGATGATGATATGTACATAGATATCTCACCTGGTATGGACTTTCAGACCACAACTGATATGTTTAAGATCTCACCTAATACAGACTTCCAGAAGATCTCACCTAATACAGACTTTCAGACCACAACTGCTATGTTTAAGATCTCACCTAATACAGACTTTCAGAAGATCTCACCTAATACACACTTTCAGACCACAACTGATATGTTTGTTACGATCTCACCTAATACAGACTTTCAGAAGATCTCAACTAATACAGACTTTCAAAAGATCTCACCTAATACAGACTTTCAGACCACAACTGATATGTTTAAGATCTCACCTAATACAGACTTTCAGAAGATCTCACCTAATACAGACTTTCAGATCACAACTGATATGTTTAAGATCTCACCTTATACAGACTTTCAGACTGCAACTGTTATATTTAAGATCTCACCTAATACAGACTTTCAGAAGATCTCACCTAATACAGACGAAGATCTCACCTAATACAAACTTTCAGACCACAACTGATATAAGATTAAGATCTCACCTAATACAGACGTTCAGAAGATCTCACCTATACAGACTTTCAGAAGATCTCACCTAATACAGACTTTCAGAAGATCTCACCTAATACAGACTTTCAGACCGCAACTGATATGTTTAAGATCTCACCTAATACAGACTTTCCCGATAAATATCATGATAAGATGGTGTATAACATCGTATCTAAAACGAATATGAAAATGATACATCATACTCTGAAACGTCCTGTGAAATCTGTGCTTGCAAAGTCCGTGCATGAAATATGTTCTGGACAATCCTCTTGTTTGTTAACCATCTTAAGTCTGAATCAGGCTTCAATTGGTTTGAAATTGACGCCATCCTTAATATTTACACCTGAGGAGATGAAATTTTCATTTATTGGTAAGGGGCGTGACATTTCCCGAACAAGCTCTGTCCAGCTAACCAATCACAGCACACTGGGTCAGCTAACCAATCACAGCACACTGGCTCAGCTAACCAATCACAGCACACTGGGCCAGCTAACCAATCACAGCACACTGGGTCAACTAACCAATCACAGCACACTGGGTCAGCTAACCAATCACAGCACACTGGGTCAGCTAACCAATCACTGTACACCTGTTCAGCTACACTGTAAAAAATATTTTAGCAATTTAGTTATTTCAACTTATTTTTTTGAGTAGAGATAACTAGATTGTCCAGACAACAAGAAATGTTAAGTTTTCTTGTCCTCAACTAGACTGAAAGTTGAATGAACAAGTAAAATTGTTATTTTAACTCAAAAATGTATGTTTAAACAACTGCACTAGATTTTCTGTTGAATTAACAAGTATACTTGTTATTTTAACTTATAAATGTAAGTTGAAACAACTGCACTACATTTTCTGCAGGTTTTACTTCAATTATTCTCTAATGCATTGATAGTAAACTAAACTTAATTCATCTATCTTGCTGTCTGGTAGACTGCATGGTCTTAAAACCTAAACTTCAACCTTTTAAAACCGCTTCAAACATAAATCTTCAACTTCAACAATGTTTTTACAATTATGAGCACAGATTCATTAAATTACACAAAAAATAATTCCTTACACGTGTCTTCAGAAGAAGTAGACTGATACAGAGTAAGTGTGACATATTATATTGTGAAAGTGATTGTTGTGAGTTTTTAGTTCGTAATAAGCGTTTTATAGTCTTGTGTTAACAAATAATATAATAATAAATCATACATTAAAATTCATAAGTGCAAATGAACATTAGTAAAAGGATTTTTTTCAGAATTATTCACAGCAAAAACTCCAGTGTTAAATGAACTCTCCTGGGAGTTTATATGGCTTGTTAAAGTTGGGAGTGTTAAAGTTAAAGAGCTAATTAAGTGATTCATTGAGTGATGATTGACCATTATTGAAGACACCTGATGTTAACAAGCAGAATCACTAAAGGAGAAAATCTAATTTTTAAAGCCACCATTATGGTGATTAATGTTTGCTTTAGTTGGTCTTGTGACCCTTAAACTGTTAACATTATATTTTGTTTCGGCTGTTGTATTTGAGTTATAACTGCCAGATAATCAAAGAAAAAAGGTGATCTGACGGTGTTGGTTATGTTTTGACATAATCATTACTTGACATGCATCACAAAGCTCATTTAAAGCCTTATCTCTGACTTTAAATGTATAATGTTGATTACAACATCACAGTGATTCTACAGTAGATCTAGAAATGTCTAAATAATCCAAAGGATTTCTTAAAAGTTGTTCTGATAAAAAAAAAAAAATTGGCACAGACATAAATAATCAGTGTATGAATCTCAACAATGGTGACAAACAGAATATTCAATTAGGAATAGGATATTACTAAGACATTTCAGATCCTAATTTATTCATACCGCAATACATGATGGGAGCCATGAATGAGATTTGATTGGTGGCACCCAGATTGCACTGCAACATGCTTTATAATTGTCACCATTTTTGAGATTCACAGGCTGATTATTGATGTCAGTGTATCTAAATAAAATCATTTTTCAGAGTGTTTTGATCGGAAAAACTTGTAAGAAATATTTTGGACTATATTAAAAAGCGTGTATATCGTTTGCTATAGAATCACTAAAAAACTCTCAAGTAATGACTATGTTAAAACATAATCAACACCATCACCTTTTCTCTTTGATAATCTGGCAGTTATAACTCCGATACATTTAACAAACAAAATTTAATGTTAACAGTTTAAGGGTCACGAGCCCAATTAAAGCAAACACTGATCGCCATAATGGTGGCTAAAATTTTGATTTTCATAACACCACTTTAGTTGGCCAAACTTATTGGATGTAGTTTAGAAAACTTAACTTTAGTTGGCCAAACTTAGATTCAAAGTTTACTTAACTAAATTAAATCAGTTCATTGTACTTTATAATTTGTCAGGTAAACCTTTCCAAATTTGTCAGGTACACTTTTCAAAATAAGTTAGTTAAACTCAAAAAAACATGCAAAAAGATAACACAAAATAATGACTTAAGTCAACAAACATTTTTTTTTACAGTGTAACCATTCACAGCACACTGGTTCAGCTAACCAATCACAGCACACTGGGTCAGCTAACCAATCACAGCACACTGGGTCAACTAACCAATCACAGCACACTGGGTCAGCTAACCAATCACAGCACACTGGGTCAGCTAACCAATCACAGCACACTGGGCCAGCTAACCAATCACAGCACACTAGGTCAGCTAACCAATCACAGCACACTGGGTCAGCTAACCGATCACTGTACACTGGTTCAGCTAATCAATCACAGCACACTGGTTCAGCTAACCAATCACAGGACACTGGGTCAACTAACCAATCACAGCACACTGGGCCAGCTAACCAATCACAGCACACTGGGCCAGCTAACCAATCACAGAATACTGGGCCAGCTAACCAATCACAGCACACTGGGCCAGCTAACCAATCACAGAACACTAAGTCAGCTAACCAATCACAGAACACTGGGTCAACTAACCAATTACAGCACCCTGGGCCAGCTAATGAATAGCCGCGTTTCCACTGCCGGGCCAAGGCCGAGCCGTGCTAGTGCGTGCCAGGGCCAGTCGCGTTTCCACTGTCACTTCCAGTGCTTGAGCGGGGCTTACTTGGGGCCAACGGCCAGGATTTCTGGCCCGTCGAATATATCGCGCAAAATTATCGCTGCTCGAAATGGAGAATCACCTGTACTGGTCTGTCGAGGATACCAAAGCTCCTTTGAGCATTTGGGCAAAAGAAAGAGTACAACGTCAATTTGACGGCGTGTGCAGAAACGAGGATGTTATCAAGTACAGTATTTATTAATATTTACTAACCCATTTATTAATACATTACACTCCAATGTTTTAATTGTTAAAATCAGTTCTCGCACTGTGAACAAACTAACAAACCAACAGCTGATTTTTTTGAAAATCTAGTGTTAACAAAGTTAAACAAATACAGTAACAAATGTATTGCTAATGTTTCGTTCATGTTAACCCATACATTACATACTTTACTTTCTTGCAAAGTGGTACTGTAAACATTACTTCCCTAATTATGCGAAATGTAAATGCATATATTCATAATCATGGGTATAAATAGATGTATTAAACGAAGAATACAATGACAGTTTAACATTAACACCTAACTTTATTTTTATTAATATAGCAAGCAAGATATGATAAGCTAGCAAAATATTTGTGTCTTTTCAGCAGATAGTAAAGTTAGTGAAAAGCTCATAAAAACAACTCCGTGCAATATGATTTGAAGTTATGCTCACATCGACTACAAGATAAGAATTAACTATACTATAAAATAAAATATTTAACATTTCCATCCATTGCTGGCGACTCTGCATTCGCTGTAACCGAATCGCACGTCGTTGGATCGCCAACATAAGCTTTCGCCGTTGTCGCCACTGAACCTCCATCTTCTTATCTTGGCTTTGCTGCCTCACCTTCCACCAAGCAAATACCAAAAAGAGCAAACAAACAGACGTTTCCGTCCTCTCCATCTCGATCGTCGTGTGATTTTAGCAAGCTAGTGTGTCCTGCCTGAATGAACTTCATAATTCCCGCTGAAATGGGTGGGGTTGTATGACGTTCGATCCAGGAAGGCGTGTTAAGGGCGGGGTTTATGGCAGAGCTGCGGGGCACCGCAAGCCCGGTGCTTGAGGCCCGAGGCCAGTGGCCCGGCTCGACTCGCTGTTAGCCCTGGCCTGGCCCTGGCCCGACAGTGGAAATGTGGCTAATCACAGCACACTGGGCCAGCTAACCAATCACAGCACACTGGGCCAGCTAACCAATCACAGCACACTGGGCCAGCTAACCAATCACAGCACACTGGGCCAGCTAACCAATCACAGCACACTGGGCCAGCTAACCAATCACAGAACACTGAGTCAGCTAACCAATCACAGCACACTGGGCCAGCTAACCAATCACAGCACACTGAGTCAGCTAACCAATCACAGCACACTGGGCCAGCTAACCAATTACAGCACACTGGGTCAGCTAACCAATCACAGCACATTTCGTGTTTCGGAAGGAGGGGCTTTATCGAAACAGGAACTAAAGACACATTCAAGTCAGACTAGGGAGAGAGGTGCTGTAATCATGTAAAATTTATAAAACATAATGTGTTTTTTTTAACAATCAAACATTAAAAGCATATTCTAGTACCCCCCCCCCCCCCCAAAAAAAAATCAAGACTTCATAAAAGGGCATAATAAGACCACTTTAAAATGACAATTTGAATATTATTAATATTCTAATAACGTTCTCTCACCCATCTTTTCTCTCTCTCTCTCTCTCTCAGACATCGATGAGTGTAAAGATCCAGATGTTTGCGGCACAAACGCAGATTGCAAAAATCATCCAGGCAGCTTCATCTGCGAATGTCACCCGGGTTACAGTAACTACGGCAACAACCAGTCAAAATGCATCGGTGAGAATTACAGCAGGTTCTGTTCATTATGCAGAGAATCTTGTAGAAGTTAATTAGTGCACTGTAGTCTTTTTATTTATTTTGATCTTTGCTGTTGTTATGCACAGAATTGGACTGTGATCAGTTTAAACCTCAGCCTGATGCTGAACACACACAGAAGAAGGTAGAGTGTGTACTTCTGTTTATTATGATTGTTATAATTATATAATTATTATTATGTTATGTTAAGATGAAACGTTCTTAAAATAGCATTTAATGTTCATATATTATTAATATTTGATATGTGTTCTCATTTCTTTGTTGAGAAAAAACTTTCTTAAAACTAGAGTTAAGCGAATTAAAATATCTTGGCATCACTGTCCCTAGACATTTCAAATGTTATGATAGACAAATTGAAGAGTGATGTAGAGACTTGGTGAGTACTTCCTTTAACAATGATTGGTTGTCTCAACGCAATCAAAATGGTTACCTTACCCAGATTTCTCTATTTGTTTCAAATTGTACAAATCTTTCTAACCCAGTCATTCTTTAAGACACTTGATTCGGTGATCATGCCATTTATTTGGGGGTATAAAGCCCATTGTATATCTAAAGCTCATATTTGTAAAACAAAAGATATAGGAGGTTTAGGCCTTCCCTGTTTTCAACAGTACTATTGGGCAGCCAACATAAGGGCCTTATTGTATTGGCGTAGTGCATCCCGAAGTATTGACTACTACCACCATTCCTGCATGGCTCGTTATTGAACGAGATATTCAGGATTGCTCCCTCCCTGCTTTACTCTTTGCAGAAAATAAACCTATTAGAACATTTAAGAAATGTAACCCCATCGTTGTAAATTCTTTCAAGGTGTGGTATCAGCTTAGAAAGGTCTTTAAACTCCCTCAAACATGCTCTCTTACTCCTATAGCCTATAACTACGCATTTCCTCCACGCATTTCCTCCACGCGCAGACAGATCAAACTTTTTTATCATGGAAAGAAAAAGGAATTGTATCGATAGGTGATTTATACATTAACAATGTATTTGCTTCTTTCGCCTAGCTTAGACAAAAGTTTGCACTTCCCCCCTCTCATTTTTTCAGGTATTTACAAGTACGAAGCTATGTTAAAAGTAATATACCTAATTTTGAAACCTATAAACCCCCTGAGCATCTTTATTATTGTATGACCTCTGAACTTGACATTAAGGGTCTGGTTTCTAAATTTGTTTAATGCTTAAATGACTCCAGAGTTCCTACTATACAAAATTTTAAGATGTCTTGGGAAAAAGACTTAGGTATAGATATTTCGGAAGACTCCTGGGCCGAGGCCCTCCGGGGTATTAGGTCTTGCTCCATCAGTTCTAATTTTCAGCTGATACAATACAAAGTGGTGCATAGATTGCACTTCTCTCGTACAAAATTACATTCTATAAATCCCTCTGTCTCTCCTTTGTGTATTAAATGTCCAATGAGGGTACATTGGCTCATCTATTCTGGTACATATCCAAAAATATGTAAATTCTGGTCTGAGGTCTTTTGTTTTTACTCAAAGGTACTTAAGACTGATTTTCCTTATGATCCCAGTGTTGCAATATTAGTCTGGGCCCCTTCTTTAGCGACCTATAACCTTAATCAAATCCTGACGATACAATATGGGATGACAATAGCGAAGAAGGCTATTTTGTTGATGTGAAACAAAGAGTTTGTACCTAAATTTGAGATGTGGCTTGCAGAGGCTAGCAGTGTGCTACATATGGAAAAGATCAGATATGAAATTGCTGGTAAACCGAAGAAATTTTTTCAGATTTGGACGTCCTTTACAGAATTTCTGGAAGGGGATCATGGAATTTAACATGTTGGACATATGTTCTAAGAGGTGTGGTACTGTAGATTATATAGCGTCTTGCAGGGTGTAATAACTAACTTTATTTCCATAATTGGGTAATCATTGGTTATTGGCATTTTATTCTAAATATTTTACTTTTAAATATATGTTTATGTAGAGGTTTGCAATGTGTATCTGTGTATATACTATATATGTATGGACATTGTATGTTTATGTGTGTATATGTACGTATATATATATATATATATATATATGTAGGCATTTATCATTATTGTTTATTTATTTCTTTATTTTATTATTATTATTTATTTACTTTATTTACTTGTTATATGCTGGCATGGGGTGGGGGGTTGTTCTGTAAAAATGTGAAAAGCTTTAAATAAAATATATAAAAAATTAAAACAAACTAGAGTTTTCACGATACTGGAAATTCTAACTTCGATACGGTACATGAAAAATATCGATATTCGATACTATTTTTGATACCACAGGGAAAACTGCCATATAGTATTTTTTTAATTATCTCATAATTGTTTGAAAATTTTATTACTCACAGCACAGGGAGGCTTTATTTTAAACTTTGTACTTAATTCACAAAAAAGACAAGTAAACAGAAAGTAATTGTGATCAGGCACAGAGCAGCCTGTGTAAAGATGTCAATGGAATTTGATTTCTGTGTCTTCTTTTAGTTGAAGCATTTGATGTCACTGTTGAAGAACAGCTGTGAGTCTCTGAATGACACACAGGGAGAACATTTCACCGGGGAGGAGTTACTGAAGGTTAAACACACTGCATGATATATTCTCACAGTAGTTTGTGTACATGCACTCTCACAGTGGCTGAATGAAGTTCATTTCGCAGAACTTTTGCAATTCCACCAATGATCTGCTGTCGGACGGAAACATCGCTGACGGCGAGACATTGAGTCAGTTTCTGGACACAGTGGAGAAAGGCATGCATCTGATTGGACCTCAGCTTAAAGAGCCTGTGAGCAGGATGGAGACGCACAACACCTGTGAGACACAAACATTTACAGTTTACACATGATCTCATTCTGCTACTGAATGGAAATACTGTGTTTCAAATGTGCATAAAATTAAACCGATATTGAGTACTGAGCTACTGAAAGCAGTTGTTCTGTATGGTCATGTGATTCACAGTCGCTGAGGTTGCAGTCAGGCGGGGTCAGGCTCCACCCAGTGGGCGTGTCACTCTGAGCACAGACTCCGCCCTCTTCAACACCAGCTGGGAAACAGTTGTAGGGAAATCATATCCAGGTACAATACACACATGCACATATATGTACTTATGAAAGCATCAGTGTATTTAAGACCAGATGTGAATGTTGTTGTCTTTTAGGTTTTGCATTTGTGGCGCTGGTCAGTTTTAAAGATATGAACTCATCCAGCGATCAGTTTCACACAATGAGCAGAGAGAGATCAGACGATAGAGAGAGAAACATCACTTATCAGCTCAACTCGAAGGTGGTGACAGTCATCGTCAGTAATCCAGAAACCAAACAGCTGTCTGAGCCGGTGACGATCATCTTTACACACAAACAGGTGAAGATGTTAAACAGTGTAATGAAATTTTACAGTTTACAAATGAAAAACCACATAAATGTGCATTCCCTGTTTGAAAATCCGGTTTAAACGGGATTCTAGCTGGTTCACCATATTATGTTCCAAAAACCAGCTTGACCACATTAAGCTGGTGTGACCAGCAAGTAACTGGTTTGTTTCTGGCCCAAGATGCTCCACCATTATTATTTTTGTATAATTGATTTATTATTATTAGGGGTGTCCAGAAATTTGATGATAGACAATATTGGGGTCACGATAAAAAAACAAGATGATATTTTAACATTATTTTTATGAAATCTTCAATGATGAAATATATGACTGAAAATGTGTATTTTATTCGACTGAAAGATACACAATGCAAAATAATGCAGTAGCATTTTGAAACTAATCTAAGTCTGTCTCTAATGATTTTTTCTAATGATTTTTATGGTTTTCTGATGTGTTTTGTAGAAATAAAACTAGACTTATGTGAACAATAGCCTTTAGAATTACTTAAAATACATAAATTATAACATATTAAAAATGAGGCAATTGGTTCAAATAAAGTTTCAAATGCAAGTAATTATATAGTTTTATTGAACAACACTGTTAAAGTACATAATAGGGCTTTTCACATTTGAAATAGTTAACCCTGGGTCATTCTAAACCCTGGGTAAACGGAATCCTGGGTTATCTTTATTCATGTTTCACATTGCTCATTGTGATGTCAGTCTGTGTTCCCCTGTCTTTTTAATGTTTAGCTGTTCCCTGTCATGTTTATTAGTCTCCCCTGGTGTTTCATATTAACCACGGCCCCTTGTTATCTTGTTTAGCTTGTTTGGCCTTGTATTTAAGCCCTGTATTTCAGTTCAGTCTATGTGAGTTCTTGTGTTGTTACTGTTGATGTTGGTCGTACTGCTCCTGAGTCCTGTTCCTAGTGTGAGTCTTTGAATTGTTTTTAGTTTATTGAATAAAGTGTGCTGCACGTGGATCCTGCTTCCTCCTTGTTTTCACCTCATTGTGACAGAAGAACTCACCACAAGATGGATCCAGCAGTTGTTAGCAACTAGGTGCTATGAAGATTTCTCTCTTCTATATTTCAAGATGGCCAGCTGAATGAGAGGTATGTGAAGGACTTCTTGGCTTGCTGTCATCTGGGATCATTTGATGACACCGAACTCATGGAGCTGTTCTGGAGCGAGCAGGATGTGGATATTCCGCTAAGCTGATGCCGGACGACTATACTGGCTGGACCTTAGAAGGATATATAGACCTTGAACTTTCCTCGAGCGGTTCGGCATTTACTGTGGGCTTGGCTGATGAAACACCCCGCAAGCTCACAGTACCCCCTGAGTCAATTCACATTTCGCCCGTCCAGCCTGAGTTCCTTCACGTCAGCCTAGCCGAGCCTGAGTTCCTTCACGTCAGCCTAGCCGAGCCTGAGTTTCTCCATGTCACGGCAGCCATCAAGCCAGCCACCGGATCGGTCTATGGCCATCCAGGACTGGTTTCCAGCGTAGCTGATTCCCCGCTGATGTCAGCTCGTGCTGCCAAGAGGACCATCGTTCCTGAGCCCGTCCAGCCAGAGCCCGTCCAGCCAGAGCCCTTCCAGCCAGAGCCCGTCCAGCTGGTCCCGTCCAGCCCAGAGCCCTCGCCGCTGGTCCCGTCCAGCCCAGAGCCCTCGCCGCTGGTCCCTTCCAGCCCAGAGCCCTCGCCGCTGGTCCCGTCCAGCCCAGAGCCCTAACCACTTGTCCCGTCCAGCCCAGAACCCTTACCGCTGGTCCCGTACAGCCCAGAGACTATTCAAGTCACGTCTGCCCAGCCAGAGACTGTTCACGTCTCGTCTGCTCAGCCAGAGACCGTTCACGTCACGTCTGCCCAGCCAGAGACTGGTCTCGTCACGTTCGCCGAGCCAGTGTCCCCGGACAAGATGGCCACCACTGAGCTGGTGTCTCTGGACAAGATGGCCGCCATCGAACCAGTATCCCTTGAGCCTGTGTCTCCTCCTGACCTGCTGTCTCCTCCTGAGCCAGTGTCTCCTCCTGAGCCAGTGTCTGCTCCTCCTGAGCCGGTGTTCGTTCCTGAGCCGGTGTATGTTCCTGAGCCAGTAGCTGCTCCAGCCTATGACCCCCTAGCTGCCCCCAAGAAATTTTTTTTGGTTGGGGTGTTTAGTAGGACGCCCAGGGGCCCACTGCCACTAGAAAGATCCTCACCGCCATGGCCGCCCATGGCTGCATGTTTAGCAGTTCCCTGTCATGTTTATTAGTCTCCCCAGGTGTTTCATATTAACCCCTTGTTATCTTGTTTGGCCTTGTATTTAAGCCCTGTGTTTCAGTTTCAGTCTTTGTGAGTTCTTGTGTTACTGTCGATATTGGTCGTACTGCTCCTGAGTCCTGTTCCTAGTCTGAGTCTTTGTATTGTTTTCAGTTTATTGAATAAAGTGTGCTGCACATGGATCCTGCTTCCTCCTTGCTTCCACCTCATCGTGACACTCATACTATACCTGGGGTTAACAGTTAATCCTGGTTATTCTATAAGCTTCTGTTTCACACTGCACATTCCTAAACCCTGGGTTAAAGTCCTTATTTGCACATTTGCGGTGTCACTGTTACTGACTGGACAAATGCAGCATGTTACCTGTTTATATAAAGCTGAGACTTCGCTTCATGTCATGCTCTGTCTTGTCTATCAGCACGTTGTCCGTGTCCTCTTTGCTCTGCGATGTTGCTTTTTAACTTGACAAGAAATATCGTCATGTTTTAATATCACAAGATCGGATCTCATGGCACGCTTCTAAACTTTTCAGGCAGGTGTTCACGTATTCCTCATTTCCTAAACTCTTCTTCTCACTTCTTCAGGAGAGGGTGGAGTCTGAGAGCGTGTTTTTTTCCTGTGTGTTCTGGAATGAGACTGAGGGGGCGTGGTCTGGGCGGGGCTGTGAGAGGGTGTGGTCTAATGACACTCATACAATGTGTTCCTACTCTCATCTCAGTAGTTTCGCTCTGCTCATGGCCCTCTACCCTGTCCAGGTACATCTGTGACATATTTCAGATTTGAGACTAAATTATGACGATATTAACCCGTCCGTTTGCTCTTCCTCTCCTCCAGGACTCGTTTGTGCTGGTGTTGATCACGCGAGTTGGTTTAGTTTTGTCACTGCTCTGTTTATTTCTCTGTATCCTGACTTTCCGGTTCTGCCGCTCCATCCAAGGAACCCGAAACAGCATTCATCTTCACCTGAGCTTGTGCCTCTTCATCGCAGACCTCATCTTCCTCTGTAGGATCTCCAGCACTCACAATCAGGTGTGTTCGAATGAGAAAACAAGTGTCGGTCGTGAAGGAATTATTTGGAAATAATACATTTCCTTTCCTTTTAAAATGCTTATAATCGGATGTACCTGTTCTCGATATTCCATATTTCTTTACAACTGAATTCGCTGCAGTATAGTGGCAGGACACTTGGAAAATTTGTTTGAACTCAGTTTAGATGACACCTAATATTAGGTACCTTCTTGTGGAGGGTCCGGACATACCACAACATGGTGTACCAGCAGAGACACCCAACGGTAGACCCACCCTTGCTCATGGACAATCTCTTTCGAGGGCTTGTTCAATGTTTCCTTGCTAGTTCTTTGTTTCGGGGCCCCGAACAGGTAGACTATTGAAAAAAATGATCCCTCCGTCAAACTTTGTGGCAGTGGGGCAGCTTTTGCCCAGTGTTTCTCAGAGGGTTCTGAATATTTTGGAAAAAGTTTACAAAATTAAGTTTGCCTTCCGTACGCCTCATTTCAATGGGGTGTTAGAAACAGCGTTGAACTAAGATCAATCAAGGTTCCTAAATCAAAAACTGCAACCTCTCCTAGCAAAAGACTCCATAGAAGTTGTACATCTTCCTGTGAGAGAGGCAGGTTTTTTAGTTGGTACTTTATTGTGCCAAAAAAAGACTGGGGGCTGAATCCAGTTTTGGATCCACATGGCCTTAATTGTACTCTGAGGAGATACAGATACAAGATGCTAATGCTCATACTCAAATTGTCTCAAATTCAATCCAAGGATTGATTTGTAACAATAGACCTAAAGAACACTTATTTAGCCTTGACAAACTAGTGCATGGATCCTGCTCTGGCTCTTCTGGGACTCCAGGGAATTCATGTGCTCAATTATATAGATGTTTGGTTGATTTGATCCCAGTTAAAATAGCATGACATTGAGATGTTGTCCATGCTCATATGAAGTGTTTAGGGCTCAGGTTGAACCTCAAGAAGTTTTTTGCAATCTCCCTCTCAGAGAACCCTTTTTCTATGAGTTGTTTGGGACTCTACAATGATGGAGGCATGTTTGTCTAGGGCTGTAGTCAAGACCACCTTTGTCGAGTCCAAGACAAGTCCAAGACCAGGACTAGTCGAGTCCAAGTCAAGACCAAGTCCAAAGAGGTTAGAATCCAAGACAAGACCGAGTCCAAAAAGGTTTGTGTCCGAGTCAAGACCGAGTCCAGGACAGGAAAAAAGTCTTATGCATGACATTATCAAGACAATCATTTTTGGTTATTATTTGTTGATCTAAAAGCAAAAACAGTGTCACAACACCCATGATTTTTAAGTATAAACATTCCCCTTGATATCATATAATCTTCTAATCTAAAGAAAAAAAATTATGACATGTGGTGATACCTCATAATAGCAGTGTTAGAACTGATACAAACACCAACCCATTACTATTACCACTGCTAGGTAGGCTACTAGTAGCCTACTGAGCATTTGAGCAACTAAATGACAATATAGCTTCACTCCAGTAAAATATATCTGTGGTAATTTCTTCACGTTAAACCGAACTTTTATTTTGACGGGTTTCTGAGTGTACCTGACGATGAAATGCTGAAGATAAACGTGTACTTGAGTATGTGTAGTACATGAACCTGCGGCACTCATTTGCAGAGACTCGGTGAACAATCAGATTTGATAGCAGTCTTTAATATTCACAGTCACTAGTCCATATAGCAATTTCATATTATGATCGGCAGTGAATAGACAGATCTGTTATTTCACCTATGTTTAAGTGAATTATACCAGCACTGTCATTGTAGAGCATGCAAATTTTAGCCTTTTCAGTGAAATCCAAATGATCAAATCAATAAAAAAAGAAACTTCTAAAAACATATTTTATGTAGGCACACACAGACATCAAGAATTAGAGTATGAATACCGATCACCATAATGATGACTTAAACATTACGGTTTTCTCCTTCAGTGATTCTGCTTCAATAACTGAGTTCAATAATGCTCAATCATCACTCAATTATTCATTTAATGATCTCATTAACTTTAACACTGCTTCAGTGTTCATTTAACACTCTGCTCAGAGTTGATATAATTCACACTCTCAGTGTTAATTTAACACTGGGTATTTTGCTGTGTACTTTAATTTAATATTCACTGTCACTAGTCCATATAGCAATTTCATATTATGATCGGCAGTGAATAGACATATCTGTTATTTCAGCGATGCGCCGGTATTCCAGTAGCAAATAGTACAAAATAGATCACACACGCGCAGGTCGTACTTGTCAATGACAGGCACTACAATCTGCGGTAATCTGCGGAGGTTTCTGGGGAAGTCTGCGGGTGCATACTACAATAATACGTTACTGGGAACATAATAAAGACACCTGGACTCGGTCGAGACCAAAAGCCATATTTGGCAAGACCAGTGGCCGAGACCGAGACAAGTCCGAGTCCGAATACCAGCGAGTCCGAGACAAGTCCGAGACCATAGAAAAACGGTCTCGAGTCCGGACTCGAGTCCAAGACCGGACTCGAGTACTACAGCCCTGTGTTTGTCTCCTGCACATGTAGACTCTACCTTAACCATGAAGGCATTAGGTTAGACCTGAAGTTGTCAGATGTTCAGGTTCAAATACAGTTAAGTTTCATGGCGACAGCAGCCAGGGTCATTACAATGGGTCTGCAGCACACGAGGCCATACCAGTTCAAGGGGTTTCATCTTCTGAACCATCCTTCCAGAGTAATAATGGTTATGCACAGAGAACTTTGTACCCTTCAGCTTCGAAAGAGACATTGGTTTCTAAACCAGGCCCCCATCCTAGGGGGCGTGTTGTTTTTGCAAGACTCTTACGACAGATGCTTCCCTCAGGGGGCCACCCCACTCAGGGTTTTTGGAAGGGAATGGATATTTTGTGGCACATAAATTGTCTAGAGATAAGGGTGGTATTTCTGGTATTAAAATACTTTCCCGTTCAGTTGATGGGCTATCATGTGTTAGAGACAACATTACGGTAGTTTCTTACATAGGGTGGGCTACGTTTGCATCTTTTTTTTCTGAAAGGCGCAGCAGATCCTTTTCTGAGACTGAATACTGAATTTTCCTCCCTGAGAGCAGTTTATAATCTGGGACAGGTCAACCTGGAGTCAGACTTGCTGTTGAGGCAGGGACTGGGGCCCGGGGAATAGCGATTCCATCCACCAGTGCTGGTGTTGGTATGAGGGAAATACGGCAAAGTGGAAGTGGATCTGTTTGCATCCAAGGAGTTAACCCACAGTTCCCCTGACGGCAAGCCTATCTGTCAGCTGTGAGTTCCTCCTTGGGACCTATCTCTTGTCCTGGGGGCAATAACAGAAGCTCCATTTGCTCCTGTAAAGGTCCAGGCTATTCTATACCCCAGGCCGGACTATAGCGCTAAGGTGCCTTCTCCAAATAGTCAGCCTATAGTTTTGCAAGCTTTCTTTCCTCTGCCTCTTGAATAGTGGAAGCAAGAAACTCTTCACCTGCTATGTTTGGTCCAGCAATAAGGGGAAATGTTGTCACTAAACAGCGTATTTCACATTGGAACACTGATGCCATTGCCCTCTCTTATGAGGCGTGCAGTATGGCTTCGCTGAGGGGTTAGGGTTCACTTTACTGCACTCAAAAAAACGATATGTTGTCTTTATCTTTTTTATGTGAACAGGTTCCACATAACTGGGTTATGTTAAACAAACATAATTTGTTCATGTAACTTCAACATCATGGAATTAAGTCATTTGACCCAATTAAACTCTGAGCAGAGTGTTAAGTGAACACTGAAGCATTGTTAAAGTTAATGAGATAATTAAGTGAATAATTGAGTGATGATTGAGCATTATTCAAGACACCTGATGGTAACAAGCAGAATCACTGAAGGAGAAAACCGGAATGTGTAAGTCACCATTATGGTGATCAGTGTTTGTTTAGTTGGGCTCTTGACCCTAACATCATTAACTTTAGATTTTGTTTGGATGCTGTACATGAGTTATAACAACCGGATGAACAAATAGAAAAGGTGATCTGATGATGTTGGTTGTGTTTTAACATAATCATTATTTCACAATCATTTGACCTGAATCACTGAACTCATATAGAACCAAATTTCTGAGGGTGTGTTCACACCAGGAAAGTCCGATAGTTCACTTGCTTTGGTCCGGACCAAAAACGTTTTTTTTTTGTTTTTTTTGGTACGGTTCGCTTTCACACTGCTCTTTTTGCAAGTGAACCAAAATTTGTAAACAAAACCACACGTGTGTTTTGCCGACGCGGTGTCATTGGTTGTTGCGTTAAATCTTACCCAGATACAATAGTGCTATTTTCTGATTGGCTAACAACACCAGAGGAGACTCGCATGATTCCTGCCGGTGTTGTGCCGAAAAGTGATGGTCGCCGAAAATTGATTGCGCCCAATCTCTTTACGTCTACAGCTGGATCAAACAGAAATAACGTGCAAACAACCATCAGTTTATGTCCGTGGTAGGCCTAATAGCAAAGGTATGTCTGTGTGATACTTTAACGTTTCTTTTAACATAATAATACCAATTGTGGCCAAATAAGTGTTTGCAGGTTATAGCTTAATCAGGTATGACATTTACGTGATTATAGGAAATAATAATAGAAGCCTGTTGTTGCCGATGGAATACGTGTTTGTATTTGGAAAACGGACTGTAGCCTATAATAACATGACTTATTGCTGATATAAAATAAATACATGATCTCTTTTGCAATTATCCTTATGCATTATTTTACCTGCTGTGTACCAACCAATCCAGCCTTTTTACCTGTTAAAATACCTTTAAATGTCGAAAACAACCCATAAAATGCAGTATTCTATTAACAAGAAAATGATTGAAACCTCTACTTATTGCAATAAATAATGCAATCAATTTTCGGCAGACCATCACTTTTCGGCACGACACCGGTTCCACAGTGAGAGCGGCGCGGCCAGAGTTTTGGGCACTGCGGCATATTAAATATATTACAAATAGTTTTTCAGCGTGAGAAATACAATGTCTGGCGGGAGAGCGTGACAAAAGACCGAAATGAGTGACTGTCACGCTCAATGCGTGACACTTGAGAGCCTTGTCACTCATTCATTCATTCCATTCCAATGATGCACACACGACGCGCAGAAAGACGCACAACAGTATCGTGTGGCCAGACAGCGCGCCGGCCACACGATATTCGGTGTGGTGCCGAATTCTGACCCCCGCTAAATTATTACCCCCCAGTATGGTAGGTTTAGGATTAGCTGTGTGGGAGGGGTTAGGATTAGGGGTGGGGTTAGGATTAGGCAATCAGATACTAATTTCAACAAGTGGGGTAATAATTTGGCAGGGAGTCGAAATTCGGCACAACACCGGAATGGAATGTAGTAGGCTACAACAGATCACTTTCCCATAACGCAACTCCGACTACGGAAGCCTGTTAACTCAAAGGCGCAGTACTTTCTTGCAATTGGGTCGGTTCATGTTCACACCGTAAACGAACGGTACCAGAGTTCGTTTGGAACCGTACCGAGACCACCTCTTCAGCTGGGTCTCGGTTCGGTTGTTTGGTCCGCACCCGAGTTCGATTGCTGTATTCACACCTGCCCAAAAGGTCCGCACCAAGGGGGGAAACGAACTAGAGTTCGATTCAATCGAACCAAACAAGGCAGGTGTGAATACACCCTGAGTTAAGTTTAAGTGGATTATACCAGAACTGTCATTGTAGAGCATGCAAATTTTAGCCTTTTCAGTGAAATCCAAATGGTCAAATCAATAAAAAAAGAAACTTCTAAAAAAATATTTTATGTAGGAACACACAGACATCAAGAATTAGAGTATGAATACTGATCACCATAATGATGACTTAAACATTACGGTTTTCTCCTTCAGTGATTCTGCTTGTTACCATCAGATGACTTCAATAATGCTCAATCATCACTCAATTATTCACTTAATGATCTCATTAACTTTAACACTGCTTCAGTGTTCATTTAACACTCTGCTCAGAGTTGATATAATTCACACTCTCAGTGTTAATTTAACACTGGGGATTTTGCTGTGTACTTTAATCGGGTTGCTTAAAATTACTTAATTCCATGATGTTGAAGTTACATGAACAAATTATATTTGTTTAATGTAACCCAGTTATGTGGAACCTGTTGACATAAAAAAGTTAATTAAAGCCAACATATAATTTTTTTGAGTGCAGTTATGTGGAACCTGTTGAAATAAAAAAGTTAATTAAAGCCAAAATATTTTTTTGAGAGTGGCATCCTCTAAGGCTCTTGCCAAGGGTTTGTGCTACAGCAGGATGGTCATCATCACACATGTTTTTAAAATGTTATAGCTTGGACACTGATTCAACACCAGGGGGCAAATTACAGAAAGTTCCTAACTTATCTGTTTGGTAACCATGGCAATTTCAGTTAGGACCTCATTTGTGACAAAAGCTATTACAAAATGACTTTCTTAAGTGCATAATCTTATCTTAACTACAGATAGGAAAAGGGAAGAAGCGCAAGAAGCATACAGAAGCATCCTAACTCCACAAAAAATCCTAAAACTGTCTTAACTTTGGGACATCCCCAATGGAGTCCTTACTCAAAAATTATTTGAAAGCCAACTATAAAAATCACACAATAATAGCCCTGTCTGGGAATGGTGTCACATTTATTAATGATACAAGAGGAAGACCAGCAATGTTTGATGGTGGAAAGATTTTGTGAACACCCAAATGATGTGCTGCACTTTGACGACAAAACCCTCGACAAATAATTACAGACTCCTATGAAATAAAAAGATTAGGCTTTGCCCTTTCTACCAAGCTTATCAAAACTCTTGAAAAGCACCACTTATTTTGTTTCTCCATTCACCAGTTTTTCCATTTTACTTCATACAAGCTGTTTGCGTGTCGTTGGTTGCTTGGATAAGAACCCTAAATCAACTTAAGATTTGCTTCTGTAATATGAATTTGTGAAAAATTCCAAATTAACTTGTCAGATCTTAACTTAAGACTTAAGACAGAATGTTTCTGTAATACGCCCCCAGGATCTCAGGTTCTTCAGGGATTATCCAGGTCGTTCTGCCTTCAAAATTTGCTTCAGCAAGAGTTTACAGCCTAGCATGGTAGCGTGGGTATTATAGTTCCCATAGTGTCAACACCATGGCACAGTGTCAAAGTTCCCATCTGAAAGGGAACATCTCAGGTTACATATGTAACGTACAAACGCAATTTCTACAGACCCCTATCCCCCCTCCTGCCCTTAACTAATTTGACCCCGGTCCCAATCATCCATGGGGATGATTAGGAGGCCATGATGGACAGAGGCAAATTTGGCCAGGACACCAGGGTTAATCCCAAACTCTTTTTCGAAGGACATCCTGGGATTTTTTATGACCACAGAGAGTCAGGACCTCCGTTTAACGTCTCATTTGAAGGACGGTGCTCTTTGACAGTATAGTGTCCCCATCACTATACTGGGGTGTGAGGACCCACACAGATCACAGGGTGAGCGCCCCTATTGGCCTTACTAACACCTCTTCCAGCAGAAAACTGGTTTTCTCAGGAGTCTCCCATCAAGGTACTGACCAGACTCAACCTTGCTTAGCTTCAGTGGGCAACCGGTCTTGGGCTACGGGGTGATATTGGCTGCTGGATATAAAATGTTATTATAATCAAACAGGAGCTGATCTGACATGTCTGTTTCTCTCTCAGGTAGTGTGTGCGATTGTGGCCGGGCTACTTCATTTCTTCTTCTTGTCTGCGTTCGTCTGGATGCTGCTGGAGGGGGTTCAGCTCTACCGGATGGTTGTGCTGGTGTTTCACACACAATTTAAACATCTCTACATGTATGCGGTGGGATACGGAGTCCCTCTCGCCATCGTCATTATCTCTGCCATCGCCTTCCCAAAGGGATACGGCACCCAAAGACAGTGAGTTTCTGCATCCAATGCTGTTCAACTGTATAACTATGTGTGTGTTTGTGTATGTACATACTGTATGCACATGCATAATTATTAGGCAAGTCGATATTCTGATCATATATATTTTTTCCAAGCACATTTTACCAATTCCAAACTACATCAGTCTTAATAATCTCACCGGGTTTATTAGTTAAAGGGACAATGTGTCGTTTTTTAGGTATTTTATTATCTAAAATCAATATTTTTATTCATAAATTTGTCCTCAAAGGTGTACAAATACCTCTGCCAATGATCTGACTTATCCTCGTAAACGAAGAATTTATTATCTTTATATACATGTGAAGGGTAGGTCCACAGAGGCTTCCATGTAGTTCCGCCATTTCGAAAAACTATAATAGCAGAGAGGGTCAAAAAGTACTAGGCCAACGCGTTTCCACAACGCGTTTTCGTTCGTTTCGAGTGCTATTGAAAAAGACATCCTGTCATAGCTTTTTGGCACATAACAGCTATCGTAGATGCAACACGCATTTGAAAAAGCGAGGCGCTGGAGAGCACAATTGGCTTGAATGCAAAATGCAATTTCACCGCTAGATGTGAGAAATTCCTACACAATGTCCCTTTAATAATAAATCTCAAAAAAAGTTTACAAGTTTTCTTTTTAACTGAAAATTCACATGTAAACCCACACACAGCACACACCTCAGATACTCAAGAAACATTTAACAATAAAAAGAGACAGGAACAAGAAGATTTTTTTTTTTAGAAAATATTTATAGCACATGTCTAGTTATACAACTATTAGACAACATACAGTGAATAACACTAATGTATTTGTTGTAAAATACTTAACCGGAAGCAGTCACGTGACAAAATAACAAACGTCTCAAACCCGAAGATGAACCAAACACTTCTGTTTCCAGTTTGCATTGCCTAAGAAATTTATTTTATGTAAAGTCCATTTTGCCAGCGGTGAAGCACCCCTTTAATATTGATGTGGTTTGGAATTGGTAAAATATGTTACATGATCAGAATATTGACTAATAATTATGCACATGCACTATATAATATAGTTAAAGTGAAATTTTTCTTTTAACTTTTTGGTCTGTATGCTAGTGTATTGTTTAAAAGTTTTAACAATTATGAACACTTATATTTATCTTTTCCTTTGGGAAATGGAGCAAATATATTGATTACTCATCTTATATGCAAACAAATCATTTAAATCAAGGTTCATGGCTGTGATGTAAACTAAAGTAATTGTAAACTAAAAATGTCCCCAACTTCCTGTCTGAAAAATTAATACATTGCCCATAAATATAATAATTTAAAAGGTTAAATAATACTCTGGATAAAAAGGTCATTCTGATCCAGAACTAGATGTGAGCTAGAGTCAAAATGCAAGAGATTAATATTTGTTATCAACACAAGCACCTGATCTCCAATAGTTTCTCCTTCGGCTACTTCTATACATCAACACATCAGATCATTCACGAGTCTCTGATTCATTTTCAAAGGGAATAGGATAGGGAAAGAGGGATGAATTATTCTTTTTTTTGTGTGTGTGTGTGTGTGTGTGTGTGTGTGTGTGTGTGTGTGTGTGTGTGTGTGTGTGTGTGTGTGTGTGTGTGTTTGTAACAATGTGACTGATTTATCGTTCAAACGTGTGTTCCAGCTGTTGGCTCTCTCTTGATGGTTATTTTATCTTGAGTTTTTTCGCACCCGTCTGCATCATCGTCCTCCTCAACTGTTTCTTCTTCATCATCACTGTGTGGAAACTGGCAAACAAATTCTCCAGTCTCAATCCAGACCTCTCCAAACTCAAACAGATCAGGTGTGTGTGTTATTTTTGTTATGTGGGTGGAGGATGAACCCAGGCGCAGACAGGATGCGGTGACAACATTTAATAATAGACAAAAACAGGGAAAACAAAACCCACGAGGGGGCAAAACGGGACTGGAACAGGAATGACTAAACTAGACTAAGACTTGACAAACTAGACTATAACCTAACAACAGAAACAGGTACAGTAATACACTAAACAAAACTCACAAGGTACTCACAGGTAAGTAAACTCGCAGATAGGAATCACAGTATCAAACAACGTCAAACAATGAACCGACACAGGACAGCAAACACAAGAGGATTATATAGGGAACACTAATGACGAGGACAGGTGAAACTGACTAGACAACAATGACAAGACAAGGGTAACAAGGGGGCGGAGTTACATAACAAGACAACACAAGCACATGGCCCAAATAACAGACCATGCGCATGTGCACAAAACATGATTCTTTCATGATCCTGCCTCACGACCAGGGAAAATCAAGAACACTAAGGCAGAATCATGACAGAACCCCCACCTTAAGGAGCGGCTTCCAGACGCTCCTCAAGGGGACATTAAACACGGGACATGACAGACTGTGACAAAGACACAAACCAACAATACATGACAAAAACTAACAAAGGCATACACGAAAAGACAATTACTGGGTTGGGGTGAAACATCAAAAACAATAAACAAGGCAGGGGAGGTGGAAGAAACACAAAGTTCTTAGGGGGCAGTCCAGGGTGAATAGGTGGACTAGGGGTCTTGGGTTGACAAGGTGATGATCTTGGGCGGGGAGTCCGGGGAGAACTGGATGGGCATACACGAGGAACAGTCCGAGGGGAGGTGGAGACAGGGGAAACAGTCCGGGGACTAGTGGCAACAGGGACAAACGGAGAAACAGTCCGGGAATTAGTGGAGACAGGGGCGACCGGGAAGACAGACTGGGATACTGTATTGGCGGCAGCAGCAACAGACTCAGACGATGAGGAAACGGGACTCCTGACGGGGAACATGGCAGGCGAAGGGGCAGGACTGGGTGCAGCGCTCTCAGTGGCAGACTTGGGTGCAACGCTCACAGGGACAGGATCGGGTGCAGCGCTCACAGGGACAGGATCGGGTGCGGCGCTCACAGGGGTAGGCTTGGGAATAGAGCTCACAGACACAGTGGGCTCGGGACAAGACATGACGGGCACATCGAGGATCTTGACAAGCTTGCCAAGGTAGTCTGCTAGAGTCTCGGCAGCAACTACGATAGGCATCCTCTTACGAGCAGACACCGCTTGCAGGACTGCTTCTGCAGCTTGATCAGCCGCAGCTCTCACAGAGGCAGATTCTGTAACCGGGCAACCAGCTGCTGGGTCAGGAACAGCGCTTGCAGTAGCGGGCTCCGGGACGGCGCTTGCTGGAGCGGGCTCTGGGACGGTGGTCGCGGCTGCAGATTCAGGAACAGCGCTTACAGTAGCAGCTTCAGGAACAGCGCTTACAGCTGCAGACACTGGGACAGCGCTTACAGCTGCAGACTCTGGGACAGCGCTCGCGGCTGCAGATTCAGGAACAGCGCTTACAGTAGCAGCTTCAGGAACAGCGCTTTCATCTGCAGACTCTGGGACAGCGCTTACTGTTGCAACCTCAGGAACCGCGCTTGCGGCTGAAGAGTCAGGAGAGGGTGATGGGAAACAGGAAGTTCCCTTCCTTCTCCTCTTTCTCTTTGGCCGCGGGGCAATGGTCACAGCGGGGCTCGCGATCGGCTGGCCGGGCTCAATGGGGGACGAAACAGGAATAGAAAGACCACTTCTGGTTGGGTATGCTCAGATGACGATGACTCCGAGGGGGAATCCCAAGAAACCCGTCTCCCCCGTTTACCGCGGAGGTCAGCGGGTGTGGAAGATGCCTCTGGAGTCGAAACAAGGTGACTCTGGTCTCCCAGCGTCACGACGCCAAGCGTGCCGGGTGAAGATGACATGGTGGGAGCCTGCGAATCCTTCCTTGACAAGCAGGCCACCATATCCAGGAACGGGCGGCGAACCAGACTCTCCCGTTCAGCCAGAGAAGGCAGAACATTTAGGCCCGCGATGAGGTAGCGATTGACTAGAGACTCAGGCAAGAAGAACCGCCTCTCCTCCGCGACCCGGTCATACTGTCTCATGGTCCGCTCACCCTGGGAAGGAAACGGAAGCTTTCCATTCCTGGAATCGGAAATCGCCTCCTGCCACCAATGTACAAGATGGTCAGGATGATCGTCAGGCATACTGTCTGCTGGGTTCTGTTCTGGTCGGTTCATTCTGTTATGTGGGTGGCGGATGAACCCAGGCGAAGACAGGATGCGGTGACACAACATTTAATAATAGACAAAAACAGGGAAAACAAAACCCACATGGGGGCAAAACGGGACTGGAACAGGAATGACTAAACTAGACTAAGACTTGACAAACTAGACTATAACCTAACAACAGAAACAGGTACGGTAATACACTAAACAAAACTCTCACAAGGTACTCACAGGTAAGTAAACTCGCAGATAGGAATCACAGTATCAAACAATGAACCGACACAGGACAGCAAACACAAGGGGATTATATAGGGAACACTAATGATGAGGACAGGTGAAACTGACTAGACAACAATGACAAGACGAGGGTAACAAGGGGGCGGAGTTACATAACAAGACAACACAAGCACATGGCCCAAATAACAGACCATGCGCATGTGCACAAAACATGATTCTTTCATGATCCTGCCTCACAACCAGGGAAAATCAAGAACACTAAGGCAGAATCATGACAATTTTACTATCATTCATATACTATTATAGTCTTTTATTTATGTTTTGAACTAGTTTAGATTTTTTGAAGAAAACAGTGATGAAAACAGTGTATAAACCCTACAGAATTATGTTTATTCAGAATTAAAAAGTTTTGAGTGATGGGTAGGTTTAGGGGAGGACGAGTGTAAGGTGAGAGATTATACAGTTTGTACAGTATAAAAACCATTATGTCTATGGAGAGCCGCCATAAAACATTGAAACCCAATGTTTGTGGGTTCCGATCTTAAAATAGATTCAATCAGTCTTTAATAGTTTTCTATCAGTGGTTTTCTATCAGTGTGTGTTTGTCTGTAGGAGTTTTACGATGACCGCAGTGGCTCAGGTGTGTGTTCTCGGCGGGACGTGGGTCTTTGGCTTCTTTCTCTTCCAGGAGAACGAGACTGAAGTCATGTTGTACCTCTTCACCATCCTCAACAGCCTCCAGGGGGCGCTCATCTTCATCATGCACTGCCTGCTGTCCAAACCGGTACTTACACACACCATGACAGCACAAAACACATGATGAATGGGCTTCAACACACTGAAGGTTTGGTAAAAGGTTTTGAAGTATCTCGCAGGATTTCAGTGATTTGAAGTGACAGTTCACTCCACCAAAAAGGACGCAAACGGATCACAAAATTCAATTCATGCCATATAGATAGCCAAGTATTCTGAAGTAGTAGTTGACTAATATATGTATCTCCAAGAACTGATATTTGGCATTTTTAAATTATTGCCATTGACCAATGTTTTTCTGTTTGACTGTCAAGTGTCAGAAGCAGCTTTTATTTTGACATCGATGGTACTTTTATTTTGACAGCGCTAAGAACACCAGCGTCTGAGCGCAGTTGCAAGCGTAATCTTTAAATCCTTGATTTAAACTATGCTGCGCTATAACCAAATGGGCACTACATCATATTCATGTCATATTCTCTGTGTACTGTATGTAAAATTACCATTACCTGCTCTTTATTTATGGAAAGTATATGATTCCCAGTGTGTAAATCACATCACATTACTGGGTGAAATGCTAGTTAGTGTTCATTTCATTAGAAAATCCATTTCAGTTGACCACTATTCTGAATGCAAGCAATTTGAGTTTACCAGAAACTGTAATTTAGTATTTAGTCAAACATCATTTGCTTTAGCTGTTTTGTCGCCCCATTCAGGTCAGGACGGAGTATTACAATCTGTTTGTCCAAACGTGTCCAGTCTGTCCACATAAGAAGAAAGAAGAATACCGTGTCAGCCGGTCCAGCAGCAGTCAGGTACAGTATACACTAGTGAGTGTGTTTGAGTGTCTTAATGCTGTGTTTGTGTCTTCAGCTTCTTCATTCTTCCTTTGACTTTCACAGAAACCTCTGCGGAGCGACAACAGCACTGGAGAGTCACAGATATAAAGTGCTGGTGGATTTTTACAAACTCCTGAACACAAGGCACTTGAACACTTCCTGTAAAAAATGAAGACTTTCACAAAGTGTTGTTGTCATCTGATGAATATTGTAGATGTGGGTTCATCATATAGCGCATGTGCCAACGAGAAAAAAAAAGACAAAAAAAAACAAAAACGTATCCAATTCAACTGCAATTACTTTATTATCTTTAATCTTTGTCTGTTATATTTAACAATATTATTTCATATTTCACTCCTAATAGTCTATTTATAAATACATTCTATTTACCACTATATCTACGCATTATATCTATTCTATGATATACTTTAAAATATGAAACCAAAACCAACAATAGGTGGCAGCAAATCGTTGTCTGAACGAGTGAGTCATTGAATCATTCACTCAAAAGGTTTGTTTAAAACGTTTGATTTATTCAGGCACAAAGCAGTTGATGAGCGAGTTGCACTTTCTCGAGTGCAAGCGGAGGCTCTTTCTGTTACGAAAAACATAGCGAAGGCCGTGTCCGTAATGTAAGAACAGATAAAACTGACCACACCATTATTTGAACGTAATATTTAGTTTGTTTTTGTCTTTTCTTCAAAAGGCAGCTTCTTAAAAATGATAAATGTTTTATTGTGTTGAGGGAGATCTTGGTTTGATTATAAAGGCAAAACTGTAGCTGGGTTTTAAACAATAGAGAGAGTTCATTTATCACAGCTTTACTATAGATCAGAGACATATATATAAAAAAAATCATTATATCATTATAAAAATCATATATATATATATATATATATATATATATATATATATATATATATTATGCAAGTTATGTTGTCTGTTTGTGTAGTTTACTAATATTTCCAGAAAATATATTAAAATATATATTTTTTTCAAAGTCATTTTGTCCTGTTATTATGCTGATAATTTTACTGAGAAAAGTCCTGATTTTTAGTGCATATTAATCTTACTTCTAACCTAAGTTTCTAAGTTCTAAGTTTCTCTTGTTTCTGCCTCCATTGAATGTAAAGACTGAGTGAGATGTCTGTTATGATATATTATATTATATTATATTATATTATATTATATTATATTATATTATATTATATTATATTATATTATATTATATTATATGCAAGGTAAGATTTAGAGCTGAGGTCATGTGTGAAAGGACAGATCATCTCATTTGTCTCGTCAACTTATTACACTGTGTGCCTTCAGGATAGAGGAGTATTGCGAACAGTAAAATCTGTGCACGTGAGAAAAAACTACCACAACCTTAGTAAATGGGAAAAAAAATGTAAACCTTTTTTTTTAAAACTCCAGGGATGTTGAAGTGCCCAGGGAGAAACACACGCACTGGCAGATCACTGCACAGTTATCACTCCGAGTTACGTCGGATGATGACGAATGGGGTTTTCGATTAAAGTCGAAATATTTCGAGATTAAAGTCGAAATATTACAAGATTAAAGTCAAAATTAAAGTAAAAAAAAAAGCTACTATGAAGTTTAGATCCATGCCAGAAGCAGTTCGACTTCACGAGCGCAGTTATTTACTAAAAAAAATATTACGACTTTATTCTCGTAGTGTTTCGACTTTAATCTCGAAGTGTTTCGACTTTATTCTCGTATTGTTTCGACTTTAATCTCGAAGTGTTTCGACTTTAATCTCGAAATGCTATAATTTTTTTTCTCACGTTGCGGTTCAGGGCTTCCGTACAAAACAGAGCCGAGATTATATTTGTATAATTATTTAAGTTTTATTAAAAGAATGTTTTACATTTCATTTCAGTAATGTTTCTTTAATATTTGGAAATTTGGAGGAATTAACAAGTTACTAAACAATATTCTAAATATCTAAATTATGGACCATTTAATTCTACATAATTTGTTTTACAAATCTATTGATGGTATCAGATGGAAATAAAGAAAATCATCTATAGAACAATGGTTTAGCCACTAGATACCTGTATTTCTTAATTCTTAATTAATTAATTAATTCATGTCACAATCTCGTGTGTGCTTCTAGGTACAACCTACATTATGAGGACAAAATGTCCCTACAAAGCTGTCAATATCCGAAATCCTTGTGGGAATATTCTTTGCTCCCCTAATGAAAACAGCTTATAAATCAGACTTAGTGATGTTTTTTGAAAATGTAAAAATTCAGAATTTTTTTGTGATTTGTAGGTTTAACTGTAGGGTTGGAGTTAAGAGACAGAATATACAGTTTGTTAAGTATAAACATAAAATAAAATAACCTTGAGGGTTAGGGTAGGGAAGAGTAGGGTAGGGTTAGGGTTAAGGCGGGCGTACACGGTGCGAGTTCGGACACTTGGGAGGTCGTGAGTTATAGCACACGTTACGAGTCAGTTAACTTGATAATTGTGTCAAAGACGCTGGTACACGGCACAAATTTTATCCCGAGCCGGCGGCAATCACGTGAGCGTTCGCGCTAAACACTGAGACCGCAGCTTTCAATGTTGCAAGCAACTATAGCTTAAGATAGAGAAATGACAGAAATGTGTGTGAAAATGATTTGTTGAAAAGCAGAGAGCAGTAGCCATTCCTTTCAACATAAACGAGAGAGAGAGAAGTGTGTGTGTCCCATCGATCTAGCCTGTGATGTGGTTGTGTATGATTTGGCAATGGGGACAGCCTATACGCCTATACGCTGGTGAAAATCGGGCCGACTCCCCGAATTTTTTAAACCTGTTTAAAAATTATCGGGAGGTCGGGAAGTGCTCGTAACGTGCTCTGCTCGGCTCGTAATTCCTCACACACTGCGAGCCGCGACCATGCGAGCATCACCGATATCCACACACAGCAAAATCCCCAGAGTTAAATTAACTCTGCTCAGAGAACATTTGGTCCCTCTCTACAGAGAGTTAAAATAACTCTGAATCAGAGTTAAAGTTAATGAGATACTTAATTGATTAATTAATTAATGATTGGGCATTACTGATGAACACCTGCTGTCAACAAGCATAATCACAGAAGAAAAGAGAAACAACAAGAGAAACACAAGAACTACAACTGACTTCTAGCCACAATCTTAAATGAAATCAAATTAAGACAAAATACATTAAATCTGTGAAGATCTCAGCAGAGGAGGATTAACTCCACAAACAGCATTACCAGCTTCACTTATTACTAACCAGATTTACTTTATTTGTGTCTTACGTCTACAGAAGGTTTTATTGAGAATTAACTGAGGTTTAGATGTTGACGATTTACTGAAAATGTTTGATCACCATTATAGTGATGAGTGTTACCTTTAGCTGGGCAGTTGGACTCTTGACTTTTTTTGCAAGTTTGTGGTTTTGTAACAGTTTTTACCAAAACAAGTCATTTGTTACAAAGAATGCGAGAATCATAGATGATCAGGTGATATAGTTTTCAACAACAAAAAATTGAATAATGAACTTATGTCATCACTTTCCGAAAATGGTTATTTGATGTTAATAGATTATATTCACTAACAATACTCTCTTGCCACAGATAAGATTTTTTAAATGGGGGGATTTATTTATTTAAGACATAGACATCAAGAATCAGCATATGAATCTCAACAATGGTAACATGCCTCAATGCATGCTGGGAGCCACAATAGTATAACACTCATGTCTCCCAGGATGAATTGCGGCATGAAACATGTCACCATTGTTGAGATTCATATGCTGATTCTTGATGTCTATGTCTTAAATAAAGAAATTCCCCCATTTAAAAAATCTTATCTGTGGCAAGAGAGTATTGTTAGTGAATATAATCTATTACCACCAAATGACCACTTTTGGACAGTGATGAGATAAATGCATCATTCGACTTTTTGTTGTTGAAAACTAAATTACCTGATCATCTTTGCTTCTGGCTTTCTTTGCAACACATTACGTATTATGGTAAAAGCTGTTACAAAAACCACAAACTCATAAGAAAAAAGCTAAGAGTCAAACTGCCCAACTAAATTAAACACTCGTCACCATAATGGTGACCAACCATTTTCAATAAGTCGTCAACATCTAAACCTCAGTTAATTCTCAATAAGAACTTCTGTAGACGTCTGACAGAAATAAAGTCAGTATTGTTAGTAATAAGCGAGTTGTATAATCCTTCTCTGCTGAGATCTTTAGAGATGGAATGTCTTTTGTCTTAATTTGATTTCATCTAAGGCTGTGGCTAGAAGTCAGTTGTAGTTCTTGTGTTTCTCTTTTTTCTGTTCTTGTTGTTTGTCTTTCCTTCAGTGCTTCTGCTTGTTAACAGCAGGTGTTCATCATTAATGCCCAATCATCACTTAATTAATCACTTAAGTATCTCATTAAATGTAACTCTGATTCAGAGTTATTTTAACTCTCTGTAGAGAGGGACCAAATGTTCTCTGAGCAGAGTTAATTTAACTCTGGGGATTTTACTGTGCACGATCATCTGCGAGCTCGTAAAACAGCAAAAATCACACCGTGTACGCCCGCTTTTATATGTCCTCTGTTATGGTACACGGTATACCAGGAATCACGAGGAAGACGATGGGAAACAGGAATTTATTTAGCAAAACTCAGGAATCACATACACGTACATAAAACGAGAACGGACGAGGAATGAGGGAGAACACATGGTATAAATACAAGGGTGAACAAAGGAACATAATGAGGGCACAGGTGAGTGAAATGATGATTAACAGACACAGGTGCTATAACTGAGGACTTACGAGGAGCGGGAAAACTGAGAAATAGGACTGAACCAAAACAAAATGAAGGGGAAACACATCCTCCTGCCAAAAACATGTTTTTATTATATTATTAAATTAGAAAGTAGTTTTAGCTTGATATGAACTCCTTACTATAGTCAAATAAATGTGTGTTTACTGCAGCAAGTGCTACAAAATCACAAAGCTTTGTACCATTTTGATTAAGTAAAAAATGGAACAACTTCAAAACACGAAAATGACTGAAAAGTACCAGAGGGTTAAATAAAAATTATATCTTTATCTTATTATTACTTGAAAGCACTATCACATGTTAAAATGGTCTTTTGATCATATTATTAGATTTTTGGATCAAGAATCGAGTTGCCCCCTTCCAAAGACAAGTCGATGGCGGACAAACAACTTTACAACTACTCATTACAATTGGAATGATCTTACCCATCAGGATGAATCCCCTGCAGACAGTGAGGAAGACGAGGAGGAATGTTATGATTCTGTTGATGAAATGGACCATGGTGAAGATGAGTGGAGTGACACTCAGGGAGGATTAGACTCTACTATAGATGACACTACTGTCACAAAGTCTGATTCAAATTCACAATTTGAAAAATCTGTGTCCCCTCTTTACACAGGATCAGATATAACAATTGCACAGGCAATGGTTCTAATTGTGTCCTTTTCTCTGAGGCACAGTTTAACAGCAAGTGCTGTGAAAGACCTTTTAAAGCTCTTAAATGTCTTTCTCCCGAGTAGCAACATATTACCAGAGTCTCTCCACCTCTTCCGAAATATATTCCATGATCCATCTGAGTCTTCAATATTCACCTTTTCTGCAACATTTGCCAAACAACATGCATTGTCCAGAGTGTAATGAAATAAATGACCCAAAAAAGAACATTGTAGAAGGCAATTTTTATATAAGTCTCTCTATCGAGGAACAGCTAAGAGACATCCTACAAAAAGATGATTGTGCATTTCAATCAGAAGTATATGAAACAAAGGATGTGAGAAAGGGTGAAATGTATCAAACTCTCCCTAATTTCACAGCTAATGACATATCACTACTATGGAACTGTGATGGCATTCCAATGTTTAAATCTTCACCTTTTTCATTGTGGCCCATCAGATGTGTAATAAATGAACTCCAACCAAATGTTCGTTTCAAAAACATGGTACTCGCATGTGTCTGTTTTGGGCGTGGTAAACCTGACATGTCCACCTACCTTAAGCAATTTGTGGATGACATTCTAAAAATCAATTCACAAGGTCTGGAATGAAGGGAACCACATACAAAAACAACCGTGGTGTCTAAGGTTTTCCCTATCGTATGCTCATGTGAGGCAGTAGTCCGATGTGTGCTTCAAGGTATACATCAGTTCAATGGTGCATATGTGATATAGTGGATTTTATGTTATTCATTTTTCTTCGGGGGCATTATAGAATTGGTAAATATTGTTTTTCTAATGTTGCTAATATTGTTTAAATGCTTATTGGTGCTGTGTTAAAAAAAAGTGTTATGTGCATTTATTAAATTAGTGCGATATCCCGCTATTCATTAGAGACGATGGAGTGAACATTGTTTAGAGCATGTGATTAATATTTCGGCTGCATTGTTCTGTTATTAATTTCACACAGTATTTTTAGTGGTTAAGAGTAAATATTCAGTTTGAAAATGTTTTCTTTGGTAAAGAACATGAGATTTGAGTGTCACTGTGTCAGTGTGATAAGAAATGTTTGAAGTCACTTTAATCTTATATACTTCTTTTCAGGGGTATTACACATATGGATGTGCACATTGCTTAAATGAAGGGAAAACCGTGCCAAAGGGAAGAGGATATGCCAGAGTCTACCCACCCACTGAGGCACAGAAAATAACCCATGACCATGTCATTGAATGTGGGCAGAGGGCCATTGAGAATGATGTTGACCATGTTTTTGGGGTGAAGACAGTATCACCATTAGTCCTCCTGAATCCCTCGACTGGTTTTGACATTGTGAACAGCTTTCCAATTGACTACATGCACTGTGTTCTCTTGGGAGTGACAAAGCAATTCTCGGACTTGTGGTTCAATAGCAAGTACCATGACAGCCCATAGTACATTGGGACATCACATAAGCTTGTTGATCAAACCATCAAACCTCCATCTGATATACCAAGAATACCACGGACTGTGAAAGTTGCGCAAAGGTGGAAGGCTATTATTCTACAGTGGTCCTGATCTGTACAAGATTCTTCCAACTAAATTTTTTAAACATTGGCTACTTCTGGTCACTGCCATTTTTTGCTTTCTGAAAGACACTGTCACAGAAAATGACTTGGCAGCAGAAACATCCAAGATCAAAAAGTTTGTGCAGGAGATACCAACAACATATGTCCTTCAATGCCCATCAACTTACACATTTGCCTTTCTCTATCAAGATGTATGGACCTCTTTAGTGTACATCTGCATTTTAATTTGAGGGTAACAACCAGAAACTGAAGAGGTTGTGTCATGGAACAAATTCCATCTCAAATTGCACGCCAATTCAACATACTTCAGTCAATTCCCCCACTACTGAAACGAACAACGACTAGTGCTGATGTCTCAAATATTGTGGGCAAACTTGTCAATTATCCTCTTGTTGCGAAGGCACAAAGCTAGAAGGTCTTGTTTTGCTGGGATGTTCTCGACAAAAAATGTTAGATCACAAAGAGTTCTTAATGCTCCCAGTCTGTGATCTATCTGAAAAGGATGAGTACTCTGCAGAGACATTTGACATAGCAATTGTGAATGGACAACTGTTAAAACACAACCGTTTTACTGTTCAGCTAAATAATGGTTGCATTGAAAAGATTGAGTCAATTGTAAATATCATACATGATCACAAAAACAATCCGCTCATTCAAGTTCAGCTTTTACAAACCATACTTGCTTCCATATAAAAGTGGTGCCAACTCCACAGTGGCGGAACTAGAGTTTTATCCATGGGGTGGCCAGGGGGTGGCCACTGCTACTTTCGGGGGTACACAGTACACACACACAGTGGAAAAGCTTGTGGAAGGAATTGGGTCAATCTGTTTGTGTCGAAGTGTTGAACATCCAAAATATTGCAGAAAACAAAGCTGAAGCACCAAGTAGATAAGATACTGCATGTGTGTCTGTTATGAACTGCTGCATTTATTTACAAAAAAACTCACATTTACAAAAAAAAAAAATTAATTTAATTTAATCTTTTATTAGATATAGCAGGCATCAAGCAGACATGTCCTTGAAAAAGTTAAACAATTTTATTGCCCATCAATATAAAATCTTATCCTGGGAAGATTAAATACAACATAATTCTTTCTTTATAATAATTTATAATAATTCTAGTTCTAATTATTTAATTTATAATTATTTTTTTTGTGTTCATTTTTGGGTGAACAATCCTTTTAATCTGGCAAAATCATCTCAACTTAAATTCCTGAATTGGGTATGTGATTGACTGCCTGTGTCTGGTAGATGCTCTGACCTGTTGCTGGTTCTGAAGTCTGACCACACTGACTCTGACTAGCCAGTGGTGATGCAAGGGCTGGGGGGTCTGTTTGCACCGGATCTGCCTGTTAGTCCAGTCATTTTAAGCCAAAATGGGGGTCAACCTTGAACAAATTGCAACAAGCAAACTCAACTGATTTTGTATCCTCAATATGTCCTGAGTAAGGAAAAAAAGTCCCAAAGTATCCCATTAGGGAAAGATTAGAAAAAAACACAAATATAGCCTTTTTCTTACGAGAATAGGGTAAAAAGTTTAACCTTTAGATATCACCATGAAAATTTATTACTTTGATTGATTACTTACATCAAGACAAACAAAAAATGTATTCCAAGTTTTTAAAAATTGTTTGTTAAGATGGACAAACGGTGCATAATCTAATTATGTATGTGGTAATTTGCATAAATACCACAACAGATCTAAACATTGGGTCTAGCCAGGTGAAAATGTCTTGTTGAATCTTGTTGACATATAACAGTAAAATACTTAATGTTAAGGTCTGAATGGAACCCATTTAGGCTACCCACGAGCATTAATACATAGAGGCAGGAAGAAGTACTTTAGAAACCAGCTTTTTTAATTATTAAGAGATGGGGTTTGGGGCTGGGTCTGTGCGACTGTTTCTGGGGGACGAGTCTAAGGGAAGAACAGGAGACAAGGGTAAGGAGAATGCAGAAGACAAAAGGTAAGTAAAATAAAAAGTGAATCCCCAGAAACAGATTTCGAAACTTTCCCCTAATGGGATTCTTAGGGACTTTGTTTCCTTACTCAGGACATAATGAGGATACAAAATTATTTGAGTTTGCTTCTGTTGCAATTTGTTCAAACTTTTTTTCATAAAATGACTGGACTATGTTTGTGCTTATTTTAAAATAACTGATATCTCTCCCTTTCTTTTCATGTTTAATTGACCCTGTTCAAAAATATGACAAATTTAAAATATGATTCCAATCATAATCACATTCTAATCATCATCCAATTACCAACATTTAACTCTTTCTTGCCAGTATAAAAAAAAAAGTGGTTTTGGTAATTTTCACAATTTCATGGCACCCCAGAATATTTTGTTGTATGAATATCTGTACATACCAAAAGAAAGAACAAACCCTGTGCTTTTAAAACAAAAAAATAATGTTATTCTAGCTTCGTGCATCTTTTTTTAAAATCAACACTTGAATGTTGGCAAGTTTCATAAAAAGCAACATGAGCAAAAAGCTGAGAAAATCGCATTTTTATCAAAGACTACATCTAGATAAGATTCATAATGATGATCAAAACACAGTAGATCGAGTCCATCAACAACCTACACCCATAAAGCTTCATAGTCCTATAGTGATCGCATTATGATATCGCTTGTTGCTGCTCTTCTTTGCCTGCGTTTTGATCTCCTATCCTCACATTAGCTAGAACATTTGTATACTGTAAAGTAGGCTACACACGGCAAGGTACTGTATATGCGTGTATTAGGCCTAATGTAGGCTATTGGGAGCAAACCACCCTGATGCTAAACCTTAAAAGCTTACTTCAAATATGATGTTTTCTTATTCGGTGAAGTTCGGTATCTTGCAACCGTCTCTCGTCCTCTGCTCGTCCGTTTGAAAACTGCGCGCGCCGCGCTGCCGGCGAACGTAATTTAAAAAAAAATCAGCATCAGCAACTGCCAATAGCAAATAAAATTTTGGGGTGGCACCCGGGGTGGCCAATCGCATGTCAGGGGTGTCCAGTGCCACCCCGGACCCCCCTCTGGCTCCGCCACTGCAACTCCAACACGTATGATTGTAAAACCTCTGAAAATTGACCTCAAAGTTGTGCACATTCGCTTAAAAAAAAACATGCTATATTGCATTACAACCAAACAGCATAGAGCTTGACTGATGAATAGGGCTAGCATAGAGCTCAGCTGATGGATGAATATTTCTAGAGTAACTGAGCTGCATGGTGTTCCTGAAAGTGTAAATAAATCCTTTTATTGTATCAACTATTTGACATTCTATCTAAATTTTATTTATATTATTTTATTTATGAATCTATCTATAATGTATATAATTTCTGAACTGAAATGATTAAAATGATCTTGCTGTATAAATGTTTATAATATTTAATTGTAATTACCTGGAAAAACAGCACAACATAGAGAAATGATATAGAATTAAAAAATATATACTACAGCATAAACTGAAAATGAAAATAAATCTGAATTAAGGATTCTAAGAATCCACCTACAGGACAGAGTGAAATTTCATTAAAATAAATCAGAATGTCCAATAGGATTATAAGAATCCAATAAGATCCTACAGAATAAACTGAAATTCCAATAGTATTTTTTGACAAGGGATTAGCGAACAGGTAAACTCATCTACTCACTAATTGGCTTTCACAGCCTCGTGTTTATAATCGCGCTCTTGAAAACATTTCTAACTTGAACTTTCAGGGAAAATGTTTTTAAATAAAGACTGAGGGGTCGTTTACATGACACCGTTTTCAACTAATGTTGTGGCCGTTCATTTACATGACAATGGCATAGATACAGTCGGTTGGTCTGGGAACGCCCCCGGGAACGCCCCGTCACGTGATGTGAATTTAGCCAGTGGGGGAAAACATGGCCTTGGCGCTCATTGAAATACACGCGACGATCATGCCGAAGAGGTGCTGTATCGTTTTCTGTACCGCTAATAAACAAACAAATTATGAATTGAAGTTCTACATCCTTCCTAATAAACACACAGAAGCGGAATGGAGGACGAAATGGCTACAAGCAATAAATAGTAGTGTAATACTTCTGTGATGTTCTGCAATACCTCTATAGTACTTCTATAGTGTGTCCCAAAATACTACAGTATTCCTATAGGATTACTATAATATTTTGTCCTAAAATACAAGATTCCTATAGTTGTTTTTCATAAGGGATGTCTCATTCACATTAGCGTTATCATCTGAAGGCTCGCTTGATAGGCCAATCGCTACGGTCTACAATCAATACACACTGCTGACGAAAACTGTGACTTTATGCGCACGCGTATTACGTTTTCAGTCTATAGGCATGTATTGTTTCTTCACAAAGTGGCATCGCCAACTACTATGCATATACAGCGTTTATAGTTGTTTTCGCAAATCCTTGTGAAAGGGGATTTTGTTTTTATGTTGTCTGTTTGCGAAAACTTCTGTTACCCTGAGTTCTGTTTGAAGTTAAAGCGCAACTCAATTAGTGCATATTATTGTCATTCTTTCTTTTTTTTTACACAAATTAAACTTTTTTTTTGCTGTTACGTGGTGTGAGAAGAGAAGTGTCAGTGTTAACCCAACTTGTTGCACTGATTACATTGCTTATTCTGATATACTGGGCTTTTTTTGTTGCACTTGAATTGGCTTGTTTCTGTTACGGGTGTGGTATGGGCTGAAGACAAATAGAGTTCAAAGTTCCAATTTAAACTTTTACTAATTTCAAAAACAACAAACAGGTACAGGCAGGCAAACGGGCAGAGGGTACACAAACGAGATAACGTAACATTTACATACAAGAACCGACCAGGACTAACTGAACAGAAGGAAACTAAATACAGACACAAATCAAATATAACGAGGGGAACACAGGTGACACGGATGATGAAGATGATGAACAGGTGGGTAATTGAGGGAGTGAGTTAGTAACTGGGAAGTCTATTGCAGACGAAGACAGAAGGGTGCAGATGAAGACTGTGACAGAACACCCCCTTCAAAAAGACGTGACCTCGCGCCGTAAAACATCAACAGGGCGGGGTGCCTGAAGGCCGATCAGGACTTCGCCTATCCTGGGCAGGAAGCCTCCAGGGCGGAGCATACCCCTTGGGCGGCCATGGCGGTGAAGACCCTTCGGGTGGCCATGGCGGAGATGATTTTTCTGGTGGCTGTGACAGAGTTAGGAATAGCCTCTGAGACAGGCTCTAGGACAGGCTCTAGGACTAGGACAGGCTCTGGGACAGGGACAGGCTTGGTAACCACCACGTGAACAGTCTCTGGTTGGGCAGACGGGACATGAACAGTCTCTGGCTGGGCAGACGTGACGTGAACAGTCTCTGGCTCGGCAGACGTGACGTGAACAGTCTCTGGCTGGGCAGACGTGACGTGAACAGTCTCTGGCTGGGCAGACGTGACGTGAACAGTCTCTGGCTCGGCAGACGTGACGTGAACAGTCTCTGGCTGGGCAGACGTGACGTGAAAAGTCTCTGGCTCGGCAGACGTGACGTGAACAGTCTCTGGCTGGGCAGACGTGACGTGAACAGTCTCTGGCTGGGCAGATGTGACGTGAACAGTCTCTGGCTCGGCAGACGTGACGTGAACAGTCTCTGGCTGGGCAGACGTGACGTGAACAGTCTCTGGCTCGGCAGACGTGACGTGAACAGTCTCTGGCTGGGCAGACGTGACGTGAACAGTCTCTGGCTCGGCAGACGTGACGTGAACAGTCTCTGGCTGGGCAGACGTGACGTGAACAGTCTCTGGCTGGGCAGACGTGACGTGAACAGTCTCTGGCTGGGCAGACGTGACGTGAACAGTCTCTGGCTCGGCAGACGTGACGTGAACAGTCTCTGGCTCGGCAGACGTGACGTGAACAGTCTCTGGCTCGGCAGATGTGACGTGAACAGTCTCTGGCCCGGCAGACGTGACGTGAACAGTCTCTGGCTCGGCAGACGTGACGTGAACAGTCTCTGGCTCGGCAGACGGGACGTGAATAGTCTCTGGCTGACAGACGAAAACTGTGACAGTTTTTGCTGTTGATATTGCAAATGAAGCGTGTGTTTCAGAGTGTGTTTAAAGTCTGTTAACCTCTTGACTGCCAATTGCAAATATTTTACGTAGTTTAATAGTTTCGTTTTTTTTGACACTTGTTATATTTGCTACTTTTTGTTTACTGTTTTTGACATTTTTTTATCAGTTTTCCTGTTGTATTGTTCTCATGGCAAGGACATTTCTTCCTTTTTTATAATTTTATTATAAGTTTTAAGAAAGTAAATGGTCCTTATAAACCTGGTTTGTCATGACTATAGAATTCTATCACATTATTTTGGCAGTGAATGTTTTGGTTGGGTTTTGAAGAGCTGTAGAGCTGGAAATCATAGACCGAATCAGAAAAGTCAGAACAGCATCTTTCTTGACACGAGCAGGAATACAGCAGAACGTAGTGGAAAATAATTTTCTGCTTCCTTGGAACAAATAACAGGCTAGAAATAACCTTTGAAAGAGCTTAAGACTTTCAGGACACTCAGCAGGAGATTTTCTTTAGGAATTTCATATATCATAAAAATATTTAAAGACTTAAAAAAGCAGCTATTAACTGTTTCCTAACATGGAGCTAAAATGGACACTTCTTTTTGGTGAGTAGCCTATATTGTTTTACTCTATTCACATTTGTAGTAAATATATTTCTGACGCAGTTAGATTAGTAGTCAGACAGACAGTAGTGTCAATGACCATACAAACAGAACTTACATGCCATCCAGAAACTTGGGCTCTGCAAGTGAATGTTGTCTTGTGGGCCATCTCAAAGAGGCACAAAATCTCTTTATCTGTCCTTTATCTTGACTGTTCCCTGCTGGTGGAATGATCTGCCTATTGACAATTGTTATTTGTAATTATTTAAAAAAATATATATTTGGCTCTGTCATAATACGTATAAACAGGGGTGCACATAACTTTTTCAGTGAGTTACTCAGGTGAGTACCAGGAGATGGTGTTTGGTATTCACCCCATGTAGCGTGGTCTTAATAAGTGCAGTCTTCCTCACTGTCCTCCTCAGTGTAGAAGCTGTCAATCACAGCTGTCAATCATGATGTCACGTTCCCTTTTTTATTGCATATAACTAACTAAAGACTTATTATTATTATTTTTTAAAAACTTATATTAAAAAAACGAACTCTTAAATTTACGTAAGCGTGAAAAAAAAAACTACCTAAAATGACAGAAAACATCTTTGGAAAAAAATAATTAGAAGTGTAATTTGATTGTTTAGTTTCCAACGCGTTCTTTAGACTTCATGGGGAGGATTTTGAATAACTCACTGTAGCTGTGTCAGCCGGTATGCGATTTGTCAGTCAAAAATAGTCGATCTCCGAATGCAACTTAACAGGGAGGAGACTAGAGTAAAGATGGAAAGCTCCTTAAGCTTAGTTTCATTTAAATTCACGTATAATTTGTTGTTTTGTCGTAAGTGAAAAACAATATTGACCTTGTATTGGAAAAAGGATCCTCGTATAAGAAACAATACTAAAATTCAGAGTCAGTTCATTCGCATTCGTAGATTGACTATTTTTGTCTGACAAAATGTCGGCGGACACAGCTACAGTGAGTTAGCTTTGAAAACCTTTCTTTTTAGTAAACTCTGTGTACACAAACAATGTTCTCATGCCCGAGTTCATGTGTAGAGCCCCTGGTGATACTTCGAGCAAAGTTTCATGTTGTGTCGAGCCTTCTCAGTGTTTTAAAAATAGTGATTTTTGATCCTATCATATACGTGCCCGTAGCGCTCCCATTCAAAAGGCAATTTGACCGAAAACGAAAATACGGTCAAACTTTAAAATGGCGTTTCAAGTTTAATTATGCTTTTAAACAAAAGTTTGCCTCGGGTAGATTAACAAAAAGACCCTTACAAAAGTTACCCTTTAAGTACGCAAAGGCGCGTAGTAACACAAGTGGCATTATGCATTCCTGATTTTTGTCGCGCATGCGTACCTGCGTGTACACACATATGCACACCTATATATGCACATGTGCATATAAAATGTAAATTCATGTCACATGCTTTATTATGTTTCTATATTCACTGACTAAAGTGTCAGCTTGCTGAAGATACTTTGGTTAAGTCTGTAGTCACAGGGACAAATGAGCAGCAATCATTTTATTTCAGGTATATCATTTATGCTCACTCTGTACAAATTGTGTGACAGTAGAATACATGAAAACCAAAGCATGATTCAGAAGTAATCATTTGTATTTACAAAAAGAAAGTTTTACGCAGCAAAAACAATGTACAACTTATGTATACAGCATAAAAAAAAGCTCATCACAGCCTCTGTACTGCTTCTATTGTTCTCATTTGTAAATCGCTTTGGATAAAAGCGTCTACTAAAGGAATAAATGTAAATGTAAATAACAGATCACTCAAAATTGAAATGTAGACAGATCTTCTGTATAGCTGCTGTGAAACAATATATATTGTGAAAAGAGCTATACAGATAAATGTGAATTAAATTGAATTAGTGTGAGAACTTCTGCTGCATGAACGTGTGTCCACTAGATGTCACTGTCCATATCTAGTCTTTTAGATTCTAGACTAGTCTTCTTCATGAGGCTTCTCAAAGGTTTAATTCGTTGCTGGTATTCATACTTTTCTCTTTTGTATGGGCAATTAATCACTTGTTATTTATCCTCCCAAATGGCAGACATAGAAATTTCCCAAATCTGTCACAAAATGTTTTTACTGACACACAATACAAGCACAAATATACAAGAGATGTTGAAGTTTCTTACATTCATTATAATATCTGCATTAAAACAAGACGCACGTCAAAATCGGCTACTGTAACCTCAGCCAGATGGCGCTCTTTCTCGGTGTTTAATTTAGCACAGAGTCAGAGGAGATCTATCTATATGATGTCATACTATAAAACCCTACTAACAGTCCTCTTGCACACAGAGAACATTCAGCATAAAGAAGACTGAACTCAACTCACAATGAAGATCCTCCTCATCTTCTTCACTTTCTCCCTGATCTCAGGTCAGAGCTTTTCTCTTTCATCACTGCAGTAATGATGCTGTTTTCTGTTCATGAGCTTTCTGATCACAGTATCAATCTGATTGACAGGTGCAGTGAGATGCGTCAGTGTCACTGGATATTCTGGAGGAAGTCTTCTTGTTGATTCACAGAAGCTTTGGTTCAGTAACTCCGCTAAATATGTGGTTAAACATGACCCATGGAGAACCATAATCAATTACAAGAAACACAATGAATGGATTGGTGAAGGAAGATTTATTCTTTTCCGTAACAAATATGGAAACCTCATGATATTTATCATAGAACTGAACACAAAGGATACTGGAAAATACAGAATCAGGGTTCTTGACAAATGGTATATAGATATACATTTGAATGTGAAAGAAGGTAAGAAATTCAATAATTAAAATCCTCATTTTAAATGCATGGATAATTGTGGAGTTTATTTCTTTATTATGTGATTCATGATATGATTATAATTACAGATTCATGTTGTAAAGGGTCAAAGAAAGTTTTGGTAAAAAGTGGAGAAACTGCAACCTTCAGCTGTGAATATTCACAGAATCATATTAACGATGCAAAAGTCATATTCAAAGAACGACAAAACTCCATTGAAAAGTTGATACACGCCACTGACACATTGAATAAGGAAGGAAGATTCAGTGTTTCTGATGACAGACATAGAAATCTTTTCAATGTGAGAATTTCTGCTGTGACTCCAGATGATGGAGGAGTTTATTTATGTGGAGTTTGGATCTACAGACTCTTCTACTCCATTAGTGCTAAAGTTAGTCTGCACATTATGAGTGAGTAGAACAAACTCTGTGTCAAGTTGATATCAATATTTTCATATTCAGTATTTGCTAGATTTTGCATTCGATGAAGACTGATTCAGTCAGATATTTGTGATTGACAGCTAAAGTGGGCGTGTCTAGAGCGACTGGCCAATCAGGAGGTCGTATGATGATCAAGTGTGAACATCCTCAATACAAAACCAAGCCAAAATACATGTGTAAAGAATCAGATGGATGTTCAGAGAGGAAGAATCCAGGAGTTCAGGATGAATGGATGGAGAATGGAGATGTTTCTTTATATGACGACACCAGAGCAGGAGTCTTGATGGTGTTTTTTAGAGAGCTGAAAGCTGCAGATGCAGGAACATACAGATGTGGAGTGAATGTGTCTCACTATACTGAGAGCTTCACTGAACTTCAGCTGGACGTCAGAGACGGTGAGGAACCGCACATACTTTATCTCTTAAATCCAATATTTGTTCTGATCTTTATGTAAACTTGTCCTGGTTTATAGGTGCAAAATATCTAAAGACAAAGACTGCATCTGCTCATCTTGGTGAAGAAGTCAACATCACCTGTCAGATCCCAGAGGAACATGAAGTTTATTTCTGCAAAGATGATGATAATCACATCTGTCAAAACATCCGCACATCTGCAGTGACAGAAATGAGTCCTTCATCTGAGAGAAATGAAGAGAGAGTTTTTACAGTGAGTATCAGTAATGTGAGCGTGAGAGATGCTGGAGTTTACTGGTGTGGAGCAGAAACCAGAGACACACATTTGACTTTCATCTCCCTGACCACCAAAATTCAGCTCAACCTCATCAGTGAGTGAATTCAGATGATTTCATTGCTGTAAATACAGTATATTGAGAATCATGAGTGTTAAATGTCTGTGTTTGTTTGCAGTGGCTCCAGTAGTGAGACGTGAAGGAGAATCTGCTGAGATCTTCTGCCCTTATGATTCAACCTATAAATCAAAGTCAAAGTCTCTCTGTAAGGGGAAGTGCTCCACTAGAGATAGAAATACTCTCAATGAGACTGTGAGAGAAGAGAAAGAGACCAAGACTGACAGATTGACTCTGAATGATGACGTCACTGCAAGTGTCTTCACTGGGACCATCACTGGACTGAGAGCAGAGGATGCTGGGAAATACTGGTGTGCAGTGACATTAGAGAGAGACGTGAATTATCTTTACACTCATCTGATCGTCATCATGAACGAGGGTGAGGAAGGTTTATACATATGAATACGTTAAACTATGGCTGTGAATTGATGTTCTTATATTTCTAATATTTCCAGAGCTGAACTTGACTAAGAATGAAGGAGACGACATGTCAATCCAGTGCAAACATCATGATGAACTTCAGAAATACTTCTGCAAAGCACATGAACCCTCCATGTGTGTGAAGGATGGAGTTTCATTGGAGAAGATCAGAGACGATCGATTCTCTTTCAGTGATGAAGCTTCTACTGGAGTCTTTACTGTAAACATCACTGATCTGAGAGAAGAGGATTCTGGGATATACTGGTGTGGAGCTCACATCATCACTAAAGTCACTCTCACTGTTAATATGGGTAAGTCCCTGATCTTTTTGAAGATTTATATTAATAATATCGATTCAAACGGGTCGGGTTGGACCAGTTACATTTGGTGCCGTGACCCGGTGGGAGTGAGGTTTAGGGGGTGAGTGTAACGGAGGCCAGTTAGTAAAAGCCGTGTGTGTAAATCTCACTCCCCTGATCTCAAGAGGAACGCAAGCGACAGATACTAGAGACTGCAGATCTCAGCGTCCTGTGCCAAGATCGAATCCCGCTCAGAGACCGGTTGGGGCACATGGAACAAGGCTTTAAATTGATATAAATTTATATAATTGATATAAATTATACTGGTGTGGAGCTCACAACATCACTAAAGTCACTCTCACTGTTAATTTGGGTAAGTCTCTTGAAGATTTATATTAATAATATAGGTTCCCTTCCGAAACGTTTACTCGCATTCCGTCTTTGCTAGACGCCATGGGGAAAACGTCTCGGGTTACTATTGTAACCCTCATTCCCTGCGTAGGGAACGAGATGCTGCATCGATACTCTACGCTTTGGGTAATGCCTTCGGCATGCAGCGTCTGAAGTCAACTATGGAATTATTCCAATCTCGATTGGTGTAGCGTCATTACGTCACTCGTGACGTCGCATGTGACGGTGATCCGGAAGCTATAAAAGGTCACAGGAACCAGGAAATGCTAGCTTCTGATTGGTCAAAGCAAGTCGTTCTCAGGGGCGCGAAAAGTGTGGCCGAGGGATGCAGCGTCTCGTTCCCTACTCAGGACCCAAGACGTTCCCTTTCGTAAGGGAACTCCCGCTGCATCGATACTCAACCGTTTATCCCGCTCCTTGGATTGAGGTATGCCAGTTGTTTAGTTCAGAGCAGGATCCCTTATCCCTCTCAGAAGCTTTCAGAGGACGCTAGGGCTCATGGGCTCTGCGTCGCCAGGGCTTACGCTGGGCCTTCTGCACATGCAGTTTTCTACCACATGTCTTTAGCCTCCTTGTTAGTGCATCCGCCTCCCATGCTGGAAACACTGATTCGAGTCCTGCTCCAAACGGGTCGGGTAAGGCCAGCTACATTTGGTGCCGTGACCCTGGTGGGAGTGAGGTTTAGGGATGTGAGTGTAACGGAGGCCAGTTAGTAAAAGCCGTGTGTGTAAACCTCACTCCATTGGGTCCTCATTTATAACCATTGCGTACGCACAAAACAGGCCCTGAAAGAGGCGTACGCCACTTCCGACACACAAGTTGTGATTTATAAAAACAAACTTGACGGGAAAATTTGCCCACCTGCACGCATACTCTGACCCATACGTACGAACGTTTTGGAGATGGAGCAGTTTGGTGACACCAATGGTGAGCTGGAGTTACATGTCTTTTTGATCACCCTTAGACAGAAAATCTAAAAAATTATACATATATACAGAAAGATAATACAAATACAATTTCACAAACCAAGCCTATCACATGAAGCAAACATCCATCCCTTCTTAAATGTCAGCGCCAGCGAGCGCGTTGGGCCGTTTAGTGAAACTGACGCATATATAGAATCTAACGCATCTGAAACCATAGATCTTCATTATAAGTCCTAATCATAAGTACAGTTCATGTTCACAATAACAGTTTAAATAAATAAAAGAATGATTTAAACTTTGTTTTACTTCTGTTGTAAAGATTTAGATTAAATATGCCATTCTGATTAATGGAGTTATTAATTAAATTACATGAAATCATAATAAACAGAGCAATTCCAAGAGGGTCCTCACACCATCGGCGCTCGGGCCCTAATTACTGAGAAGTTGCAACATTTTTTATATTCAATAAATAGAAATATTTGTTGTGGATGCAATGCTTTCGAACACTTATCCTCTGGCATGCTAGTTGCTGTGCAAATAATGCGCAACAAGGTCTATCTGTTTCCATTAAAAACATAAATCAATTAAAAATACTATTTGGCCAGTGGAAAAGATTGGGAGAAACTTTCTCCGAAATGTATTTTACACTATTTAATGTATTTATTCAAAAACAAGGCAAGGATAGGCTACTAATTGATTTTTATTAATGTAATAATGTGACAGCACATCCGCATTTCATATTTTCCTAATGTCTTGTACCTAAACATGTTATCACGTGGATGAATAATCATATACAAATGATATGCAGATGAGGATATGCATAGTAAAACTAGGCGTTGTAAGCTCCATATATGGTTGTTTCGGGGAGGAGACGCATGTGCGCGCAATCTTCCGCTGACTGGGATTTATAAAGTGAATTGCGCAGGTTCTGGCGTACGCACGGTTTTATAAGTCTAAATATTTTTTTTCGTACGCCATTTTTGGCTTTCTGGCGCACATACACTTTTAGTAAGGATCCTACGCACAGTTTTATAAATGAGGCCCCAGATCTCAAGAAGCACGCAAGCGACAGATGCTCAGAGACCGGTTACATATTTGCCATGAATGTTTCATACTTATGATATATATATATTTTATCATAAGTTAAAAAAATAATGTAAAATACTTTATATACTGTATACATACATATATATATATATATATATATATATATATATATATATATATATATATATATACAGTATATACAGTATTTTTATTATCGTTATTATTATTATCATTTTTTTCACACATGCGATTACATCCCCGCGATTAAATCCCCGTTTCTCCCTAATGTGTTTGTGTGTTTTTCAGATTTCTCTTTGATCAACATCATTTCCTTGTGTTTGACTCTGTTGCTGATTGGAGGATTCACTGTGACTGAGTGTTTATTAAGATGAGGTGATGCTGTTCCACACACACACACACACACACACACACACACACACACACACACACACACACACACACACACACACACACACACACACACACACACACACACACACACACACACACACACACACATTCATCTATGAAGCAGATTATTATAACTATTAAAGACTAACCTAAACCATGAAATAATTATTTGCAATAAATTAGGGCATTTTAAAATGTTTTGTCAGATGCATCTCACTGTTTTTCATCGCTGATGTTGTGTTGAGATCTTAAGTTCTTGTGTTTCATTTGTAAGTTTCATTCTGCACATCATGTTTTTCTCTTTTTAATCTCAGATCGCACATTCTTGAGCAGATTCATTAGTAGATCCACTTTATTTGTCTACTAATCTTCCCACAATCCCCTCTGAGGGCTTTACATCTGTGAATGTGCGATTTATAGACCAACACTTTGTTTGACAAGGCCTTGATTTGAACCATTATTAAAAATATTATTAATAATTATTAAGGCTTTGCATATCTTTTTGTCATGAGCTATTTCATGAACTCTCCCAGCAGGCACGGGATATAGACTACGACGTCGGTGAGACGTTGGATTTTGGTTGAAAATGAAAGTCGGGTTGACGTCTAAATCCAATGTTTGTTTGACGTCAAGCTCCAACGTTGTGCAGTCGTTGAATTTTGGTTGGAATAAACCAAACAAAAAGGTGAAATGCATGGCCGTACACTTATTTCCAGCTTCACTTAAAACTAACCAGATTTACTTTATTTCATTTCAATTTTAATTAAATCATATTTTGTATTTTAAAGTCACCATGATGGTGGTTAGCGTTTGCTTTAGTTGTGGTCTTGATCCTTAACTCTCTAATACAATTTTTTCTCTTGCTGCCATAATTGTGGGTTTATAAAGCACACTTGTAGCTAAAAAAGCCATGAGACAATGAGGTCAGGTGATGTTGATTGTTTATTTATGATATCATCATGTAATTGCCTGAATCCCTGATTTTTTTTATTGTTTTGAGTATTTTACTAATACTTCTGGTTTTAATGTGGTTTTCATATAGAAGTCATTTGATTCTACAGCATATCTAGCGGTGTCATCACATAATATACTTGTTTTTTTAAATACTATTTAGTGCACAAAAACCTTTCATCTATGGCATTACTTATACACACACAGACATCAATAAACAGCATATGAATCTCAACAATGGTGACAATCAAACAAAATATCCTGATAATCAGATCAACTCATGAGCTACAAAAAATCCAGCTGCATAATTTATTAATGCCACAATGCATGCTGGGAGATATGGGTGAGTTTTGATTGGTGGTACCCAGCATGCACTGCAGCATAAAGCATTTCATTGATTGTCACCATTGTTGAGAGTCATACGCTGATTCTTGATGTCTAAGTAATAATGTAGAAGAAAAAGTTTAATGCACTAAATGTTTTAAAAATCCTTTATATTATTTGATAAACAACATTGCTCTCTTGCTGTAAAATGAAATGGCTTCTGTTATAAAACAACATTAAAAACACAAGTTCAATATAATCAAAACATTAGACTCTGATTAAGATCAGGGACTCAAGCACTTACATGACTATGACTTCATCATCAATAAACTGCCAACATCACCTAACCTCATTTTCTCTAGTTTATTTTTGCCCCAAAATATGTGCTTTATAAACACACAATTATAGCAGCCAGAGTAAATTTTACAATAAAGAATCAAGGGTCAAGAGTCCGACTAAAGCAAACGCTAACCTCCATCATGGTGACTTTAAAATACCACTATTGATTTCATTAAACCGGAAGTGAAATAAAGTCAGTCTGGTTAGTATTAAGTGAAGCTGGTAATGCTGTTTGAGTTGTTTACTCCTCTTCTGCTGAAATCTTCACAGATTTAATGTGCTGCCATGCATGTTACATTTTTTTGCGGTGATTATTCCAGCCAAAATTCAACATCTGTCTGACGTTGGAGCTTGACGCCAAACAAACGTTGGGTTTAGATGTCAACCTGACTTTCATTTTCAACCAAAATATGACGTCTGGCTGACGTTGGATTAGTTGGAGTCCAACGTCTTCCTGACGTCACATTGACGTACTGTGCCTGCTGGGCTGTGGTGTTTGTGTTTGTGTTTCCGTCATTTTCCGACCATCTCAAAGCCACAGAAAACATGTGAAGGTTCAGGCTCTATTTTTAGATCTTTTCTATGAACAAACAGACATATTCAGGAACCCACAGAGAGACACATGAGACTGAACAGAGAGACAGAAGATGAAAAGAAGTTTCTAAAGAGCTGATCGTTCAGTTCTCCTTCAACATTTACTCTGTTTAATGAGGAAAAGGCGGAAAAACGTTTATGATTTACAAATGATCCATGTGTGGTTTAAAAATTGTACTTTTAAAAACTGATCAAATTAAATAAATACAATGAGCCACAAATCAATGACAGAATATCTGTAAACATCCTATAAATGTTGAAAGAATGGAAACCACGTTCACGGTGGATCATAATTTTAAATCATAAAAATACTTTATGCATTTATATATTGAGCTCAACACATTACTCTTAAAACTTCAAAATGACTATTATCAAATAGATCAGACTATTCCACATGATCTAGAGGTAATGTGAGTTGTTTTGCTGTGCTGAAATGTGTTTGTAAGGTTTTGCAGGATATATGTGGTCAGTGAGCTGAAGAGAAACGGGTTCTCTTGTGGTTTTCTTTGGCTCTTGCTCTTTATATTCTTTTACTCGAACCGATATGCGCTTCAGGGTCCTGCGTATGTCATAAAAACAGGTTTCTTTCGAAACGTTGGACACGCACTTCACTCAAAAAAATAATTCATTGGATGGACTCAATTAAGTTGTGGGCAGGATTTCCATCCAATAAATATATGTAGCCCCAACTCAAACTGAGTACATCCATTCAACAGAATGTAAATTAGTTAACCTAACTCATTTGTATCAAATAGATGCAAAAGAATATAAATGAGTGACTTGATTAACTTATTTCTATCAAATACTTATTACTAACCAGACTGACTTTATTTCTGTCAGATGTCTACAAAAGTTTTATTGAAAATTAACAGGGGTTTATAACTGTTTTCCATTTAAAGTTACCATAACAGTGATTAGTGTTTCCATTAGTTGGGCTCTTAACTCTTATTATATCCATTGTCTTTTTAGGCTGCTGTGACAGTGTGTTTGTTAAACACATTTGGAGCAGCAAAGTAAGCTAAAGTGAGATCAGCTGATGATGGTTACCTGTTGATGGTTTTATAATCATTATGAAACAGAATGATTTACTGAGGTTTTTATAATCTAACCATTATGTTTTCATGTTTTTTTTTCACAACACATACCTTGCAGCATGAGATCAAGGAATATTATAACACTAAGTTTGAAGACTTTAACGAACATGAGCACAAAAAGTCTGTTTCTGATGACACACACAGACATCAACAATCAGCGTATGAATCTCAACAATGGTGACAATCAAAAGTACTTTGCTGCAATGCATGCTGGGTACCACCATAGTACAAAACTCCCAGCATGCATTGCAACATGAATAAATTATGCAGCTGAACTGTCCTATAATTTTGTTTGATTCTAAATATTTGCTTTTATTTTTTGCTGTTGTGTTTGTTGTGAATTAGTAGCTTTTCAGTGGTGTTCTGAATTAATCTGTTTATCTAAATATTTGTGATTGTCACCATTGTTGAGATTCATACGCTGATTGTTGATGTCTGTGTGTGTCATCAGAAACTGATTTTTTGTGCTCATGTTCGTTAAAGTTTTCGAACTTATTGTTATAATAATGCTTGATCTCATGCTGCAGTATCAAGGTTTGTTGTGAAAAAAACATAATTGTTAGATTAAAATACCTCAGTGAATCAGTCTGGTTCATGATGATTATAAAACCATCAACCATTAACCATCATCAGCTGATCTCATTTCACTTTAGCTTTCTTTGCTGCTCCAAATGTGTTTAACAAACACACTGTCACAGCAGCAAAAAGAGACAATAGATATAATAAGAGTTAAGAGCCCAACTAATGGAATCATTGATCACTGTTATGGTGACTTCAAATGGAAAACATAGAGTTAAACCCCTGTTAATTCTCAATAAAACATTTGTAGACGCCTGACAGAAATAAAGTCATTCTGGTTAGTGATAAGTATTTGTTAAAAATAAGCTAGCCTCTCTCGTTTATATTCTTTTGCATCTATTTATTACAAATGAGTTAGGCTAACTGATTTACATTCTGTTGAATGGATGTACTCAGATTGAGTTGGGGCTACATATATTTATTGGATGGAAATCCTGCCCACAACTTAATTGAGTTCATCCAATGAATATTTTTTTTGAGTGGAGCTATTAATAATTTTTTAGTTAAACCAATTAAATATATTTACACATATGATCTTAAATAGATTTATTTAAATAAAGCAAATTAGATTTAAATGTGTCACCTCTAAGAAGGGCTTGAATCATTTTTTTGAGTGTTTCCACTCCTTAAAGAGATGCTGTGAATTTGTGTAATATTATCAAACATATTTGTATTCAGGTTGTTTGAAATATAGATGTCATGATGCTTCTGTTGCATGTGGAATGACTTTTTTTTTACAGTATCAAAGGGAAGTGTGTGTTTTAAAATGTCTTGGTGTTCAAATGTTAAAAGTCTGTCAGCACGACTGTGGACATTTTTCTCTGCTGGATTAATTCACTGGTAAAGAGTCTTTTTTCTTTTTTTTAAATAGCTTTGTTATTGGATTAGTTTTTCATTAATCTAGTTATTAAATACGTCTCTTTGAATCTCTTTAGAGTTTGTGTTTGTAATTTCTTGTTCGTCCTGTTCATCAGAAGAGTCTTTTAAACATTCGGCTCCATCTAGTGGCAAATGTAATGGGCTGTTAAATGTCTTGGTTTTATTGAAATGAGTGTTGTGTAGAGTTATGATGGCTGACAGGGTGGGTCGGCTCTAACGAATATGATTTTAATTCATTATAAATGACACTGATTTACGTGCCTCGTGTGTGTTTAACACGAAAGAGTGAATCTGGAGGAATGAGGGTTTTCAAATAATGGGCGAATTTATAATGACATGGACTCATCGCTCATGCAGATTTTTTTATGATTAAAATAAGAGATGAAGGAAAGCAGATAAAGTCAAGTCTCAGCATTTCTCTCTATGTCCAGTTTGTGTTGTTAAAACTATGCTTTGCTATAACCAAATGGCCACTACATCATATTCATGTCATATTCTCTGTGTACTGTATGTAAAATTACCTGCTCTTTATTTGTGAAAAGTATGATATGATTCCCAGTGTGTAAATCACATCACATTACTGGGTGAACTGCTAGTTACAGTGTTTATTTCATCAGAAAATCCCTTTCAGTGGACCACTATACAGAATCCACGCAATTTATGTTTGTCCAGAAACTGTAATTTACTATTTAGTCAAACATCATTTGCTTTAGCTGTTTTGTCGCCCCCTTCAGGTCAGGACGGAGTATTACAATCTGTTTATCCGAAAGTGTCCAGTCTGTCCGCATAAGAAGAAAGAAGAATACCGTGTCAGCCGGTCCAGCAGCAGTCAGGTACAGTATACACTAGTGAGGGTGTTTGAGTGTTTTAATGCTGTGTTTGTGTCTTCAGCTTCTTCATTCTTCCTTTGACTTTCACAGAAACCTCTGCGGAGCGACAGCAGCACTGGAGAGTCACAGATATAAAGTGCTGGTGGATTTTTACAAACTCCTGAAAACAAGGCACTTGAACACTTCCTGTAAAAAATGAAGACTTTCACAAAGTGTTGTTGTCATCTGATGAATATTGTAGATGTGGGTTCATCATATAGCGCATGTGCCAACGAGAAAAAAAAAGACAAAAAAAACGTATCCAATTCAACTGCAATTACTTTATTATCTTTAATCTTTGTCTGTTATATTTAACAATATTATTTCATATTTCACTCCTAATAGTCTATTTATAAATACATTCAATTTACCACTATATGCATTATATCTATTCTATGATATACTTTAAAATATGAAACCAAAACCACCAATAGGTGGCAGCAAATCGTTGTCTTAACGAGTGAGTCATTGAATCATTCACTCAAAAGGTTTGTTTAAAACGTTTGATTTATTCAGGCACAAAGCAGTTGATGAGCGAGTTGCACTTTCTCGAGTGCAAGCGGAGGCTCTTTCTGTTATGAAAAACATAGCGAAGGCTGTGTCCGTAATGTAAGAACAGATAAAACTGACCACACCATTATTTGAACGTAATATTTAGTTTGTTTTTGTCTTTTCTTCAAAAGGCAGCTTATTAAAAATGATAAATGTTTTATTGTGTTGAGGGAGATCTTGGTTCGATTATAAAGGTGAATCTGAAGCTGGGTTTTAAACAATAGAGAGAGTTCATTTATGACAGCTTTACTATGGATATTTAATCAGAGACTGCGGAAATATATAGGGTATATATATATAAATATATAACAAAGTATGCAAGTGTTTGTGTAGGCTACTAATATTTCCAGAAAATAGATTAAAATATATATTTTTTTCAAATTCATTTATGCTGATAATTTTACTGAGAAACAGTAGTCCTGATTTTTTGTGCATATTAATCTTATTTCTAACCTGTTGTTTTTCCTGTTTCTGCCTTCATTGAATGTTAAGACTGAGTGATGTCTGTTAAATTTTATATTATACGTAAGATAAGATTTAGAGCTGAGGTCATGTGTGAAAGGAAAAATCATCTCATTTGTCTCATCAACTTATTACACTGTGTGTCTTCAGGATAGAGGAGTTTTGCGAACAGTAAAATCTGTGCACGTGAGAAAAAACTACCACAACCTTAGTAAATAGAAGTGGTGATAAGTGAATAACCCTTTCAAAGTGTCTCATATCTGTTACACATTTTAGGCCTATTTAAACTATTATGAAATCAAACAAATTGTGAAATATAGCGAGTTATAATATTTCGACATTGAGTCATTCATTAAAATTACGTTGCGTAGGCTACATGATACTGATCTCGCTGACGGTTTTATAACTTAATGAGAACGTGATAAAAACGTTCTTACAACATATTTTGTTGTGAGCTGAGACAGTCCCTCGTTTGTCAGAGAGTTGAGTTCTGACAGGACCCCAAAACAGCCAGTCTAGACACGCAGAACCCGGAGAGCCCGTGATTGACGGCTGAGTCCACCAATGAGAGCGGTGCTCCTGAACGTGGAGGCGGGGCTTCCAGGCTTAGGAACGCGCACTGTGAGCCAAGTGAGAGTTCGCGAGCGTAAATAAAGGGTTAGGTGTCATCTTCTGTAGAAAGTATGTTCGTTACACACATTTCTCAATAATTTCTCGTCAACTGCTATAACGTTCAGCGTTTCTGAGGGATTTATTTGGTCAGAGGATTGAACAGCGGTCAAAACCAAACGGGGGCGCAGGCAAGTGCGTTTCGTGAGCGTATCAGGCTACTTTACAATTATTATAGCCTACGCAATGCTTTTAAATTTATTTAGTTGATTCTTCAGTTAGGATAACGTTTTAAAATAATGGATGATGAAAATATGTTTTTATTCCATCCATTTTAGGTTTACAGAATAGATTAAAAAATATCTAAACGATTTAGTTGTATTTTTGTGATTACTGTCTTTTTGAAGAAGAAAAAAAGTGTAAGAAAAAGTATCAAATGAGGAAATTCTATTTTTTTTTTTACTTTGTCAGAATAATTTAAACATTTTCAATTGGGTATGTGCAGTTGATACTTTTTGTAATAAAGAATCACTGTCCAAAATTGTGCTGTCATTTCCATCACACCAAGCATTTTAGAGTATAATTGATTTTATTCATAAACTTTTGAAATGAGATGTGATGACAGTGGAACAGAAAAAAGAGTTTCAATTTCCGAGATGCAATTTATTTTAAGATTTTTAGATACATTAGCTGTCATTACCAAAACCATCAGTATATGAGAATTGTAATTCAGAAACATTTCATATTTTTACTTTATTGACAGGTAGCAGACTTGTTCAGGTTCAAGGCTCATCCACTTGTTTAAAAAAAGAAAAAATGCCATTACATGTCATTACCAAGATTTACCAATAATTAGTATAAAAATTATAGGTTAAAATGTAGATGGACGTCTAAGGGAAAGTGTATATCGCAGGTCTTCTAACTGGTAACCATTTCGTTTTCACCTTTTTAATCACTTTTTTTCCACCTTCACTGGATAATTTTAGGTCATGCAGTGTCAGAAATACATTTTCAGAAGGACAATACTCCATGTAGTTCCTCAATGAACACGTTTGTCTGGTCTTCTGTCCTCCAGGATGGGTGCTGGAGACGGGTTTCGTGCCCCAGTGGCGGTGATCGCGGCCGGGTTAGTGAGTGTCCTGGGGCTCTCGTGGTTCTGGAGTTTGGTGGCACTTTTAGGAGTTTATTTGTGTTCTGGAGGATGGTGGTTTCTCTATGTGGCCGCATGTACCATCAAGAGAGACATTATGTAAGTACTCCCACTTTGTTTAGTCATGTTGTTCGGACCAGTGGGTGATCTGACGATCTTGAAGACGTCCACAATCCACTTTTCAAGCGAATCGTAGGGATCGAGCAGTAGGGCTGTGCGATGAATCAAATTTTCATTTCGGTTTTGATTTTGACCTTCAACGATTATGAAAATATGATAATCACGATAAAATGATTATTGTGCGACATGGCGTTCATTTCCTTTAAAACGGTGCGCTATCCCCACCTTAAAAGCCTAAACTTAACTTCACATCAAATAATGTGACTGTCGTAAAGTAAAGTCTAGTGCGGAACATGCTTAAAAAAAAAGAGTTAGCGTATTAAACTGCGAAAGAGTCTGATCCCCACGAGAAAAGTATACTTGTGGTTCCAGACACTCGCCTAAATGGTCAAATATACACAAAAATATGTCCAAATGTCCGTATTCCCGAGTATTTACATACAGACAGTCAGTTATGTCTTAAATGAATAAACTGTTGGGAAAGAAATTGGATGCGTGTCATTATATTAGATCAATGCATTCAGTTTTAAACCCTATTGCAAATACTGCTGTCTGTGTCATTAAAGCTGCAGTCCGTAGTTTTTCCTCTCTGTCGCCATCTCTGTTCGAAATCTGCAATTGCAGTTATTGGCGGAATGATCAGCTTTACGTGGGTTGTGCCTCGGCACGGCACAGCGCGGATGAATCCAGTGTTTTGAGGAGAATGTGCGGCTGTCAGTCGGTGTGGAGACTGGCATTCGCAATCACAGATTATACTTTTTGGAAGTATGAGCAACATAAGAATTTTCACCGGAAAATTTACTCAGAACAAGTATGAAGAAATAAACATATGAACAAGTAACATCCACTTTTGTTCTGACCAACTAAGGGTAAAAAAGCATTGCAGTAAATCACGCTGATTAAATCTAACGATCGCTTATCATATCACGTCAAACCGTGCAAATTATACTTTGTTCTCAAATTGTTAATGTTAACAACATCAGCATTGCGTGACTACATTTAATGCCCTTCAGATATTTATCCTTGTTTTCGCTCTTTTTTTTCTGTAGCCACATTTTATAGCGGGTGATTCTCCAGTTGTCCCTGCTGGTGATTGTTGTTTGAACCTTTCTGGATCCGCCATTAAATTAATACGTTTAATTATATCAAGTGCTGTGAGAAAAGGCTATAAATCTCCTGCTCAACATCCTCACACTCGTAGCCTACTAGCCGAGACTCTTCTTTATTTGTACAGATGTGACGTAATGACACAAAGACATGCTCGAATTTCCCGCAGAAATCCACTAGTACCACTGGAATTAAAAACATTATTACAAGCTTACCGTTTTGAATCGAGCCACGGCAGGCGGATAGTTTCGAAAACACTGGCTGGTTATGTAGTTGCTCAAAAATGTATTTTGGATCATTTTTAACCCAAAAAAGTTACGGACTGTAGCTTTAATGTTCAACAAAAGACAAAGAGAAAACCATTCACTGCTCTTGACTGAATAACTTCAGTAGTTTTAATAAAAATCACTGCTTTAAAGTTTAACTCAGGGGTTAATGACTATTTTGACAACTGATTGTTTTTAAATTGTGGAAATGTACAAGTCTGGATATTCTCGATACTACATCTCAAACTTGGGAAGATCGCAATTCAGATCGTGGATTGTGGTTGTTTGTTATAAGATCGTAATATGAACTTTTGGGAAGATTGCCCAGATGCCCACCCCTTGTGTGGTGTAAAATGACGCAGTGAAAATTGACATGGACACATCTACTATTAGTCATGAAACCTTTTAAAAAATAGAACTACATATAACATACACATATTTAAAGGTGCTGTATGTAACTTTTTCACTCTACTAAAGCATAAAAGTACCATAATATGTTTGCATATATTGAGGAAACGTTATTGTTATTGTTTTGGTCTGGATAATTTTCATTGTCCATTGCACTCGTTCCTGTTGCGTGTGCTCAAACTGGCGACCCGCATGAGCGCCGTCGAGTCTGTGGAGGCGGGAGAAACGACGATCTCCGATATTTTGAATGTGGACTGCAGTACCTATTTCCACCACTAGTGTCATTCTTACAGACTGCACCTTTAACTCTTTCTTTGTCTCTTCCAGTGGTCTGTACGTACTGTTGCGTGTGAAATTCTTCATGGATCATTACACCCGTACACGCAGCACCGTCCCGTCTATATTCGCCCAGCAGGTGGCGCTCCACCCGGACAAACCAGCTCTTATAGAGGAGTCCACGGGCGAGGTGTGGAGCTTCTCCGAGCTGGACCGGCGCTCTAACGCTGTGGCGCGGTGGGCCGTCACGCAGGGCTGGGCGTCGGGCGACGTGGTGGCCATCTTCATGGAGAGTCGCCTGCCCACGGTGGCGCTGTGGCTCGGACTGGCTAAAGTGGGCGTAGAGCCGGCGTTCATCAATTTCAACCTGCGGCGCGATTCGCTGATGCACTGCGTGAACGCGTCAGGAGCGCGCGGGATGGTGTTCGGGGTGGAGCTTCTGGACGGTGAGATGCGCTTTACTTTGGTCGTCTGTTCGCAAACTTAACTGGCGTGATTTTTTTCAATGGCCAGTAGAGAAAATTGAATGAGAAGTGTGTCTAATAACGAGGGGCGTAACAATATATAGTGTCACAATAAATCGCAATACAAAAATGCAACAATGTGTATCGTGGATAGTTCTCCCAAAATGAAAATTACTGTGCGAGTTTTAGTGTCAGTACTACATTAAACTGCAATATACAGTATAATGTATAATTAATGGAATGCGGGAATATTTGTGGACCCTGATAATGTCAAATGTCTTATGTTACCAGTAAAAAATTACTTACATTATTTTAAATATACTAGTCAGTGACAGAGCATCTGGACAGTGAGAGGCACTTTTTATTTTGTTCGTCTGTTCGCGAACTAAATTGACGTGATTTATTTCAATGGCCAGTAGAGACATTGTGTGAGAAGTGTGTCTAATAACTGATGGTATATACATAATTCAATATGAGCAAATGAGACTAAATTACTTTTTTTGTTAAGTTTTAGCACAATATTTACTCAAAATTAGTTTAATAACTAAAATCTGTTGAAATATTATGAGAATTGTGTCTAAGAACTGATGGTATACATAATTCAATATGTGCAAATGAGACCAAATTATTTTTTTTTGGTTAATTTTTAGCACAACATTTACTAAAAATGAGTTTAATAACTGAAATCTGTTGAAATATTACAAGGTATATTATGTTGACATTACATACACTCACCTAAAGGATTATTAGGAACACCTGTTCAATTTCTCATTAATGCAATTATATAATCAACCAATCACATGGCAGTTGCTTCAATGCATTTAGGGGTGTGGTCCTGGTCAAGACAATCTCCTGAACTCCAAACTGAATGTCAGAATGGGAAAGAAAGTTGATTTAAGCAATTTTGAGCGTGGCATGGTTGTTGGTGCCAGACGGGCCGGTCTGAGTATTTCACAATCTGCTCAGTTACTGGGATTTTCACGCACAACCATTTCTAGGGTTACAAAGAATGGTGTGAAAAGGGAAAAACATCCAGTATGCGGCAGTCCTGTGGGCGAAAATGCCTTGTTGAAGCTAGAGGTCAGAGGAGAATGGGCCGACTGATTCAAGCTGATAGAAGAGCAACTTTGACTGAAATAACCACTCGTTACAACCGAGGTATGCAGCAAAGCATTTGTGAAGCCACAACACGCACAACCTTGAGGCGGATGGGCTACAACAGCAGAAGACCCCACCGGGTACCACTCATCTCCACTACAAATAGGAAAAAGAGGCTACACTTTGCAAGAGCTCACCAAAATTGGACAGTTGAAGACTGGAAAAATGTTGCCTGGTCTGATGAGTCTCGATTTCTGTTGAGACATTCAGATGATAGAGTCAGAATTTGGCGTAAACAGAATGAGAACATGGATCCATCATGCCTTGTTACCACTGTGCAGGCTGGTGGTGGTGGTGTAATGGTGTGGGGGATATTTTCTTGGCACACTTTAGGCCCCTTAGTGCCAATTGGGCATCGTTTAAATGCCACGGCCTACCTGAGCATTGTTTCTGACCACGTCCATCCCTTTATGGCCACCATGTACCCATCCTCTGATGGCTACTTCCAGCAGGATAATGCAACATGTCACAAAGCTCGAATCATTTCAAATTGGTTTCTTGAACATGACAATGAGTTCACTGTACTAAAATGGCCCCCACAGTCATCAGATCTCAACCCAATAGAGCATCTTTGGGATGTGGTGGAACGGGAGCTTCGTGCCCTGGATGTGCATCCCACAAATCTCCATCAACTGCAAGATGCTATCCTATCAATATGGGCCAACATTTCTTAAGAATACTTTCAGCACCTTGTTGAATCAATGCCACGTAGAATTAAGGCAGTTCTGAAGGCGAAAGGGGGTCAAAGACAGTATTAGTATGGTGTTCCTAATAATCCTTTAGGTGAGTGTATATATTATATATATATATATATATATATATATATATATATATCATTTAAAAAAAAAATTCCCCCTCGTATTTAGTACAATATTTACTATGGACAATTTTTTTTATTTAATTATGAGTTTTAGTGACATCATCTAGTCAAAGCCAGACACAAATTTTTATCCAATCAGATGCTCAATTAATTGTTTAATTCATTAACAAAGTAGGCAACGATGGTTTTGTAAATGCACGGGTCAAAAAAGGACAAGCCCTTTGATATTTCACGTTCAAATAAAATTAATAGAATAAATAAATAATATAGTAAAAATAACATAAATAATGATCATAAATAAATAAAATAAACAATAAACAATCAAGTAATAAATAATGATAATAAATAAATACAATGAATAATAATATACAAATAATAAATATAGTATATAAATAAAAATACAAATAATGATAATAAATAAATCAAATATATAACAGTGTAAAATAATATAGTAATAACTAATGAATATAGTGATAAGTAAATCAAATAAATAATAAGTCGCATCAGTTCCACTAAAAGTGTCACGGTTGGCTTAGATAGGATACGAATCTATTTTAATGAAAGTTCTCAGAGCGGGCAGACAGGATAAACACACACATAACGGAGATCGGACAAAGACAGAGAGAACTGGAGGAACTAAATAGCAAACACAGATGATGGTGATTAACAGGACACAGGTGATACAGATGAACTAATGATGGTAACCATGGAGACAGACTAGTGGCGGGAAACTGAATAGAGGAACATGTGACTAATGACAACTAACTGAAAAGTCCATGAACACAGTGGTGACAAAAAGCCCTTGTGAATGGCTCACGTGTGTGTGTGTGTGTGTGTGTGTGTGCAGTGTTGTCGGAGGTGAAGGGGTCTCTGCGCTCGCTCTCTCTCTTCTGCACCGGTGCGGCTCCTGGACTCGAGACGCTGGACTCGCTGTCGGCACAGAACCTGGACTCGCTGCTGGCTTCATCCGCTCACACACCACCCGCCCTCACACACAACAAGGGCTTCAACGGTCGGTGGACTTCCAGCATCACTTCACTGTCTGTGTGTATGGATGATTTATGGTGTGTGTGAGAGAGAGTGGGGTAAATGCCTCCACATGTCTTACATATTTTAGATTTTGCAATCTCAAATGTTTGCTGTCATGAAGCCACATCCGGGTCACATTTCACTGCCAAAACCATTATGAAAAATATTATGAAAAGAAATGATATTTTGCCTAAAGAAGACCTTTTCATTATGTTTTTTACCTTTTCATTAAAATAAAGCACATTTTCCCACCCCCAACAAATGTCAAATATATGTATACAGCACCATAAAAAACAACATAAATTGAATGCTATAATCAACGATAAATACTGAATCGAGTAATAATAAATAATAATAAC